>NC_064620.1:85495000-85801000 GCF_023898315.1 Schistocerca nitens
AAACAGATCGATGATAAGTTGTCAGAGTGCAGGACAGGTAAAAGAGCAAAAGACAATGAAAAAGAATAATATATGAATAACATGAAATGAGGTATAACACAGGTTTTTAAAAACTTAATACCCACCATCTGGCGTGGGAAGTTAGAAGTACAACGTTCGTGATTCACGTAAAATGTTACGTTAAGACTAAGGAGTCAAATATATAAAATTAGTAATAGTACAAAACTGCCATTACTTAATAATTAAAATGCCGTGAAACACGATGTTCATTACAAAAAAGTTTGTAGGTGTGGATAAACAATTTTGTTATCATATTTAACCGACATGCTGATGTACGTCTCGTTTGTCCCTTTGGACAAGCTAGCAGTGTTATAACAGTGGTTATAGGCTTCCGCTTAAGCACTGGGTCAGAACCCATACATACATGACATCAAATATACACGGTTGCTTACTGTAAAACATAGCCCTATCATTTGGCGTGGGAAGTTAGAAGTATATCGTTCTTGATTTACGTAAATATTACGTTAAAACTGAGAAGTCAAATATATATAAAAATAGTTTTCTTGATTTACGTAAATATTACGTTAAAACTGAGAAGTCAAATATATATAAAAATAGTATTACTGAAGATGGTTACTAAGTGACCGAAAATCGATTTTGCGGTTAATAAAACAAAAAAATACGACCAATGCTGTCTCTCCTTCTAAGTATACCCATTATCTGGTCGTGGTGCACAGGACACCCTATGGAGTCGCCAATCAATAACAGTTACGACTCAGCGCTCGCGGCCCACTTGTCTGCCGGCCGGGGTGGCCGAGCGGTTCTAGGGGCTATAGTCTGAAACCGTGCGATAGTTACGGTCGCAGGTTCGAATCCTGCCTCGGGCATGGATGTGTTTGATGTCCTTAGGTTAGTTAGGTTTAAGTAGTTCTAAGTTCTAGGGGACTGATGACGTCCCATAGTGCTCAGAGCCATTTGAACCATTTTTGAACCCATCTGTCTGACCCGTTTGTGTAGCCTATCGGCAAATCTTTAGTAGAAGTGACGTAGTCTTACGACTATGTACTGTAGTACTAACATTTTAAGTTTGATAAGGCGAATAACTGGCATGCTTTAATTTTGTGACATTTCTGAAGATGGCTACATTATTATAGCCGAAACCTAGGTAAAGTTTCTCTGCTTATGCAACTGGAGGCTGAAATTTAATATAAGAACAGAGAATTCCACCCTGTCTAGGCCACGTCACCCACACCGTAGTCAAGTTTCTGCCGCGCACATTCTTCTCAGCTGGGGACAGTACAAATGGCGCTATTGGACAGAAATAGTAGGAGAATATGTGTACTTAACTGCCCCTTGTACCTATGTCAGTATTCGAAAGCAGAGTCACTACTTACCCATCAAGTAAAGCATCAATTGTTCTTGAGTTACCGACGGGACTTTTGCAACCCCTTGACAGAGTTATATACGTAGGCAGTAACGGGGATCGAACTTAGGACCTACGTGTTGCAGCAGCAGACACTTAGGCCCCCCTCTCCCCCCCCCCCCCCAACCATCCATAGAGTCGTGACAAGTGACGAATGCGCAGTGAATCAAAACGTCCAAAGTATTCTACAAAATATCTGTTTTTAAGGTCTTGGCACGTCGCTAGTCAGACAAGAGACTTGGAAAAAGACAGCATGTTATACTACACCGTATCAGAGATCCAAACCACGTAGCTGATAGAATCTGATCTCATTCACAGAGCACAAGGTGTTTCTGGGGAAAACATGTTTACACTAAATGAAATCTGCAGATTTCTTCGCACAAATATATGGAGCCTATGAGACATCTAATTATCAGTTTACCGAAAAGTATTCCAGATTATCTGAATATTGTGTGCCACAATGGAAATACTAGGCCATGTTCCAGGTTATATGTGATTTGCAACAAACTATAAGTATTTAACGCTAATGCAAAGTGTACAGCCCCGCGACACAGTGAACTAATATGTAAACTACAGCCTGTGAGGTCTGCTACCTGCAACATTCTGCTGCTTTTGTAATGCTTATTTCGCTTCTTATGTTATTTACAAAAAGTAAATTCGAAAATATTACAGTAAATCTACCGAAAATTCTCAATTTTACAGCAGAGTATATCGCCATTTTTCCCATATTTCGTCGGTTTACACGCACTTTACATGAAGTCTTGTACGATGCTCTACGTTAATTTCACAGAATTTGCGACAGAATCACATACCGAATTTTATTTCAGGCTTTGAAAATGTCAGTCAGTAAAGTTTAACTTTTTCAAACAATTAAGTAAACTATAGCTGAACATAAAGCATTCGCTCCTACGCTGGTTATCTATGGACAACACCAGATGCAGCTGTGTAGCGTTGTGTCGATCGTACCTTCGTCATGTTTACCTTTATACTGCGTTGCGTTCGTGGGTTAGTGCTTAGCAACGTACTTACGGAGCGTGGTGTGCTGCATTGCAATTAAACATTGCGCGAAGCAGTGCTGAGTATTTAATATACCGTTTCTCAAGAGAACTGATTACTTTTGCAGTGTAAATTACTTCAGACTTTCAAATACAAACGTGCAAATGAATCTTAACTGTAACTTAGTGAATACCTAAAACATCCGAAACGTCACTGTACTTTGGAAAATAAAAAATTTGTTACTTATCTCCACTCTTACACAATTATACCTATACTAGTAATTGGTAAACGACAATCGCTAAAGTTAATCATTTTTTTCAACTTTATTACTCTGAAAAGCAATGACGCACACTATAGATTTACTACTCAACAGAAAGAACACACCAGCAGCAGGTAATAGCACAGAATTAACATGATATTTACACACGGGTAAAGCATTGATCCAAAGCGAACTATTTTAACTCAGTGTAACGTCGATATATTCGGTTTTTTAAACCATAAAAATGTTGATTACGCTAGCAATCTACGATCTGATTTAAGTTCCAGACTTACGGGTTACCTATGATGAATTGCTTGCCGACAGCTTTTTGCATAAATTATATTTTTTCTTTCAGTGATACAACACTAGTTGCGAAACGTTTCCTGATAACTACAGTCTCTAATGATCTCGGCATCAATGAGACGTTAACTCCGACACTAACAACGATTAAAGTTATTTCCCCCGCTCGCAAAATGTTTCTACAGACTCCACTGTGTGCCAGATGGCGGCGCAGAAAAAACAGGCACTACGATTATTTCCTTCATGCGTATTTCTTCTTATATGGAACACTAATGGCTCTCGTTGGCAGTTATGAAGGACATGCAGCCAATCACAGAGAGCGTAAATGCTCTGTGTCGTTGTGAAAAAAATAAGGTTGCTAAGACATAAACCAGTTAATTATTCAGAATCTTTCTACGCCGTCAATATATTTGTTCTCATAGAAGACAAGTCTTACATTGAAAATTACATAATCTGAAGCGAAAAATGTGTCTTGTTTGTTATTCGTTATTATTGTGGTTTGAAGATCAAATACTGCATCGAACTGATAGCGGAGTGATGAATGGTTGCGACTGCTCGTATTGAAACACACGTATTCAAAATTTTGAAATTCTGCTGATATGTTTTCTTCACTTTGATGGTGGCCTGTCTCCAACTTTATCCAACATCTGTACAGATGACGTACCCAGAGCTTGGAAACAATGTATCACCTACGGCATAAAGACCAACAGAGAGAAACTTTTTTCTCTGCTATACGCAGGGAATCAGATAATAACGCAAGAAAATGAAGATAACCTGCAAAGATCTGTTGTCCGGCTTGTTGGCTCCTAAATATATCACGAAAATCTCCACTAATAAAACACAGATTATTGCGTTTAAGGGAAAATCGTCAGTAAGATCTAAAATCCTAGTAAATAATGTAATACTGGACCAAGCAACCCACTTTCAGTATATCGGCTGTGACACAGGACGAAATTTGGACAGTGAAGTAACATTTAAAGTAATATGTGGAAGAATGAGAAATACGATACAGTAAGTGAAAGAGATATGCATGATGTTTTGCACAGTTGTGGCAGTACCAGCTATACCGTGTGGATCTGAAGGCGGCTTCCCGCACAAAAGGACATGAACGGGATCCAGGCTGCTTAAATGTGATTTTTCGATGTTGAAGCGTTCACCAGAGACGATAGCTTTAGACATGAAGATATTAGAAATGAATTACAGGACCATTCAGTGCACAAGAAACTAGAAGTACAGATAAAGTGATTCGGGGGTGGGGGGCGGGAACATGTAGTTAGGATGTAAACAGATTCCAAACCAAATGCTTCTACATTTGCATCAAGCCACCATGTCGGAGTGTACACTGTACCGCTATTAATCATTTCCTTCCCTGCCCCATTCGCAGACAAAGCAAGTGAAAAACGACTGTCTATATCTCTCCGTCTGAGCACTTATTTTTTGTATCTTATCTTTCTGGGACTTAGGCGAAATGTGTGTTGGCGGCAGTAGGATCGTTCTGCAGTCAACTTCAAATGCTCGTTCTGTAAAATTTCTCCGTGGTGTTCCTCGAAAAGAACGTCGCCTTGTTTCCAGGGAATCCCATTTGAGTTCCCGAAGAAGTTCCGCAACTCTTGCCTGTAATTCTGACCTACCGGTAACAAATCTAGCAGTCCCCCTCTGAATCGCTTCGATGTCTATTTTTAACCCGATCTGGTGCGGATCCCAAACACTTGATCAGTACTCAAGAATAAGTCGCACTAACGTCCTACATGCGTTCCACTTCCCTAATTGCCTCCCGAAGTCGACCATTCGCCTTTTCTACCACATCGTCGGTCCAAACAAATGGATCAAATTGCACTAAGTACTATGGGACATAACATCTGAGGTCATCAGTCCCCTAGACTTAGAAATACTTAAACCTAACTAACCTAAGGACATCACACGCACCCATGCCCGAGGCAGGATTCGAACCTACGACCGAGCAGCAGCGCAGTTCCGGGCTGATGCGCCTAGAATCGCTCGGCCACAGCGGCCGGCGCATCGTCGGTCCATTTCATATCGCTTTGCATGGTTGTGCCCATATATTTAAAAGACATGACTGTGTCAAGCAGTACACTACTAATTCTGTATCGGAACATTATAAGTTTTCTTTTCCCCCGCAACCGCATTGCCTTACATTTTTCTACATTTAGAGCCAGCTGCTATTCATCACACCAACTGGAAATGTTGTCCAAGTCATGCTTGACTACAAACCTAGAGCGACAAGACAGGTGAAGACCACAGAGGAGATGACTGGATCTCGTTGAGTGGAACAGGTGAATTTACCTAATCCATGAAGGCCGAAGGAGGAGAAGAAAAAGAAGGACAAGAACGAAAAAAATCAGCTCTGCTGAACGAGCTAGAGTAACTCCGTGTACGAGAACTGGAGAGATTTTTTCCCCTCTATTTTTGTTTTTCGCTCCTGTTCTGATTTCTGTCGGGTTCGCTCAACGGGAAATTGAGAGCCTGCAGGTCGTCATTACGCACTGGAATAATCGCTTCGAAATACAGCGGAGGACCGGTAGGTGGAGCAGATGTGGGGACACGCCTCGGAACGCCGTTAGATCTGAAAATCGCGCTGCTCCGGCACACAGGAAGCGGCTCGGCCCCACTGGACGACTGGAGCGGAGAAACGCGGAACTGGAGAAGCCGGCGACAGCGGCGACGCGGGCCCACGCGACCGCTGGGACGCCTTAATTGCGAAACATAACGGTGGCCCGCTCGCCTAATAGCTGCCGATTCGCCGGCTTAATAATATGTGACGGGCGCGGCGGGGGGATTTAATCAGCGACCGGACCCTGCTCGACAGACCTTGGTAAGGGGTGAGGTGGGGAGGGGGCGGAAGAGAAGGGAAGGGTCAATTTTAATATCGATAGCAGCATTCCTTCAGCTGCTGTCCGAGGAACCGCAAGGCGAGACAGGCCGGGACGAGGGACGGAGTACGAAAGCGTGCTCGGCACTAATAAGGCCCGCCCGACACCGCCAAATTACGCGGACACAGTGGACTCGCTAAATACCTCTTCGCGCGACGGGCGCCTAGGGTGCTGCGATCAGAAGATGGCGATGCCCAACAATACGAACACAGTGTTTGAGCACGATGGACTCGCTAAATGAGTCGCTGTTTTGTGCGATGAGCGAGCCTAGGGTCCAGTGATCACCAGTGTGTGCACGCGGTGGACTCACTAAACGGGTCGCTGCTTTGAGCGGCGAGCGAGGCTTGGTTGCAGTGAGCAGAAGATGGTGATACATTTTGCAGACACTGCATGAGGGCAGGGTAGACTTGCTAAGTGCACTGCTGTTTCGCGCCATGACGAGCCTAGATTGCAGCGACCAGAAGATGGTGGCCGGCCGCGGTGGTCTAGCGGTTCTAGGCGCTTCAGTCCGGAACCGCGCGACTGCTACGGTCGCAGGTTCGAATCCTGCCTCGGGCATGGATGTGTGTGATGTCCTTAGGTTGGTTAGGTTTAAGTATTTCTAAGTTATAGGGGACTGATGACCACAGATGTTAAGTCCCATAGTGCTCAGAGCCATTTGAACCATTTTTTTTTTAGATGTGCGCGATGGACTCCCTATATGCGTCGCTACTTTCTGCGACGAGCGAGCCTAGGTTGCAGTGGTCAGAAGATGGGGATGTGTGTGCACATGGTGGACTCGCTAAATGCGTCGCTGCTTCGCTCGACGCGCGAGCCTACGTAGCAGAGATCCAGAGATGGGAATGCTACGTTATAAAGACACAGTGCATGTCCATGGACTCACTAAACGCGTCTGTGCTTTACGCTCTGGGCGAACTTGTGTCGCAGCGACCAGAAGATGGCGACGTCAAATTACGCAGACAAAGTGTGTGCTCGAGTTGGATTCACTAGACACGTCGCTAGTTCACGCGACGAGCTAGGCTAGGTTGCAGCGATCAAAAGATGGCAATGCCAGTGTCACACATATCTGCTCCCAAGACTGTGGTTACATGAATGTCACGACTCTCCAGCCTAATTAACGCTCCCATCATACATACTTGTAGATTTTGTGGCGCCGCGCGAAATCTCACTCTCGGCCATGGTCAAACGCCACACAGTTTTTGAGATATGCGGCGCCTGATAAATTACCGGCCGTACACCATCTAATCAAAAGCACCCGGACACTTGTTAGTGGATAGTAATATAAGGAGCGTTCACATTTAGTTTTTGCTGGGGACACCTTCCAGTGAGGTGTCCGAATGTGTGTGAAGCAATGGCAGCCCATTCTTCCTCAAGTGCCGAAACTACAGAAGGTAGCGATGTTGGATGTTGGATGCTGGAGCGAAGTCGATGTTCTTCCTCATCCCAAATGTGTTCCGCTGGCTTCATGTCGGGACTCTGGACAGGCCAGTCCATTTCAATAATGTTTCTGTCCACAAACCATTGGCTCAAGATGATGATGATGAAGGAGATGATGATAATGTTGGTTTGTGGGGGCGCTCAACACCGAGGTCATCAGCGCCTGTACAAGTTCCCAATCTTTCCAGTTCCAATCTCGCCACTTCCCGATCGATGATGAGATGATAAGGACAACACAAACACACAGTCCCCAGGAGGAGAAAATCCCATAGATGCGGACCATTGGCTCAAGGCTGATGCTTTATGACGTGGTGCATTAAGAAGCAGAGAAAAACAATCATCATCTCGGAACTGTTCATCTACTGTACGCTACTACACAATGTTGAAAAATGTGTTCACATTTTTCCGAACTTATCGTTTTCTTAAGAATAGGAAGGGGACAACACCTTAACCACGAAAACCCATATTGGAACACCACCTCCTCCTTGCTTCACTGTTGGCACTACACATGATGGCAGGTAACGTTCTCCACGAATTCGCGAAACCCAGACCCTTCAGTTGGCTTGCCATAGAGCAAACCGCGACGTATCGCTCTAGATTACTTGTTTCTAGTCATCCGTCGTCCAGTGGCGTCGGTTTTTACACCACCTCAAGCCTCACATGGCATTGACTACACAAAAGTTTGGCTCACTCTCCTAGCTGGACTGCTGGAACTCACGAGTGACTCCTCCGCCGATTTCGTGGAATTTTATACAACCACCCTTCGCAATGCTCCTCCGTCCCGCGCCGTCAGCAAGTTATGTCTACGTGGTCTTGGTTTACCGGTGGATGTTCCTTCGCGTTTCCGCATAACAATCACATCACCAACAGTCGATTTTTGCAGCTTTAGAAGAGTTGAAGTGTCCCTGATGTATTTGTTGCTCACGCGACATACAGTGATTAGTCTACGTTCGAAGTCACTCAGCTCTCCTGGTCGATCCATTCTGCGGTTACTGCTTCTCTATTGACAACGTATTACACCTCCCTCCTTCTGTATTAGCAGGGCCGCCTTTCGTGAATTCTAGCGGTCGATTCCGCATTACAAAAGTGTGTGGCTGGATACTTTTGGTCACATAGGACATTGCTCTACAGAAGTACTCGGAAGCCTTGAAACTTCTTGGCGAATTAAAACTGTGTGCCGTACCGAGACTCGAACTCGGGATCCTTGCTTTTGTGGGTAAGTGTTCCGCAGGAGAGCTTCTGTGAAGTTTGGAAGGTAGGAAACGAGTTACTTTCGGGATTAAAGCTGTGAGGACGGGTCGTGAGTCGTGCTTGGGTAGCTCAGGGTAGAGCACTTGCGAAAGGCAAAGGTCCCAAGTTTGAGTCTCGGTTCGGCATACAGTTTTAATCTACCGGGAAGTTTCATATCAGCACACAATCCCTGCAGAGTGAAAATTTCATTTTACTCAGAAGCCTTTATTGGAGGGCCCGGTTTAATTATCTACACTTCCACGATATTAAAACAAGTATAAAACAGCGTAAGTTTAAAATGGCGTTTACTATATGCTTTTAACCACATGGCTCCAAAGTCAAAATTAACGACCCTTGGCTATGTAACTACTTTCACGAAGTCTCCGAACCTGCCCCTGTGGCCGAGCGGTTCTAGGCGCTTCAGTCTGGAACCGCGCGACCGCTACGGTCGCAGGTTCTAATCCTGCCTCGGGCATTGATGAGTGTGATGTCCTTAGGTTAGTTGGGTTTAAGTAGTCTAAGTTCTAGGGGACTGATGACCTCAGATGTTAAGTGCACCTCAGATGTTAAGTCCCTTAGTGCTCAGAGCGATTTGAACCATTTTGAAGTCTCCGAGCTCCAACCAGTACATAATACTGTGACAAATTGCTATAAACAGTAACTACCGTAAAATGCCTGGGAGTAAGTATCCGGACCAACAATTAGTAAGAAAAACAATGCTAGACACAGATTCGTAGGACGAATCTGAAGGAAATGTAATTCATTCAGGAGTGAGTCCCCATACACTTGTTCGATCATTTCATCGGTATTCCTTATTCGTCCTGGATTAATAGAAGAGATACACAACATCCAAAGAAGAGGGCCATTTTCCACCACGGGATCGTCTGGTTAGTGTTAAAGCGTTTAGGACATGTTAACAAACTTTTGTGGCAGACGTTACAATAAACTTGCAATCGAGGCGGATTTTTTATAATCATTACAGTAAAGGCTTTGTGCATCGCGGAGAGGTTTATTATTGAAATTCCGAGAGAGGGTTCAAAAATGGTTCAAATGGCTCTGAGCACTATGGGACTTAATTTCTGCCGGCCGCGGTGGTCTCGCGGTTCTAGGCGCGCAGTCCGGAACCGTGCGACTGCTACGGTCGCAGGTTCGAATCCTGCCTCGGGCATGGATGTGTGTAATGTCCTTAGGTTAGTTAGGTTTAAGTAGTTCTAAGTTCTAGGGGACTGATAACCACAGCAGTTGAGTCCCATAGTGCTCAGAGCCATTTTTTGAACTTAATTTCTGAGGTCATCAGTCCCCTAGAACTTAGAACTACTTGAACCTAACTAACCTAAGGACATCACACACAGCCATGCCCGAGGCAGGATTCGAACCTGCGACCACTGCGGTCGCGTGGTTCTAGACTGCAGCGCCTAGAACCGCTTGGCCACCCCAGCCGGCTCCGAGAGAGGGCTTTCCAGGAAGAGTCGGATATTACTCGTAGAAAAAGTTATCATTCGCTCCACATATCAGTCACGAAACTACATTTGTTTGCAATTTTCTGACACCGGATATTCCGAAGATTTTCCGAACTGCGTGGGGGCGGTGATGTTTTCAGTGGGTTTCCCATAGCGTCAGGTAGATGTCTGTGGTTTTCCAAATTTGGCCAAGTGTGTGGTTGTGTTTTTAGCTGGGCAGAACTTATCAGAGTACCGTTGGCGAGAAACATGCCAAGCGCTCGGCTACATTTCTGATTAAGATGCCTAAAAGCTTTAATAAAACTGAGACATTACTGTGAGCTCTATCAGTCGGTCGGAGACCGTCATGGACGGAGGAACCCTTGTTCAACGGGATCTGATGCGTAATAGTATTGGCAGTTCCGCGTACCGTAGACAGATTTCATATTTGGAGCAAGCGTGTGTGATTTTACGACCGCAGCTTTGCTGTAGTAAAGGTGGCTCGACAATTGTTACTCTCTAACTCGAGAAAGAAATCACTTATAAAGCATGTGGACCAAGAGTAGCGCCGGCATGTGGCATGTGGTGTATACTATAGTATAGGTTATGTGCAAAGAGATGTTTACTAGAACAAACCAATACCATGTGCATTAAGAGTATATGAATCAACAAATGATTGCATGAACATGACACAAAAATGAATACCACTGAAGATGCATAAAATAAATTGGGGGAACACGTGTTGTGCTCAAGAACAACGTTTCGGTTGCAAAAGAACTAAGTTTTATTATCTTTGTGGTGACAGATGACTGAAGTTAGCAACTGAGGAAAATGAGTGCAAATATTAACATTATACCGTCTGAAAACCTGCGGCACACCGTTGTACGCAACTAAATTAGCTCGAAAAGGAACATACGGATAACAATGGCTAAAAGAAGGGACAAGATGAGAGCACAATCGTTAAGGTATCAGGGAATAAGTTCCATAGTTCTAGAAGGATCCGTAGAGAGCGAAAAATGAAGGAAGGTACTGGAATACACTCCTGGAAATGGAAAAAAGAACACATTGACACGGGTGTGTCAGACCCACCATACTTGCTCCGGACACTGCGAGAGGGCTGTACAAGCAATGATCACACGCACGGCACAGCGGACACACCAGGAACCGCGGTGTTGGCCGTCGAATGGCGCTAGCTGCGCAGCATTTGTGCACCGCCGCCGTCAGTGTCAGCCAGTTTGCCGTGGCATACGGAGCTCCATCGCAGTCTTTAACACTGGTAGCATGCCGCGACAGCGTGGACGTGAACCGTATGTGCAGTTGACGGACTTTGAGCGAGGGCGTATAGTGGGCATGCGGGAGGCCGGGTGGACGTACCGCCGAATTGCTCAACACGTGGGGCGTGAGGTCTCCACAGTACATCGATGTTGTCGCCAGTGGTCGGCGGAAGGTGCACGTGCCCGTCGACCTGGGACCGGACCGCAGCGACGCACGGATGCACGCCAAGACCGTAGGATCCTACGCAGTGCCGTAGGGGACCGCACCGCCGCTTCCCAGCAAATTAGGGACACTGTTGCTCCTGGGGTATCGGCGAGGACCATTCGCAACCGTCTCCATGAAGCTGGGCTACGGTCCCGCACACCGTTAGGCCGTCTTCCGCTCACGCCCCAACATCGTGCAGACCGCCTCCAGTGGTGTCGCGACAGGCGTGAATGGAGGGACGAATGGAGACGTGTCGTCTTCAGCGATGAGAGTCGCTTCTGCCTTGGTGCCAATGATGGTCGTATGCGTGTTTGGCGCCGTGCAGGTGAGCGCCACAATCAGGACTGCATACGACCGAGGCACACAGGGCCAACACCCGGCATCATGGTGTGGGGAGCGATCTCCTACACTGGCCGTACACCACTGGTGATCGTCGAGGGGACACTGAATAGTGCACGGTATATCCAAACCGTCATCGAACCCATCGTTCTACCATTCCTAGACCAGCAAGGGAACTTGCTGTTCCAACAGGACAATGCACGTCCGCATGTATCCCGTGCCACGCAACGTGCTCTAGAAGGTGTAAGTCAACTACCCTGGCCAGCAAGATCTCCGGATCTGTCCCCCATTGAGCATGTTTGGGACTGGATGAAGCGTCGTCTCACGCGGTCTGCACGTCCAGCACGAACGCTGGTCCAACTGAGGCGCCAGGTGGAAATGGCATGGCAAGCCGTTCCACAGGACTACATCCAGCATCTCTACGATCGTCTCCATGGGAGAATAGCAGCCTGCATTGCTGCGAAAGGTGGATATACACTGTACTAGTGCCGACATTGTGCATGCTCTGTTGCCTGTGTCTATGTGCCTGTGGTTCTGTCAGTGTGATCATGTGATGTATCTGACCCCAGGAATGTGTCAATAAAGTTTCCCCTTCCTGGTACAATGAATTCACGGTGTTCTTATTTCAATTTCCAGGAGTGTATATCCAATGAATATCTGAAGATGATGAGTGTATGGTGTCTGAAATTAAGAGGTTGATGTTTTATTCGGCGGCAGTAATGTGTTAGATGAAAAGAGCTAATAACTAGCCAGAGAAGCTGCTGATCGAAGAGATGGACTTGAATTGGGTAATCAAAGTGGAAACAAACCTTACTGTCTGGGTGGCAGCTGAAGTTGGTGTGCCATTCCACCTTTTATACCTTTGAACTGCTATTCTGACTTCGTTCTTTATTGAGGATCTGAGAACGTTTCAGTGAGCCAGTTAGAGTATAAACAGAGACTGTTTGCGACGTGCTTTTCCAGCCCAGCAGTCCTATCTTGAAATTTATGTTTTTATTCGGACTGATACAGTACTGTTATCATCTGTGTCAGAGTTGTGTCTCTTCTATCTTTGTCTCGCGACTTAGCGAGGCTGTCGATTCTTAGCACTAATATGACTGTGCAGTGACTCGGTCTTGGTCTGACCGATTAACAGTCCCTTCGCCGCCAGAGGTGCAATTACGTAGAACGCTGGGAGGAAAGACTCTGAATTTTAATGGATTTGCTGACAGATTTATGGTTCTCCTTACTGTAAACTGAAAGCGTATAATTTTCGCTAACTGGTATCGGTACTTCAGTACGAAACATTTTTTTAAGGTGTGGTTATGGACTTATGCCAATAATACATATATAAGTGAAATAATAACTGGTCTCAGTGTCGACTGTCACTGGGAATAGTAAGCCCTCTTTCTAGCAGTGTGACCGAAACATTTACTTTCGCAGCTCAGTGAAGCATTATAGGTGTGGGCTATAGAAGAATGTTGAAAATTAGGTGGACATAAGATGAGAAATTATGTTCTTTGAAGAATCAGAGAGGGAAGGATTATTTGAAAAATACACAGAGTGATATAGAAGTCAGGGAATAACACTGTGCAGAGAGCTGTGGAGGGTGAAAACTATAGCTGTCAGAGTTGGTTACGGAGATGCATACTTGCCGACAGTTAATATTTTACGTCATTACAGATTTTCTTTTGCCTATGTACTTATTTTAAATCACTGCTGATCCAGGATAACAGATCTGTACTGTCTGCGTCTTGCACAGCGGCTTACTACCAGAAGGTGCTCACTACACAGTAGAGGTGAACACATCGTGACATCACCCTAGCCCTAGGTGTCGACAGATGCTTTGTGATGGCGTAAGTCAGACAGGAAACGGCTTAAGGCACTGATGTTATTTCGAAAGTCGTCTGGCATTTATGTTGCGTAATAAGCAATACAAACCGGCAGTCGTTCAAGTGAGTTTCCAGTGCCAGAGGATCGTGGGCTTTAGTACTGACCTCGGAATTGGTGTGCATATAAAGTGCTTGTCATCATGTGTTGCCGTTCCACTGCATTTATACGCAATGCTAGCTAAATAAACCTAATAATCACACCGTCTCCCTGTTCGACGTAGCCTACAAAAGTAATGAGTATCGCTGAGAAACGACATGATACTGAAAGTGCACTGCATTCATATTAACACGAAGGTTTCAGTTCAGGTAAAGCGGGTTCTCTCATCGTCAGCATTACTGAAACGGCTGTGAGTAAACAAGTCACATTTGAAGCAATTTCCTTGAAGCAGACGCACCTAGTGAAATTGTTATCCCATTCAGTAAGGAAGAATGGTTCAAATGGCTCTGAGCACTGTGGGACTTAACAGCTAAGGTCATCAGTCCCCTAGAACTTAGAACTACTTAAACCTAACTAACCTAAGGACATCACACACATCCATGCCCGAGGCAGGATTCGAACCTGCGACCGTAGCGGTCGCGCGGTTCCACACTGAAGCGCCTAGAACCTCTCGGTCACACCGGCGGGCTAGTAAGGAAGAATGCCACTGATCTTGAACAGTATTTACGCATTCGTTGTGCTGGCATCGCCTTACATGGAAGTGAAAGTCAACAAAATATGCAAGTCTTAACAATACCGCAGCGTGATAGGTGCAGAACTTTCGATTATTTCCAACGAAATAAGACCATTTCGCTAATGGGATTGAAAGGAGTCTACTGGGCCACATTTGTATGTGGTGCCCGAATATGATTTTATAAACGATGTATGTCTTCGATAGGCTTTATATCGTTGACTATGTAAGACCGCAGACCAAGATGTAATGCTTCTGGTCTGAGATTATTATAGTCTTGCAGTAAGAGAGCGTTGGCGCACAGTTGTAGGCAGCTGTCTGTGAGGGAAAGACGATGGAATAGGCAATTTTTGTGGTGTGCTGTGTGAAGCCACCAAGTTCAAAAAATGACTCTGAGCACTATGGGACTTAACTTCTGAGGTCATCAGTCCCCTAGAACTTAGAACTACTTAAACCTAACTAACCTAAGGACATCACACACATCCATGCCCGAGGCAGGATTGGAACCTGCGACCGTGGCGGTCGCGCGGTTGTAGACTGTAGCGCCTAGAACCGCTCGGCCACTTCGGCCGACAAGCCACCAAGTGATAGATTAATTGTGAGTACGTCAATGTTGTTGAACTTGGAAGCAGAAGTATTTCTGCAAGCAAGGTAAAGATGTTAAATAATTATGATTTTTGTTTTTGTCAGCGCGTTAGTATAGATGAGTTGACTGATACTTTGTAATTATTGAGTAACACCAGAATGTACTTTAACTGATTTGATAAAAAAGGCTAGTTAGATGTTTCACTTTTGTAATGCTTCAAAGATTTATTAACAGAGCTATATGTAATCTGATGATTTGCATTTATGTTGGATTAGTGAAGTTAGACAATACTTGCTGTTTAAATTTCATTGTTTGTGAATCAACTATGAGTAATGTAACTTCGATTGTCTGATGTTTTTGAAAAGACAAACTTAGCTTCCAACATAATCTTGCAAAAAAAAAAAAAAAAAAAAAAAAAAAAAAAAAAAAAAAAACCTCAATGTTAGTAACTCACCATAATCAATTCCGCCTCCCTGTCCAGGTCATATTTCTTAAATGTTCTCGTCTATCAGCCAAAAGAATTGCACACTACTGAACCCGTAGCTATTATATTTTTGTTGTTCATGAGAGGCCAGAATGCATCGCGTTACTCCGTTGCTACTTTAGAGGTAAAACAGTTTAATTTATCTGTTACGTGCGCAGGGACCAAAGCTATCAGTTTTTAACAGGGCGTGATGATTCTGTGCGTAAGGGACTGAATGTGTTCTATAGTGGCTGTATTTCTTTATTGATATTGGGAGTTGCATTGCCCAATCAATTCGTTTAAAGTTTTTGCTACCAATAACACAGAATAAGCACACCACTTGCATTTACAACATGCAAGACGATAATTCGAGTTCAGAACCCATTCCACACATCAGATACTCATTCAACGTAATCGTAAAGTTATTTCATTGTTAAAAGAATGTTACAGGATTAATGAAAATCCTAGGCGGAAATTACTGGACCCGGATTTGAGATCCAACACCTGCCACACAGCCAAGAGAAATTGTGGGGGAACCTTGTTTGGAAGATTACAACTACCTTTTATTTTAGTGCCGGTACAAAGCAGTTCGCGCAGGAATAATATAAATTTATTTACTGCGTTTTGTGTCTTGTTTTATTGTGGTTCCGATCCTTGAAAACAATAATTTGATTGTTAATAAGATCTGACACAAAAAGTTACGTTTGCTTTCTTACTACCTTCGAGTTTCCTGCTTCTTACGTTTAACTGTGGGTGGTAGTTGGTGGTAGCGACGTGTAAGTTTTAAATGCTGTGCGTTTGTTTTGTTGAATACGGATCAAAAGGAGGCACAGGATAAGTTCTTAGGGTAGCTACGTAGGAACGTCAATAGCTCAGCATCAGAGGATATTTGCAGGAGAAGGGGAGAGGGGTATTTCATCCAACAGTCGTATCACGAACTTTAACACTTTCCTCTGTCGACCAAATGAAACTATACGTTTCCAGAGAGCTTTTCAAATCTCGTACATCTATGATGTATACATCGCTTCAGTCTGCATACGTATCCTGTTATGTCTTCACTCCATGAAGATGTGTGGTGAACTGGGATTAAATGGAGAACACTGTCACACGATTGGTGTACGGAAGCTGCACCCCATTAATTATCTTGCTCATTCTACAAATGCTCCGCATGTAAATTTTTGCTACCAAATGGATTCTTATTCTGCGTCCCGACAGTGCGCTACGCCACCTCCAGAAATTAGCAGCCACGGAGACTCGAATCAGAAATCTCGAGTGTGAAAGTCGTCTCGTTAGCGGTGACTGTCATAACTCGTGTAGGGTGTGTAGCGGTTGGGACATGCCTAACGGTAGTTCCTTCTGTCTCATAGGTGAAAGGAATTCCACTTGAGCGCCCGCAGACTGTTGGTCGAAGATGACTCTAGCGTATGCTCTCACGTTGTAAAACTCCGAATAATGAGTAGCAGCCGTGTTGGAGGACTTAGGAGAGCGCATGCGGAATTTAGCTGTGCGCCATACGTCTGCAATACTGATGCACTCATCTTCAAGAAAAAAACAGAACACATTGAACGGCTGGAGGTAGGTCGTTCATATGCACAGGACCTGTAAATTAGTTTGTTGTGCAGAAATAATTAGCATTTGAACCATGTAGGCCCGCTGGCTCAAGGTCAACATCGATATCGCGGCGCAAAACCATCTACCGACAAAACGTGACTGCGGCTCTTGTTGTCGCTGTAAACCGAGGGATAATGGATCAGTGTGACTTGAGCAGACGGACTGGAAGCCTCGCAGACGTTTGTGAGCAGAGTACCGTCAAATCAGTGAAAGAGGACTCATTACTGACATGAGAGAATGTGATGCAACCATCCGGGAAACGGCTGCTCGTGTGGAACGAAGTGTTTCAGCAATGTAATGAGTGTGTGCGGAATGGTTCACGGAAGGCCGTAGAACACGACGAGATGCGTGAGGTCGCACGACCGATCCGCCAGATATGGTGAACGGCAGTCTCAGACCATTTACTAATGACGCTTTTCTGAACTTTGAAATTTCCTCGTTCAGCGACTTTAGAAAGGATTCAGAATTCCTGTCGCTGACTGGCACCTTGTTTTCAGTGAGGATAAATGTAAGTTAATGCGGATGTTCGAATGCAGTGTCAATGGTATGCAGCTTGACTCAACCACGTCGGTTCTCTTCACTGTGGCTAATCAATGCGTTTCGCGGTAAATTTATTTTCTAAGATTGTTATATTGACGAGAAATGGCAATGAAATGAGTTTTACGTTTATTTTAATAGATGGCGGCAAGAGCGAGAAACGATATTTCTTCCGACTGATGCAATCTTATGATAAACGTCGTTTTCGGATGAAGTTTAAATTGACACCAACTTGTGACCATTTTATTCGCAAGCTAAATACTGTATGTTAACGAATACTACTTGTTTTACTTTCCAGTAACGCACCGGTGCCCTGTACCAGTTTCTGTGCACAGGTAATTGCAGATAAGGTTTTGCCTGCAGTCTGTCAGTGAGCTTTTGCGGGTAGATTTTATTCTCTTCATTTCGACAGAAAGTTACTGGCACAAGAACATAATCGTAGTTACTTATATCCCGTGGAAATGTATGGTGAGAAAATTTTTATACGTCTATGAGACCTATTTTATTATGAAATTTATACGGCGTCTGCCTGTCGCACTGTAGGTTTATCTGACCTTCACTTTGAACTTTCTAACCCGGCCATCATGCTGCTTCCCATAGATATCAAATGAGGAGACAACATGGTTTTTAGAAGAAGGAAAGCCACTGAGAGATGTAACAGACTGACAGACAAGGAAATTCGCACTTCACAAATCCATTATGGAAAAGCTATCAGGGATAACTTACATAGCGTGAAAACAATGCAACAAGCCATGTGGCCAATATTCTTTCACAAGCTTTTCACAGATGATAAACCTCAAAATTCCCTTTGTGACATATCGTGGTGAAAATATCTTCACGCAGAAGCCAGGGGAAAGCCGTACATCCACAAACATGGTTTGCCACTTTCTGCTTCATATGATATAAAACCAACTTTCAGGTACCTAGCCAACCCTGAACGGCTAAAAAATGTGTACTTGGAAAAATACAGAATAAAAATGAGAGCTACAATCACGTTATTTGGATGCGTCGTCCAAAAACAGTATTGGTGTCCTCAGTTGATGTGAATTACATACTCGTAGATGTTCCCTCCACGTGCGAATCCGTCGAGAATCATTCTCCAGTCCTAATCCGGACTCATCTGTGAGAACAGCATTGGCCCACTGTTCGACCGCCTAAGCGGCATGTTGGGGACTCCACTCTAGACGTTCCCTTCTGAGAGACGCGTCAGAGGTACACTTACAGCAAGTCTCCGACAGTAAAGGAGACTCTGCCGAAGCCTCCTGTACACCATTTGTCTCGATACAACATGTCCAGTAGATGCTGCGAGGTCAAATGCCAGTTGCCGCGCAGTCCTAAGGCGGCACAGCCGTGCCCTTACAGCAAAATAACGGTCCACTCTTTCTGACGTCACACGTGGTCCGTCCTGTCCTGGTCTTTTGGATACAGCTTCGGTCTGTATTAACTGTCGCCAGATTCGAGATACAACAAAACGGTTCACTTTAATCCATCGGGCCACATAAGGTTGCAACTGTCCTGTTTCCATTCTTACGGTCTGTGGCTGTATACACAGCGACTGTGGATGTGCGACTATCCGGAAAACGGTGCGACTATCCGGAAAACGCTATCCCGTTTGATAGGTGCCCTGACGTCATCGATGACGCGGTTGTCCATTAAAAACGTTATGATGGACCTGATACAGTACACATGGTTGATGTTTTCTTGGAAACGGATAATACTGCATGCATGGCATGGTCTCCTCGCTCTTCCGTTTTGAATCCCATGCGTAGCGCCTGGGATGCAGAAGGGAGACGGGTTGCATGACGTCAGCTTCCACCAATCACTCTCCAAGACTTGTGAGCAGCTCTGCAGGAAGAATGGGCGTTATTGGCTCAACATGAGATTGATGACATCTTTCAGTCCTGTGCTGCTGCCAGAGGTGGTTACAGCCTATAGTGAACACATTAACCAGTTGTCGAAATGTGTTAAGTTCGAAAAAAAAAAAAACAAAAAAAAATCGAAGAACATTTTTGTCTACCGTTACGCATGTTGCAGTTGTTTAAGTCTGTATTCTTTACATTATTTATAGTTTACTGTACTGTGTATACTCTTTTGTGAGTATTGAATATAATTGGGGAGAAGAGGAGTTTGTGGCACAACTTGACAAGAAGAAGGGACCGGTTGGTAGGACATGTTCTGGGGCATCAAGGGATCACAAAGTTAGCATTGGAGGGCAGCGTGGAGGGTAAAAATCGTAGAGGGAGACCAAGAGATGAATACCCTAAGCAGATTCAGAAGGATGTAGGTTGCAGTAAGTACTGGGAGATGAAGAAGCTTGCACAGGATAGAATAGCATGGAGAGCTGCATCAAACCAGTCTCAGGACTGAAGACAACAACAACAACAACAATATGTTTAAGTACAAGAATGCAATTTGCCCAATGACTGTCCTTAAGGAGACAGGACTGTCCGTGCGCTGGGAGTGGCAGTGCAGTGCTAGGGCGCGCGGCCACTCACCACATGCAGGGCGTCGGCGTCGGAGCGCCGCAGGGCGTCGTGCGCGCCGCGCTGGCCCGCGGACACGGCGGCGGCGGTCAGCTGGTTGTAGTGGTGCGCCTGGTGCAGCGAGCTGAGCGTCTGCGAGTAGGGGTCCGCCGCCGCGGCCGCCGCCACCGAGTTGAGGTAGTCCAGCTGGCCCGCGCCGCTGCCCGCGCCACCCGCGCCGCCCCCACCTGCCGAACAACAGCACCGTCACCACCAACTGTTCCTCCTCAGAATAAGATTTTCACTCTGCAGCGGAGTGTGCGCTGATACGAAACTTCCTGGCAGATTAAATCTGTGTACCGGACCGAGACTCGAACTCGGGACCTCTACGATTCGCGGGCAAGTGCTCTACTATCTGAGCTACCCAACCACGACTCTCGACCCGTCCTCACACCTTGAAATTCTGCCAGTACCTCGTCTCCTATTTCCAGACTTCACAGAAGCTCTGGCGCCGACCTGCATGGTCCGCAGGAGAGCTTCTGTGAAGTTTGGAAGATAGGAGACGAGGTACTGGCAGGATTTTAAGCTGTGAGGACGAGTCGAGAGTCGTGATTGGGTGGCTCAGATGGTAGAGCACTTGCCCGCGAAACGCAAAGGTCCCGACTTCCAGTGCCGGCCGTTGTGACCGAGAGATTCTAGGCGCTTCAGTCTGGAACCGCGCCACCGCTACGGTCGCAGGTTGGAATCCTGCCTCGGGCATGAATGTGTTCATTGTCCTTAGGTTAGTTAGGTTTAAGCAGTTCTAAGTCCTAGGGGACTGATGACCTCAGATGTTAAGTTCCATAGAGCTCAGAGCGATTTGAAGCATTTGAAACCCGAGTTCGAGTCTCGGTTCGGTACGCAGTTTTAATCTGCCAGCAAGTCTCTTATCAGCGTACACTCCGCTGCAGAGTGAAAAATCTCATTCTGGATATTGTGTATTAGCCGTCTCTTCCTATAGCTTACCCCTATTTTTCTCAGTATTTCGAACATGTTCCACCATTTTACATTGTCGAGCGCTTTTTCCAGATCGTCAAAGTTTATGTACGTGTCATGATATTTCTTTAGTCTTGGTTCCATTGTCAGCTGGAACGTCACAATTGCCTCTGTCGTGCCTTTACCTTTCGTAAAGCGTTATTTTATTATCAGACTCATTAAACCGCCCTCGTACACCTCTTTACTCTTCTTTTGAAGCCTCCACTTCTCTGTTTTCAGCACAACTGATCTCAATGGACGGTGGACGCGAGCACGTGCTCTTCCCGTCGTCAGGTGGGCCTGCATCCCTCTAGCTGCGAATCTGGAGCTTCTGCGCTCTTGGAAGGACCACACGTTCTCCGGTAGGCAATGACATATCGATTCCTTTAGCCTCCGGCTCGTTTCTAAATGACTGTAGTACTCGCATATTCCAACATCACCAGGTGCCTCGTAACAGGACTATAATTACACTGCAGCCCATTAAAATTGCTACACCAAGAAGATATGCAGATGATAAACGGGTATTCATTGGACAAATATATTATACTAGACCTGACATGTGATTACATTTTCACGCAATTTGGGTGCATAGATCCTGAGAAATCAGTACCCAGAACAACCACCTCTGGTCATAATAACGACCTTGATACGCCTGGGCATTGAGTCAGAGCTTGGATGGCGTGTGCAGGTACAGCTGCCCATGCAGCTTCAACACGATACCACAGTTCATCAAGAGTAGTGACTGGCGTATTGTGACGAGCCAGTTGCTCGGCCACCATTTACCAGACGATTTCAATTGGTGAGGGATCTGGAGAATGTGCTGTCCAGGGCAGCAGTAGAACATTTTCTGTATCCAGAATGGTCCGTACAGGACCTGCAACATGCGGTCGTGCATTATCCTGCTGAAATGTAGGGTTTCGCAGGGATCGAATGAAGGGTAGAGCCACGGGTCGTAACACATCTGAAATGTAACGTCCACTGTTCAAAGTGCCGTCAATGCGAACAAGAGGTGACCGAGACGTGTAACCAATGGCACCCCATACCATCACGCCGGGTGATACGCCAGTATGGCGATGACGAATACACGCTTCCAATGTGCGTTCACCGCGATGTCGCCAAACACGGATGCGACCATCATGATGCTGTAAACAGAACCTGGATTCATCCGAAAAAATGACGTTTTGCCACTCGTGCACCCAGGTTCGTCGTTGGGTACAGCATCGCAGGCGCTCCTGTCTGTGATGCAGCGTCAAGGGTAACCGCAGCCATGGTCTCCGAGCTGATAGTCCATGTTGCTGCGATCGTCGTCGAACTGTTCGTGCAGATGGTTGTTGTCTTGCAAACGTCCCCATCTGCTGACTCAGGGATCGAGACGTGGCTGCACGACCCGTTACAGCCATGCGAATAAGACGCCTGTCATCTCGACTGCTAGTGATATGAGGCCGTTGGGATCCAGCACGGCGTTCCGTATTATCCTGCTGAACCCACCATTTCCATATTCTGCTACCAGTCATTGATTGGCTCTCATACAACGCGAGTAGCAATGTCGCGATACGATAAACCGAAATCACGATCGGCTACAATCCAACCTTTATCAAAGTCGGGAACGTGATGGTACGCATTTCTCCTCCTTATACGAGGCATCACAATAAGGTTTCACCAGGCAACGCCGGCCAACTGCTGTTTGTGTATGAGAAATCGGTTGGAAACTTTGCTCATGTGAGCACGTTGTGGGTGTCGCCACCGGCCCCAACTTTGTGTGAATGCTCTGAAAAGCTAATCATTTGCATATCAGAGCCTCTTCTTCCTGTTGGTTAAATTTCGCGTCTGTAGCAAGTCATCTTCGTGGTGCAGCAATTTTAATGGCCAGTAGTGTAATTTGCACGCTGGCGTGCTGTGGAGCAGTCAGGGAAACAAAGGAGCTCTTACTGTGGGGCAGGATACGTGTTACATATAGGGAAAGCTAGTAAGGACAGAGTGCGCCACCCTACGAAAGTCTGCGGAAGGAAGGTCCTGGAAGTGAGATACTGGAGAAGGTGGAGAGTTTGGAAGCAGCGACTTACCTGCGCCCGGAGAGGCGTGGCCCTGCGCGTGGTGGCCGTGGTGCGAGACGGGCGGCGGGGGCGGGAACGGCGGCGGGAAGTAGGGCGGCTGGAAGTCGGAGGCGGCGGCGGCGGCGGCGGCGTGGTGGTGCGACGTGGGCGTCATGCCGCCGCCCGCGCCGCCCGCGCCGCCCCCGGCGCCGCCCGAGCCCGCCCCCGAGCCGCGGTGGTGGTGGTGGTGATGGTGGTGGTGCGACGCACTGAACGGCGACGAGCCGCCCGTGCCCGCCGCCACCGAGCCGATGGACGCGATCGCCCCGTGCCCCGTCAGCCGGTCCTGTAATGCAAGCGGAGGCGGCGTTTCAGCACTGCTGCACCGCTACAGCACGGCGGGCGCTCAGCGGCCCGGCCGTCGAGTTTGCATGCATCTCAGTAATTGTGGGTGTGAGTAAACGGGTACTGTGGCAACTAATGATCTGGACATTCTGTGTGTGTGTGTGTGTGTGTGTGTGTGTGTGTGTGTGTGTGTGTGTGAGAGAGAGAGAGGAGCGGGGGGGGGGGGGAGGTGGACGGAGGGGGAAGGGCTCAGACGAATGCAAGGCAAGGCAGTGAATCCAAAAGTGCTGAAATTGGAGGCGGAAGGTTGTAAGGTCGAGTTGGAGGATCTGTTTGTGTATTTACAGAGTAAAGTGTATGACATGTGTAGTGTATAAGGGTCAGTAAAATAGAAACCGAAAACCCGCCACAACCGGACCATGCAACAGTTCCATTCAAAAGTAACCACCAAACGCGTTGAGACATTTGTCCTACTGGGATAAGCAGACTGGACTCGCATTCGGGAGGACGACGGTTCAATCCCGCGTCCGGCCATCCTGATTTAGTTTTCCGTGCTTTTCCTAAATCGCTCAAGGCAAATGCCAGGATGGTTCCTCTGAAAGGGCACGGCTGACTTCCTTCCCCGTCCTTCCCTAATCCGATGAGACCGATGACCTCGCTGTTTGGTCTCTTCCCCCGAAGAACCCAACCCCCCTACTGGGATACGGGAGGATTAATTCCTGTTTTGTAGACCGCCGTCGGCCGCTGACTGATCCGCAACCACATGATTCCCTGTTTGGAAACAAGCTGTCAGTAATCGGGACTGGACAGATGGAGATGGGGTCCGGGGACCTGCCCGAACGACTTTTTTTTTCCTTACAAACTGACTACAAAAATTTCGATTTGAAGCCGAATTGTAACGCTTAAAAAGTAAATATTTAGACCCGAAGGAGACTAAAAAAATGTTTGAGTTACTTTAAATATTGCTTACTTGCTTTACACTAGACAGTGACATGGCAGCCTGAACATCAGTATGCCAAATCACAATATAGCTACAAGTTGACGCACCTACAATAGTGAAGTTAACGAGACATTGTTGTTTGTATATATAGTATTATATAATCTGTGCTAAACACATTGTCAAAGGGATTGCGTTATTTTTGGAACAATCCTGATTCACAACATGATGCAACGAAAAACATTTTGTTGTCAAACTACTAAAAATAAATCAAATACCGAATTCCGTAAGTTTCGCACTGGTCCCAATAAGAACGCAGTTTTAGCCCAGAAATCGTGATAATTACGGACAAATAGCAATATTTGGGATGTCTGCCACTTTTGCACTTCCTCGTCCGACAGAATCCGACGTCCATGCATGTCTTTCATCAGGTCGCCAAAGATGTGAAAATCACACAGTGAAAGTCCGGGTTACACGGAGTATGTTGCTGTCACGCGTTTCTGTCCACGGGACAGACGCAGCTATTATTAACTGTCCATGATAAAAATCCTCTACAGCTGTAAAAAATTTTATTTCTAAAACGGAAAGCACTAGCCGGTTTCAGGACTTGTGTCCCATCTGCAGGTACATATTAAAATGTGTGACCATAAGGATCCACAACCAAAATGTGAGTCCTATTTTAACCTTAGTTGTGCATCGTCGTGGACTCACACTATAATATGCACCTTAAACCGTGTCATGGTTTCTTTGCAGAAATAAATAATGCCTACGGACAAAGATTTACAAAAACACTCCAACCATCATCCACAACCAAAGAAGGGTGTCATTTAAAGTCTTGTCGGTAGAGCCACCAGAGTTTGCACGACACAACACCTGGAGCCGAATTAGAACATCTGAAGCAGGCTTTCGAGAAAAATGGCTATTCAGGAACAAAAGTAACCAGCGTTCTACGACCAAATAATAGTGCGGCAAAGGACAAGGATCAGACACAACGATGGAAGAATACAGTTTCTCTCCCTTTCATTAAAAAGTAACTGGCCAGATCGGAAAGATATTAGACAAACATAATTTCAGACCTTTTTAGGCCAGCAAAGAAAGTAAGTCACGCACTCCGATCTCTAAAGGATAAATGCTCTCCTCTCTCGGCACACAGTATATGTGAAATTCCGTTTACGCGTAGTAAGATCTACACTGCAACTGCTAAGAAATGCGTGGATACACGACTGAAGGGACATAAAAGCATTTGCCGATTAGGGAAACAGAAAATTCAACTATCACAGAGCATGCCTATGGGTCGGGAAATCATGAAATAAAGTTTTCCGTAAACAACATCAAAATTACGACCTAATATCCACGGCTACACAGAGACTCCCTCTAAATATATAAACAAGGGGTTAATTGTAACAGAAAAGAAACAGCCATGAAACGTAGTGATGTATGGACGGCTTCTCTACAGAATCGCCAGATAAGTTTTATGTTTGACAGACAACTATCGATAGATAGGTTTTACCTCTGACATGGATTACCTCTGTTGATCACGTGTAAAGGGCACCACACACGAGTGACGGATCGCAGCTATCCGTCGTATGGGCTGTAGATCGCTCGTGTGTGGGGAAATCGCAGCAATCGGTCGTTGATCGTGTCGAAATCCCTGATAGTCTGATGGATCGCACATGCGATCTGTGCATGCAATATGGCTGCCTGGCTGGTTAGCTCCCTCGTTTGTCTAGTTATCGAGCGTGGTTGTGTTGGTTTGTTTCGTCTTGTCCACGTTGAGTAAGTACTTTAGAATTTATAGACAATCACGGACCACGAACCACTCTGAGAAGTGGAGGCTGGAGTTGCCATTTGAAAGTAATATAAAATACACCTTCGGATTCTGCAGCGATTAGTATTCTGAAGCTTATGCTGTACAGTCGAGAATTTATAGAAAGGTTATAATAATAGTCATGATAACCTGGGCTCCATCTCGTGATTTTACGTCATTTACGAACCAATTACACCCGTTATTAAAACTTCTCAACTGAGTAACGTACCGTAATATTAAGTGCACAATTTAATTTAAATGTTCAAGGCAAATATACAGATATGCCCAAGGCCCTTGTCATTTGATGTAATCTAACTCTTCATACAATTTTTAACAGGAGTTATAGTAATTAGTGGTGCAGCCACTTACAACATTTTTATAGTCATATCGAGATTGCAAACTAATTATTTAGATACCAGCAGCTAAGCTGCAAGACTTATGACTGGAAAAGGAATTGGTGGTTCGCTGCCGCTGGTGCTCGCTGTGTGGTTTGGTTTCGTGTTACGAATTCTTCAACAACTGTTCGGTGTAAATTTCGCAACGAATACACTAAAGAACATCTAAACAGGCCTACAATTTACTCTTGGCACAAAAAATTGGTTGACACGGTTTGTTCACTGCGGTATGATAAGTCACCAAATGGCCCGCGTGTTGACGAATATGTCGAATGAGTTACGGAGAGCTTTGCCCCCAGTTCACAAAACTCAATCCGACGTGCGTCTCGGGAGACTGGAATTCCACAATACACTGGCGAATACTGCGTATAAGTTTACACTTGAAACCATACAGGTTCACAATGGCACAGGAAATTAGTGATGCAGATAAGGTTTTTCGTGGGGAATTCTGTGCGGAAATGTTACATCGGATACAGGACAACGGGACATTCCTGCACACAGTAATCTTCAGCGACGAGTCAACATTTCATATCAGTGGCGTGGTTAACACCCACCACTGTAGAATATGGGGCAACGAAGATCTACGTGCAACCCTGGAACACGCTCATGGCAGCCCCAAATTTGTGTGTTTTGTGCCCTTAGCAAACTGAAAGTACTGAGCCCTTTCTTCTTCATGGAGAAGACTACTGCCGATATTATGTATCTGCAGAAATGCTTGAAAACTTTTAGTGCCACAAACTGGTGAAGATGACCGAGGTTGTATGGTTTACTACCAGCAAGACGGGGGACCATCTCATTTCTTCACGGAAGTTCGAGGTTTCCTCGATAATCGTTTTCCAGCAATCAGACGGCCACCTCGCTCTCCAGACTTCACACCACTGTATTTCTTTATATGGGGGTTTCATTAAAGACTGTATGTATGTTCCACCCCTACTAAACAATTTAGTCGACCTGAAAAATCGAATCTACGTTGACGCTGCACAGATTACGTCCGATTTGCTGCAACGTCTGTGGGGAGAAATTGATTACAGGTGAGGGGGTATTATATCTGCGTCGCAAATTGTAGTCACATCGAACCAAAACGATACTGGACACTTTTATGTGAAACTTGAGGTTGTTTTCTACAAAATGACATCTACCGATTCTTGAAGTTATCTCAATACATTTCTGTATCATTCTACAGTTATAAAGTCCGTTTTGACTCACCCATTATGTGTGGCACTGTCAGACATGGGACTTGTCAGTCGGCAAGACTCGCGGAACAAGGAGTGCCTCTGAGCCTCTGAAGACACCCTGCGCAGCTCTGGACGAAACGTTCGGAACGGGAAAGTTCCGTGGCCTTACAGCACGGACGATTCACCAGCAGCTAGGACATCCGGTCATGAAAGTCTTCATTATATGAGGAGCCATTTCCAAACGTTCGCAATTGGGTTTCCCTTTGCCCCACTCTCTGCTGGGGTACTTGGCTCAAAAGAACGAAGTCCTATAACTACCCTATCTGATTTCAAGATAAGGCAATGAGAAAAGTCTGATATATCTTTCTTGAGAGTCAAGCAATCTTCTACGTTGGGTCCCAATATCAACCTGATCTCTTAAGAGAACTACCTCTGCAAAGAAATTACCCTTCCTCAAGCGGGGGAGGGATGGGTCGACGTAATGCTGTTGATGGAAAAAAAAATCAGAACATTTCGGAGCCAGTGTTCTGGGTACTCGAAGAGTTAGAGTACTTTCCAGAGAGCATACATGTTATGGATCCCCCAGGTGTTCTCATACAAAACCACACACTGCGCGTGCTTGAAATACACGCGGTCCGTAACTGAGAACCCAGCTGTGAGGACGCCATTAGAGGAAACAGGTGCCGGGTGAGCCAGAACGAGATCTCCGCGGCCATCCCGGACGAACCACTGGCAGCTTTATGACGCACTCGCCGGCTTGGCAAGTGTCAATGGCTTCCTAGTACCCCGCAGCGCAGGTGATTGCATTCTCGCTGAAGTACCGTTGGGGATAGCCTATGGCCCTTGCCAGTTACCGCCGGCGGACGTTAACAGTCTCAACTACAAAGGCAATCAGCCGCCAGGGACATACACGCGGAGATTGGTACATACCCAGGAACAGACGTAAGTTAATTGTAAAACAGAATCACCTGCAATTACAGTTTTCTGCACCTGCTGGACGTCTCTTAAGATATCCGCAATGGTCAAGAGGCAATGTACTCGCATCCGGGTCGTCCAGATTTATGATTTCCGTCGCTTCCACAAACTAATAAAGGCGAAACACGAGACGGCGGATTCTCTTTCCCCATCCAAGTCCAACGTGGGGTAGTGTTTGATCCCTAATGACATCAGCGTCGACGTGACGCTAGACCGTAACATACCGTGGTGACAGAAATCATGGGACACCTCCTAATATCGAGTCTGAACTCCTTTTGTCTGGCGTAGTGCAGGAGCTCGACGTGGCATGGACTAAACAAGTCATTGGAAGTCCCCTGCAGAAGTATTGGGCCATGCTGCCTCTACAGCCGTCCATAATTTCGAAAGTGTTGCCGGTGCAGCATTTTGATCACGAACTGACCCCTCGATTATCTCCCATAAATGTTCTATGGGAATCATGTCGGGCGATCTGGATGGGCCAAATCATTCGCTCCAATTGTTCAAAACAAAGGGCGAACAATTATGGCCCAGTGACAGGTCACATTGTCATCCATAATAATTCTATCGCTGTTTGGGAAAAAATTATCTCCAGGTAACTGAACATAACCATTTTCCAGTCTATGATCGATTCAATTGGACCAGAGGACCCATTCAATACCGTGTAGACACAGTCCACACCGTTAAGGAGCCATCAGTCGCCTCCAGAGTGCCTTGAGGTCTGCGCCACACTTGAATCCTACCATTAGCGCTGACAAACTGAAACCGGGACTCTTATGATTAGGCCACTGTTTTTCAGTATTATAGGGTCCAACCGACATGATCACGAGCTCAAGAGAGGCGCTGTGGACGATGTTGTGCTGTTAACAAAGGCACTCGCGTCGATCGTCTCCAGCCATAGCTCTTTAACGCCAGATTTCGCTGCACTGTACTAACGGAGACGTTCGTCGTGCGTCCCGCATTGATTTCTGCCGTTATTTCACACAGCGTTGCTTCTCTTCTAACACTGACAGTTCTGAGCAAAGGCCACTGCCCTCGATCGTTAAGTGATAGCCGTCGGCCACTGCGTTGTCCGTGGTGAGAAGTAATCCCTGAAATTTGGTATTCTTGACACTGTGGATCTCGGAATACTGATTTCCCTAAGGATTTCCAAAATGGAATGTCCCATGCGTCTAGCTCCAACCATTAGTTCGCGTTCAGAGTCTGTTTATTACTATCGGGAGACTATAATCATGTCGGAAACCTTTTTACACGAATCACCCGAGTACAAATGACTGCTCCGCCAATGCACTTCCCTTTTATACCTCGTGTACGCGGTACTACAGCCATCTGCATACGTGCATATCGCTATCCCACGCCTTTGTCACCACAGTATATTACTTCTTCCTTCCATTATGCTATCACAAAAATTTAACTTGTTGCTGGTTCGAGATATAAGCGTACGCGCATGCTCCTGCTTCTAAGGGAGAAACGAAGGTTTCCAGTGTCTCAGAAGTAAGCAAATACCTAAAAAAAATGACGTCATTATTTTTTTTATTTTTTATTTTTTATTTATTTATTTATTTTTTTTTGAGCACCCGAAGTCAAACACTGAAGAAGGCAGATTAGGGCTGCATCGTCCTGCCGACAACGAAGTCATTGGAGGCGAAGCCGCAGCGCGAATAGAGGAAGGTTGGGGAAAGAAATTGGCTGTGCCCTTTCAATGGAAGCAACCCGGGATTCACCTAAGGTGATATGGAGTATCATGGTGACTAACAATCGCCTTCCCGAAATCGAGTCCAGTTTCTTACCAGTGCCACCTCGTTTATTAGTACGAATTTCGAAATCAAATGTATGGAAAAGGGAGAAAATTGAGTATAAGCAAAGGTACGTCATCGAATCACCTTTTAAAAGCTAGCGTCTCTTGATGAAGTGTAGCAGAAAACTTTTCTCACAAAGGTAACAAATAAAGGAATCATTCTAATATATATGAGTGTGGTCCGAAACGTAACGCCTTCTGACAAGGGAACCTCCCCATCGCACCCCCCTCAGATTTAGTTATAAGTTGGCACAGTGAATAGGCCTTGAAAAACTGAACACAGATCAATCTAGAAAACAGGAAGAAGTTGTATGGAACTACGAAAAAAATAAGCAAAATATACAAACTGAATAGTCCATACGTAGATATGCAACATAAAGGTAAAAGTACGAGGGAGCGCCGTGGTCTCAGGGATGCCGGCACGGTAGCTCAGCGTGTTAGGTCAGAGGGTTAACAGCCCTCTGTAATAAAAAAAACTGAGTTAATCGATCAACAACGAACCTAAACGGCTGTCTTACGACGTCCGCCCCGAGCAGATGCAACGAACAAAATGAGATTAAAAAAAAAAAAAAAAACAGGGTTAGCGTGCGCAGCTGCGGAATGAAAGGTCGTTGGTTCAAGTCTACCCTGGAGCGAAAATTTTAATTTTTTATTTTCAGTTTATGTGACAAAGTCTTATGTTTTCATCACTGTTTTGGGAGTAATTATCACATCCACAAGAAAACCTAAATCTGGCAAGGTAGAAGAATCTTTTTACCCATTCGCCAAGTGTACAAGTTAGGTGGGTCGACAACATATTCCTATCATGTGACGCACATGCCGTCACCAGTGTCGTATAGAATTTATCAGACGTGTTTTCCTGTGGAGGAATCGGTTGACCTATGACCTTGCGATCACATGTTTTCGGTTCCCATTGGAGAGGAACGTCCTTTCGTCTACTAATCGCACGGTTTTGCGGTGCAGTCGCAAACCACAGACACTAAACTTATTACAGTGAACAGAGACGTCAATGAACGAACGGACAGATCATAACTTTGCGAAAATAAAATTTTTACTCAAGGGAATACTTGAACCAAGGACCCCACGTTCCGCATCTGCTTACGCTAACCACGGGACCACGGCGCTCGTGTACTCACACTCTCCTTGATTTTGCCTATCTTGCGCATGGACTACTCAGTTTGTATATTTTGATTATTTTTTTCATAGTTCCACACAACTTCTTCCTGTTTTCTCGATTGATCTGTGTTCAGTTTTTCAAGGCCTATCCACTGTGCCAACTTACAACAAAATCTGAGGGGGGTGCGATGGGGAGGTTCCCTTGTGAGTCACAAAAATTAATAATGAACCTATAACTGCGGAATTAGTACAGATCATAGCCTGACCTCTTCTACCCAACACTACCGTTCAAAATAGTCACCGTGTATTTGTACACTCTTGCATCATTATTGAACCCAGCCATCTGAACCAGTTTCGAAATATTCAGGGTTTTGCTTCTTGACCTAAAAAGGTGTCCTGTAATGTACATCAGCAACGTGCGGTGTTGAGTGAAGACGTTTTGCAGCGGAGGACTGGACGCAGCGGAGAAACGGACATCGCACATAAGCAGCGCAGCGGCCAGCCGTCTGCATTTATCACGGGTGACATAAAAAAAAAAGGCTCTGAGCACTATGGGACTTATCTCCTGAGGTCATCAGTCCCCTAGAACTTAGAACTACTTAAACCTAACTAACCTAAGGACATCATACACATCCATGCCCGAGGCAGGATTCGAACCTGCGACCGTAGCGGTCGCGCGGTTCCTAACTGTAGCGCCTAGAACCGCTCGGCCACTCCACCCGGCGGGGTGACATCAGAATGGAGACGTGCTGATCAACTGATTCGAGAGAGAGAGAGAGAGAGAGAGAGAGAGAGAGAGAGAGAGAGAGACGTCATAGTTCACATCTTTTAAATCATTCTCAGAAATATCTGTCAAGAAGCTAAAAACTGTATTTTCTGAAACTGCTTTTGATGCCTAGTTCAACGATGGCGCAAATACTTACAATACATGGTGACTGTGGTGAACGGTAGTACTGCTTAGATGCCAGTTCAGGCTGTGATCTGTACTAATTCCGCTGTTATATTTTTGTTATTAAATTTGTTACGGTACAGGAGGCATTGCTTTTTGATCCACCCTCACACATACATGGTGAATAGGAACTCTACCGACAAATTTTCAGAGGTGGTACTATGAACCAAAAAAAATGCGTACCTTAAGAGCGATGAGCACTGGTTCATCACCGCTACTGTGAAACAACTCTTTTCTACTGAACAAGTGCTCATACACTCTACAGACAAATTAATATGCCCACCGCCTATATTCGACGTCATCGTGCAATACTTGCTCAGTGGGCAGTAGAAAGTATATTAAACGTGTCCAGAGGTCGTGGGAACCAGTGCAGTCGTCGTCGTAACGCGGAAACGGAGCGATTTACCTGACGTCCAAAATGGCGCGATCATTGGCTTACGGGCCAAGGGTGGAAGCATTTCCGAAGCGGCTAAGTTTGTAAACTATTCGCATGCCGCCGAGGTTAAAGCATACCGCGCATGGTAAAATGGAGCTATGCAAAACCAGCGCCGAGAGGACTGCGGTGCACCACGGACTGTAGATGACACAGGCGGACGACGGCTGCAGGGAAGTGTACGAGCGAATAGACCTGCAACTGTTCAGCAACTAAGACACAAAGGAGTTACAGCCGTTGCTTACGAGTGGGTACTGTTCGAAAATTTTTGCCGGATCTCCTAACTAGGCGTATGCTCTGACCACTAAGCCATCCGATCATAGCGGTCACCGCAACTTTACGGACTACTCCAGAATGCCTCCCGTCAGATCAAATTCTCAAAATATTCACACACTACTAATCTAGAGCCTCTTGCCCATTTTCCTAATTAATCGCGGCGGCATTCCCGTAAGATTGCGAGCGTGGTGTGCATATGTATTAAAGAAATCATTAGCCGTCCTCACCTCACTTATACATTTGCGATATATTAAAATTGCTACACCACGAAGATGACGTGCTACAGACGTGAAATTTAACCGATAGGAAGAAGATCCTGTGATATGCAAATGATTAGCTTCTCAGAGCATTCACACAAGGTTGGCGCCGGTGGCGACACATACAACGTGCTGACATGAGGAAAGTTTCCAACCGATTTCTCATACACAAACAGCAGTTGACCGGCGTTCCCTGGTGAAACGTTGTTGTGATGCCTTGTGTAAGGAGGAGAAATGCGTACCATCACGTTTCCGACTTTCATAAAGGTTGGATTTTAGCCTATCGCGATTGCGGTTTCTCGTATCGCGACATTACTGCTCGCGTTGGACGAGATCCAATGAATGTTAGCAGAATATGGAATCGGTGGGTTCAGCAGGGTAATACGGAACGCCGTGCTGGATCCCAATGGCCTCGTATCACTAGCAGTCGAGATGACAGGTGTCTTATCCGCATGGCTGTAACGGATCGTGCAGCCACGTCTGGATCCCTGAGTCAACAGATGGGGACGTTTGCAAGACAACAACCATCTGCACGAACAGTGCCGGCCGCGGTGGTCTCGCGGTTCAAGGCGCGCAGTCCGGAACCGTGCGACTGCTACGGTCGCAGGTTCGAATCCTGCCTCGGGCATGGATGTGTGTGATGTCCTTAGGTTAGTTAGGTTTAAGTAGTTCTCAGTTCTAGGGGACTGATGACCACAGATGTTAAGTCCCATAGTGCTCAGAACCATTTGAACCATTTTTTAGTTAGGTTTAAGTAGTTATAAGTTCTAGGGGACTTATGACCACAGCAGTTGAGTCCCATAGTGCTCAGAGCCATTTGAACCATTTTTTGCACGAGCAGTTCGACGACGTTTGCAATAGCATGGACTATCCGCTCGGAGACCATGACTGCGGTTACCCTTGACGCTGCATCACAGACAAGAGCGCCTGCGATGGTATACTCAATGACGAACCTGGGTGCACGAATGGCAAAACGTCATTTTTTCGTAAGGATCAAGGTCCTCTTTACAGCATCATGATGGTCGCATCCGTGTTTGACGACATCGCGGTGGACGCACACTGGAAGCGTGTATTCGTCATCGCCATACTGGCGTATTACCCGGCGCGATAGTATGGGGTGCCATTGGTTACACGTCTCGGTCACATCTTGTTTTCATTGACGGCACTTTGAACAGTGGACGTTACATTTCAGATGTTTTACGACCCGTGCTCTACTCTTCATTCGATCCCTGCGAAACCCTACATTTCAGCAGGATAATGCACGACCGCATGTTGCACGTCCTGTACGGGCCTGTCTGGATACATAAAATGTTCGACTGCTGCCCTGGCCAGCACATTCTCCGGATCTCTCACCAATAGAAAACGTCTGGTCAATGGTGGCTGAGCAACTGGCTCGTCACAATACGCCAGTCACTACTCTTGATGAACTGTGGTATCGTGTTGAAGCTGCATGGGCAGCTGAACCTGTAAACGCCATCCAAGCTCTGTTTGAATTAATGCCCAGGCGTATCAAGGCCGTTGTTTTGGCCAGAGATGGTTGTCCTGGGCATTGATTTCTCAGGATCTATGCACCCAAATTTGCGTGAAAATGTAATAACATATCAGTTCTAGTATAATATATTTGTTCAGTGAATACCCGTTTATCATCTTCATTTCTTCTTGGTGAAGCAATTTTAATGGCCGGTAGTATATATATATATATATATATATATATATATATATATATATATATATATATATATATATATATATATATATATATATATTTTTCTGTTACTCTATTGACTGTGCATGACAAATTAAATGAGGAATTGAGTGAGAAGAAGCAGTGGTATGTGAACTTGCCGGTCAGTAGGGTGGTTCAATTGGAGGACCGCTCCACACGAATACGCACATATCCTGTGCCATCACGGGTATACCGTTTTCTCTCGTCGCATATAATGATTTGTACTTGTGTGCGTCCGTTCATAGATCGTGGAAGTATGGCCTTTACACGTGTCCAATAATTTGTAATCAGTATCATGCTACGAATTTACGGACAGAGACAAGAAGACTACTACTAATTTGCGATGTGGACAAGGAGATTAATACCGGTTATCACCAGGTCAACGATGCCTATTACCTTTACTTCCTTCTGAAGCAAAAAAGTAGATCTTTCAACAACTTCGTTTTTTTACTCTCTTACCGATGCATTCTTTGCATATATGCTACAGGTCACCTCTACGAACTGGCGCTATTGTTATTAGCTGCTCGTTTTCTTGGAGGTCTGCGCACATGACACATTGACACAAAAGAAACGAGACTGTTGGCATTAATAAGTGACTCTTTGTGGTAGCGTATTAGTGCGCCTTTGCATTTTCGACCTTTAATCATGTCTTTTTTGCGCTGTGCGAAGTTTCTGACACTCGATCAACATATTGACAGTCATTGGACAATTTACTACATATACCGTTTTGTGCTCCGCCGTATGCTTATTAGCTGCCAAACATCACAGTACCCTCATGCAAAACGACCTGCAAGAATATTTTCAGCAGGGAATATGTGAGAGGACTCAAATGAGTCCTACCTCGCCGGCCGGTGTGGCCGAGTGGCTCTAGGCGCTACAGTCTGGAACCGCACGACCGCCACGGTCCCAGGTTCGAATCCTGCCTCGGCATGGATGTGTGTGATGTCTTTAGGTTAGTTAGGTTTAAGTTCTAGGGGTCTGACGAGCTCCGATGTTAAGTCCCATAGTGCTCAGCGCCATTTGAACCTTTTTTTCTTTGAGTCCTACCAAGACGATGACCGCCACTGTATGAATACGTTTGTTGGTACACGGATCTGAGGCATTGTTAAACTGATCGTACACTACCATTAGGTTGGCGGATTTGGTTGAAACTCACCACAGCTTAAGTACTCAATTGAAGGTTGAGAAAAACTATATCGTTTGACGTAAATTATTTAGCATCCCACATTTAAGATACAAAGATATGTACTGTCCAGCTATTGAAAATTTCTAGGGCCTACGAAAATCTGCAAAAAATCTAAAATTCGCAATAGTTTGGATCTCTATAATTCCTCTGTGCATGTTAAAAATATGTTTTTTTTTAATTTGGCCTACATCGAAATCGCAGAAATACATTTTTATTTGTTGGTTATGCAAATACCCTTCTCTGCAGTGGATCTTACCAATGTGCCATATCACACGATGTTTTGCTATAGATAAACTTTGCAGAAAGGTGGGTTTCTTTCAGTTTTGTCTATATTTAAATTGTAATATGTATGAGATTTAAAGTATCTCCTACAAAAAAACTCATACAAATTCTGAAATTCACATGCGGTTTAGATCTTTATAGCGTTTCTAAGAATATCAGAAATCAGGCATAAAATGTTTTCGGACTTCTTGCTGCGTCAGTTCCAAGTAAAACCTCGAGCTTTCGACAATTACCAGCACTGCCTTCTTCAGGGCAATAGTCTGCTACAGCAGGCATAATGCATTTCGTAGTGGAAGTGGCAACGCAGTCGCAACCGACAATTCCAGAACTGCTGCCTTGGCTATTGCCTACAGCAGCAGTGGAGCCCTGTAGCTGTCAAACGCCAACTAATGTTGGTAGTCCCGTTTGTTCTCTGTGAGACGGTGCAGCGACGTTAAAAATTTACTGCAAGGCGTAGTAGAAGGTTCTAGCGCTGAAGAATGTTACGAGTGTCTCGTCTGAAGAACCAGGTTGAAGCAAAGTATTCTCTTCGCAGTCGTTCACTATTAACTGCAAAGGTTTCAGTTTTTTTTTTTTTTTTTTTTTTTTTTTTTTTTTTTTTGCAGTCAGTATGGAAAAAGCCAGGAAAAAGCACTCTATTGACAATAAGCTAATTGCTACTTCACGTACAAGCAGCTAATTAACGTTAACGGTGGATCGCGTAAAAAGAACGGCACAAAAACCGTTGTACTATTCGGTACTAGAACAGGGTAGTAAACGAGAGACTGTACTGTTAGGGACGTTAATCACCCTTACGAGGGGCTAAGACGCCGCAAACCCGCCACGGCGATACAGTTTCCGCTTTAATGTAGTGGCGGCGATAAAAACTGTCATAGAAACGACTTCCTTATGAGATAGTCTTAAATCATTTTACAGTAGTGGCTTTTCTGTGAGGAATCCAAGTGAAATACTGCGTGTCATGTATATCCAAACACTTTTGTTGCTGTGTAGCTAGGAATAAAAAGTCGTTCCGAAGTGTAACTCTGCTCTCTGGACCATCTGTTACGCAAGAAAACCCATCAAACTTGAGCAGTGAGAAAATGTAATATGTAGAGTACTAAACATGCTATGCCATTACACGCAGCAGCGTAACTGATTTCAGTATTGACATCGGTCGCAACAAGTAATATTACGGGTGTAGGAGAAAAAAGGTGTATATTCGTGAGACTTTTCCCTAACTGATGTACACGACTGAAAATTGTGTTCAGTGTGTAGTGTGAGAAAAGTAACATGAAGGAGTACTCATTGTAAACACTTAATGGTATAAGAATTTTATCATAGCACAAATGGTTAAGAAAAGTAAGGCGCCGATCAGAGAGATTTAGAAATCTATAGCAAAAGAATTAAAGTAATTTTGTCAGTTATTCGTGACAGGCATTTGTCAGAGTACTGAACGTGCGCTAGCTTTTGAAAATGTAAAGTTTTCGAACTCTCTCCTTTTTCTCACCGTTGAACAGCCTGACCATTTCGGTATTAGACCATGTGTGTTTTGATTCGGTCGTTACGAAAGAGGGTTCAGTGTGATATACAAGGTGACAATTATTGAACTCTGTCAAATAAAATCGTCATAACTTCTGAACGGTTTGCGTTAGGACGTTCAAACTGTACGGTTGGCCGTGGGGCATGATGGGAATTAGTTAGCGCATACACGTGGTTTGGTTTAGCAACGAAATCCGCTTTCATTTGGATGGGTTCGTCAGTAAGCAAAATTGGCGCTTTTCGGGACTGAGAATCCGAATTTCACGATCGAGAATTCTCTTCACCCTCAACGGGTGACTGTGCGATGTGCAGTGTCTACTCACGGTATAATCGGTGCGATATTCCTTGATGGCACGGTGACAACCGAAAGGTTTTGAAAGATGATTTCATCCCCATTCTCCAAAGAGACCCTGATTTTGATAAGATGTGGTTCATGCAAGACGGAGATCGACCCTATCGAAGCAGGAGAGTGTTCGATGTCGTGGAGGAGCACTTTGGGGACCGGATTCTGGCTCTCGGGTACCCAGAGACCACCGACATTGCCCTCGATTGGCCGCCATATTCTCCGGATCTGAACACATGTGACTCCTTTTCGTGGGGTTATATTAAAGAGAAGGTGCACAGCAATAACCACAAAACCATTCCTGAGCTGAAAACAGCCGTTCAGGAGGTCATCCACAACATCGATTTTCCGACACTTCAGCGGGTCATGCAGAATGTCCCTATTCGTTTGCGCCGTATCATCGCCAATGATGGCAAGCACATTGAACATGTCATAACCTAAATCCGAATATCTGTAGTGACATTTAAATGTTGAATAAATTGTGTGCACGAAGCAGTTTTTAATTAATTTACGTTTTTTTTCCATGTAGTTCAATAATTGTCAATAATTGTCACCCAGTACATTCCGGATGACACCACTGTACTATAAAGAGAAGTGTATTCAATAATTAATGCAGACAAAAGAATAGACAACGCCACTAAACTCGCAAAAGAATATTAAATGGTTCAAATGGCTCTGAGCACTATGGGACTCAACTGCTGAGGTCATTAGTCCCCTAGAACTTAGAACTAGTTAAACCTAACTAACCTAAGGACATCACAAACATCCATGCCCGAGGCAGGATTCGAACCTGCGACCGTAGCGGTCTTGCGGTTCCAGACTGCAGCGCCTGTAACCGCACGGCCACTTCGGCCGGCAAAAGAATATTAAAATTGTAAGGCTGCTGCAATTGCTATGACCACAACCAGAAAATAAGACCAATAAAAGGAGTATTGGAAAAACTGATATTTCTGATAGCAATGATTGGCGGAGGAATATAAAATTTTACCTTTCATGTGAATAAATATAATAATTAATTACGTTCATGATCTAAAACTCCGTACAAAGCTATCAAAGGAGCGAGTTCCAACTCATCTCAATCGTCACTCTTATTAAGTCTTATTATCGACAGTCTTATTATTGATAAATAAAAAATAAACGGATGGAAGTTTTGGGACTGTAAAATCAATAAGACTACAGAGCTCTTCAGCCTGTAGGGAAATAAGAAACACAAAAAACTGTCGTAGTTTTGGTAGTCTATACTCTACAGTACTGTCATGTTGAATACAGAGAATATTTGGAAAAATTTATAGAAAGTCAGCAGCGCCAGTAGCGACAGGCCGAGCTTCAGGCCCTGGATCAACAAATGAATAAAAACGCATTCTGACGAATTTCATGGAAAGAAGTAGTTGATTAATTTCGTTACGAACTATTGCGTAGACCCATTGGCATCGTCAGAGGCTTTGCGAGCAATCGAAGGAACTTCATGTGAAACAGAACGAATCGTACGTCGATTCTGTCGCGTTCTAAGGTACAAAAGATACGCAGATGTTGAATAAGAATGTATTAAATGAAATATCTGAAAAATGTAAAGCAGCAGAAAACTGTTTCCAACGACTTTGTTATGTATACTGCCATAAGAAGTAGAATACCTTAGCATTGTCCGACCAAAAACCGTCTTACAGAGCCAACTATAATGGCACCAGAAAGACAGCTGACTTTTATTTACACACACACACGCACACACAAGCACAAAGAAACAAAAAGGATTATGTTTAACGTCTCGTCGATGTCATGATCATTAGAGATGGGTCATAAATTTTGTCGAAAGGAGACGGAGTAACTAGTTATGGGCTTAATTCGCGTTAAGCTATTTTGGGCAATCGCAGAAAACCCTAATCTTACTGGCCGAACATGTGTTTGATGCCTGTCGTCCTAAATAAGAGCCCATTGCCAAAATAACAGAGACTGTGCATTAGCACACACTTTACTCAACATGTAAACGTCACTACAGATATTCGGATTTAGGTCGTGACATGGTCGATAACCGAGCAAGGTGGCGCAGTGGTTAGCACACTGGATTCGCATTCGGGAGGACGATGGTTCAATTCCGCGTCCGGCCATCCTGATTTATGTGTTCCTTGATTTCCCTAAATCACTCCAGGCAGATGCCGGGATGGTTCATTCGAAAGGGCAAGGCCGACTTCCTTCCCTATTCCGATGAGACCGATAACCTCGCTGTTTGGTCTCCTCCCACAAACAACACCAACATGGTCGATATGCCTGACATCATTGATGATGATACGGCGCAGGTGAATGGCGAAATTCTGTATGGCCCGCTGAAGTGTCGGCAAATCGATGCTGTTGATGACCTCCTGAGTGGTTGTTTTCAGCTCAGCAAAGGATTTGGGGTTATTGCTGTACATCTTCTCTTTCGCATGTGTTCAGACCGGAGAACGTGGCGGCCAATCGAGGCCCAGGCCAGTGGCCTCACGGTACCCCAGAGCCAGAATGCTGTCCCCAAAGTGCTCTTCCAGGTCGCCATGCGCTCTCCTGCTTCATGGAGCTCCGTCCTGCGTGAGCCGCAGCTTGTCGAAACCAGGGACGCTTTGGCTAATAGGGATGAAGTGATCTTCCAAGACTTTCACGTACCGTTCGGTAGCCTCCTTGCCATCAAGAAATACCGCACCGATTATTCCGTGACTGAACATAGCACACCACACAGTCACCCGTGCGAGTTCGCAGACCCCGAAATACGCCAGTTTTGCTTATTGACGAATCCATCCAAATAAAAGTGGACTTTGTCTCTTAACAAACCATGCATGTGCGATACTAATTCCCATCATGCCCCGCGGCCAACCGTGCAGTTTGAACGTCCTGACGCAAACCATTCAGAGGTTATGACGATTTTATTTCACATAGTTCAATAATTTTCACCCTACAAGCGCAAATGGTAGCCAAGACTGCAGGTTTCGCTGTTGTTTCTGAGAGCGAACGGCACCTGTACATTGTCCTATATAAGTTGGATGTGGTAGTCGTGGTCAACATAGTGTTATGTGTAGTTGTGAGAGCATTATGTCGGAGCTAAGTGACTTCGAAGGTCTGTAAACAGGAGAGCCTAAGTGTTTGGTGTTTCAACAGCCACCCTATAGAAGAGTTATACCGCATACAGGGAAAGCAGACAAACGTCATTCCCTAGGTCGCAACGCGGGCGAAAGTGTGCATTATGTGATGTGCATTGAGTGACCGTGACAGGCGGTCACTGAAGAGGACTGCGACAAAAAATGTAAGAGGGTGACAGCGCTAAAAGTCACTGCAAAACTACATGTCGTACTTGAGAATCTTGTCGGCACCAAAACGACCTGAAGGGAGCTCCAAGAGCACGGAATTGCAGGGATGAATTCCAAAATCGCTCATTGGTGATGCTGACGCCTGTATAGGGAAACGTGGCGCCGAAACCGTAAAACCTGGACTCTGAAGCAATGGAAGAAATTCATTTGGTCGGATAAGTTTTTTTCCACACTGTTTCCAACTTCTATTACAGTTTAGGTCTCCAGGCATGGTACTCCATCGGCCTCATGGTTACTGTGCTGGGTCGCATTACTGCCAGGGGTCATGTGACTATTTTGGCTGATTGGTTGGTTGGTTTGGGGAAGGAGACCAGACAGCGAGGTCATCGGTCTCATCGGATTAGGGAAGGATGGGGAAGGAAGTCGGCCGTGCCCTTTGAAAGGAACCATCCCGGCATTTGCCTGGAGCGATTTAGGGAAATCACGGAAAACCTAAATCAGGATGGCCGGACGCGGGATTGAACCGTCGTCCTCCCGAATGCGAGTCCAGTGTTATTTTGGCTGATAAGAAGTTTGTTCCTTAATAGCGATGCTGTTTTCCAAGAAGGGCCTCTGCTCACACAACTCGTCTCGACCAGGACTGATTATTTTGCCAAGAGGATATATCAATATTATTTAGCCTTTGGGGCCGACTTTGGAGAGAATGGTATGTAATCGCTACCCACCTCCATAATCGTTATCTGAACTTGCAGCTATTTTGCAGAAAGAGTGGTATAAAAGTCCCTTGAGTTTGGATGCTGCGTATTCTACATCTACATCCATTCTCCGCAAGCCACCCAACGGTGTGTGGCGGAGGGCACTCTACGTGCCACTGTCATTACCTCCCTTTCCTGTTCCAGTCGCGTATGGTTCGCGGGAAGAACGACTGCCGGAAAGCCTCCGTGCGCGCTCGAATCTCTCTAATTTTACATTCGTGATCTCCTCGGGAGGTGTAAGTAGGGACAAGCAATATATTCGATACCTCATCCAGAAACGCACGCTCTCGAAACCTGGACAACAAGCTACACCGCGATGCAGAGCGCCTCTCTTGCAGAGTCTACCACTTGAGTTTGCTGAACATCTCCGTAACTCTATCACGCTTACCAAATAACCCTGTGATGAATCGCGCCGCTCTTCTTTGGATTTTCTCTATCTCCTCTGTCAACACGACCTGGTACGGATCCCACACTGATGAGCAATACTCAAATATGGGTCGAACGAGTGTCTTGTAAGCCACCTCCTTTGTTGATGGACTACATTTTCTGAGGACTCTCCCAATGAATCTCAACCTAGCACCCACCTTACCAACAATTAATTTTATATGATCATTCCACTTCAAATCGTTCCGTACGCATACTCCCAGATATTTTACAGAAGTAACTGCTACCAGTGTTTGTTCTGCTATCATATAATCATACAATAAAGGATCCTTCTTTCAAAGTATTCGCAATACATTACATTTGTCTATGTTAAGGGTCAGTTTCCACTCCCTGCACCAAGTAGCTATCCGCTGAAGTACTTCCTGCATATCACTGCAATTTTCCAATGCTGCAACTTCTCTGTATACTACAGCATCATCCGCGAAAAGCCGCATGGAACTTCTGACACTATCTACTCCCACTAACGTTTCGTTTCATTCAAGGCAGAATACATCACATGAACTCTGGAGCAGAGAAAGAAATTAATGTTTTCGGACGAGTCTTCTATCCCATTGTTTCCAACTTCTGGCCCGGTTTACGTCTCCAGACATGGTACTCCGTGGGCCACATAGTTACTTTGCAAGGTCGATTTACTGCCAAGGATCATGTAACCATTTTGGCCGATACAGTGTTTCTTCCTCAATAGCGATGCTGTGTTCCAAGGCTTTGCGGAAATGAAAATTTTAAAAAATCAGCATTTTAAATTTCAAAGAAAGCAAAATACAGTAGCTCGTTATAGTATTTGATAAAATCTGAAGACGTGAATAAGAACAGACTCTCTCTTCGATTTCACCGTAATGAAGTTGTAAAGCGCTTCACCTGGTTCCAAAAGATTCCACTGACTAGCGCAAATGCACAATGCGGGTGCCACTTTGCGAGCAGTTTAACATCAAGTCTGTGGCCGGTCAACTTCCCGCGCAGTAAAGCGTTTCACAAGCCAGCGCCGACAAGGCGTGCGGTCGCCGCCCGGGGTAATTCTTTTGCTCCTTTGTGGCCGTATCGGATTAGAAAGTCAGTTGCCTAACGACGTATCGGACAAAAAGCGACACAATATCGATCGGGGACAGCAATTTCCTTGTCCATCAGTCGGACTGTCGCGGGCCCCGGCCGTTTCGAAACACGAGAACGCGCGCGCGTGAATGTGCCGAACGGTGTGACTAGACTTCCGAGCGGCGGTCACTTCTGAGCCGGTCCGAATTTCTTTTCTTGAAGAAGGTAGCGGTGCCGGCACTACTGCTGTACAAATAAATAGCCTTCGAAGTTACACGACGCGAATAAAGGCAAACGGAGAAGTCTGGTGGGCTCGGGAGTGTAGGCGAATGGCACCGCAAGTCGATGAACTTAACAAAGCGGGTGGAACATATTTTAAGACACCAGGAAAGGATTAAAGGAAAAAAACAAATGTGTCGCTAATTTGTGACGTAATTCGTATCGTTAATAATTGGAAGTACGATATTTGTAGAGATTAAAGAAAAGGCACTGTAGCTGACTACTTATGTAGTACAAAGCTTGTTACAGGATGATAATCATTGAACTATATGAAAAAAGAAACAACCTAGTTACAAACTACGGCTTGCACACACTTTATTCAACATGTAAACGTCACTACAGATATTCGGATTAGGGTTATGACATCTTCGATATGCCTGTCATCATTGGCAATGATGTGGCGCAGACGAATAGCGCAATTCAACATGACCCGCTGAAGTGTCAGAATATCGATGCTGTCGATGACCTCCTGAATGGCTGTTTTCAGCTCAGAAATGGTTTTGGGGTTATTGCTGTACATCTTGTCTTGAGTATGCCTTACAAAAAGATGTAGCACGTGTTCAGATCCGTAGAATACAGCGGCCAGTCGAGGTCCATGCCAGTCGCCTCTGGGTACCCTAGAGCGAGAATGCGGTCCCCAAAGTGCTCCTCCAGAACATCAAACACTCTCCTGCTTCGATGGAGTCTTCCATGAACCACATCTTGTCGAAATCAGGGTCACTTTGGATAATGGGGTTGAAATAATCTTCCAAAACCTTCACGTAGCGTTCGGTAGTCACCGTGCCATGAAGGAATATCGCACCGGTTATTCTGTGACTGGACATTGCAGCCTTTGAGGGTGAAGAGACTTCTCGATCCGGAAATGTGGATTCTCAGTCCCGCAAATGCGCCAATTTTTCTTACTGACGAAAGCCAGCCAAATGAAAGAGGTCGTCGTCGCTGTTCTAGGCGCTTCAGTCTGGAACCGCGTGACCGCTACGGTCGCAGGTTCGAATCCTGCCTCGGGCATGGATGTGTGCGTGATGTTAAAAAAAAAAAAAATGGTTCAAATGGCCCCGAGCACTATGGGACTCAACTGCTGAGGTCATTAGTCTCCTAGAACTTAGAACTAGTTAAACCTAACTAACCTAAGGACATCACAAACATCCATGCCCGAGGCAGGATTCGAACCTGCGACCGTAGCGGTCCTGCGGTTCCAGACTGCAGCGCCTTTAAAAGCACGGCCACTTCGGGCGGCGTGATGTTCTTAGGTTAGTTAGGTTTAAGTAGTTCTAAGTTCTAGGGGACTGATGACCACGGATGTTAAGTCCCATAGTGCTCAGAGCCATTTGAACGATCCTCGTCGCTAAATCAAACCATGTATGCGCATATTAATTCAGATCACGCCCGCGGCCAACCGTACAGTTTGAATATCCTAACGCAAACCGTTTGGAAGTTATGACGATTTTGTTTCGTGTAGTTCAATAACTGTCACCCGTGTAACAGCAGGTGCGGTGGTAACTTATGTTGGTACGCTAATCCTTCCTTCAGATAGTTTGTTCGTCCTTTAAAGAGATTCGTAGCTATGACCTTGATGGTGAGACTTGCAGGTCTAGGAAACGGACTTTCGGATTTCCTTTCGCGATCTTTCATTAGTGAGTTGCTACGTTCATGCTTCGACAGAAACGGTTGTTTCTATTTCTTGTTTTTACTGCGTCAACTAGTTTTCATGTGTAATTTAAGTAATTATAATTTCCTAATTTTTCTAGAGATGGGTTGTTATGAATTCTAAAATAATAATATGATGATTTCAGACTGAATTTCAGTCTTTGTGTGCATGTAAGACGCATATCAGCGAAATATTATTTAAGTAATAAATAAACAAATCAATCAAATGCTCATAAAATAGACATCGCATTTAAATTAAGAAAAATTTATAACAAAATGTACCTCCTTTGGAACTGTAAAATCCGATGTGACAACTGTCACTGTTCTTTCAATGTTTTGTCTTGGAGAGTATTAAAAGTAAAATGAGATAAGGTAGAAGAGAAATATTAGACTAAAATATATCTAAAACCCACTGCAGGATTCTACAGGAAAATCTCTAAAATCAGTCTTACAGTGTGTATGCGAACAAACTAACCCATGATTACCAGACCTAACTCACTTGACACACAGAAAAAGACAATAAGGAATAAGAATCAGTAGATTTACAGGACCGACATTCGATCCGGAAAGAGAGAGAAGAACAAGGTGTCGAGGAAGAAGAGAGAACGACAAAACAACAGACACTGACGGAGCAACGGAAACGAGCTCACTCGCTGCGCGTGAAAGAATACAGGGATAAAAGGAAAGCCAGCAAGTGATGTTCTACGTGATTATAAAGGACCCGTTCGCGAGAAAAGGAGACATAAATAAATCTGGAATATATTAGAAGTACACTAATTCTATCGCAAGTTGTACGTCTCTATCAACGTAACCGGTTTCAGATTACACACACTATTGCGTTAGAATCATGCCAAACACACAATTTCCATAGAAGTACATGTGCGCTAGCATGTAAGTGACAGAGTGCGCTGCGGGCTGAGACTAGCGCAATAGCGTGCTTACGCATGAACATCGTGAGATAGAATATAATTCGGAACCGGATGCGTAAACAGAGAGATTGCAGCTGTGTCAGAGGCGGTGTATCCCAAGTAATAAGCTGCTGCAATACGTACCGTCAGCATAAAGAAAATAATGATAATTGTGTAAATGTACTGAGCGCTGTGATCCGGAATGCGCTTTCCCAAAGGCCAATTATTTAGATTTAACGTCTAGTTAACAAGGGCTAGCAATTAGAGGAGGCGCAGTAGTTTAGCTTGATAACATAAAGGAACAATGCTGTCGAATTCGTCTTTGCAGGTAGATCTACAATGGGAAGATTTACAACCAACAGTCTTTTATTTAAGGATTTTATATTACATCATCGATTTCGGGATTATAGAATGCTTTCTTCATATACCCGCCAGGTTAGCTGAGAGCGCTAACGCACTGCTTCCTGGACTGGGGTAGGCGCGCCGGCCCCGGATCGAATCCGCCCGGCGGATTACCGACATGGGCCGGTGTGCCGACCAGCCTGGATGTGGTTTTTAGGCGGTTTTCCACATCCCACTCGGTGAATACCAGACTCGTCCCCACGTTCTGCCTCAGTTACACGATTCACAGACGTCTGATCACGTTCTAACTATTTCATGGATTACACTAGACCCAGATATCTAGGGTACACTAATTCTTCCCCGTAGGGACATGGGGTGGTGGCAGGACAGGCATCCAGCCACCCCTTAAAATTAACCTTACCATATCCGCTCCTAACCATGCTGACCCTGCGCAACCACGGGATACAGCACCAGAAAAAGAAAGAAAGAATGCTTTCTTCATATATTCGTACATTCGCCCTCATTAATTAAAATTCCATTACGTCATCCAACCGAAATGGCCATTTCTGAAATTTGTAAATGCTATTTGGTATGGATAACCTATTTGAATTTCTGTTAATCAGAACAACTATATCGACTTCTGAAGATAGGATTCTACAATCGCGAAATCTATTATGTACAATGAGTCTCGCAAATAGAAGACAACTGAGTGGAAATGTACCTAGTAAACGAGTGATGGACGTAAAAACAGCCGCCACATATCAAACAGTAGGATGAGGGTACGTTTCACGTATTTAATCGTACGGTAGCACAGAAAAGAGCAACGTATACGTCCATTAAGTGGAGAATAGATGACAACCTCAAATGCGAATAAAAAGTTGAGGACACACAGAAATATGTTTGCCCAGAAGATTGAATTTAATACCATTTCTACTTAAGAAAATACTCATTTTTGGTAGAAAGCTAGCCGAGAAGAATAATGGAACGAAGTGTACGGGGTATAGACGAATAAGTATCTTACTCGTCAGTAATTCTACTAAGAAAAATCTACAGTTGAGACAGAATTGGATGGAAACTGTTCGGCTTCAGAAGGGGCGAAGGTGTAAGTGATGCAACCTGGACTGTCACAAAAAGTTAGGGAAAATTGCAGGGAGAAAGATATTTTTAGCTTGGTCAATTTTTTTTATTTGTAAAAAGTCTTTGATAGAGTTCGGTGGGTTAAACTTTCAGATGTCTGGAAGGAGATCGCAATAAAATGGAAAGACAGGAGGTTGATGTGTAATCTAAACGTGACTCAGAGAGTAACAGTAAGAACAAGAGTTGAGATGACAGAAAGAATTAAAATCAGTGATTGGGTTAGGCAAGGTTATTGTCTAAAACCTAGCCTTCATCGTATTTATTTAGTTGATGTAGTTAAAAGTCGCTTTAAAAAGAGTGGTGGGACAATAATACGAAGGATATCCAAATGTATAAAATATGTTGATATATGGCATTACTAAGTGGAAATTAAAAGGTAACTAACATGTTAGGAGAAATGAATACCAGCTGCTCCTGATAAAATGTTTGAAGGGACCAAGCATCTGAGTTGATCAATATCTTATTCACCTTCCAGGACGAAACCTGTGCATGTCTAACCATCAGTCTGCGTCTAGAGTTAACCCAGTGTGAGAACGTTTTCTAAAAGTTTGCCTAGCTTCTATCTGATGCGCGACGTGGGTACCAACCCGTCATTCATCTAGTGGAGTGTGGAAAACCGTCTAAATATAATTTTCGGGCTGACCGACTCACCAGACCTCGTCGTTAATCTTAAAGTCAGCTGTGAGGAATATGCAGATAAATGTGAAGAAGACTATGGCAAAGATTTTTTTATCATGCAATCAAAGAAGATAAAAACGAGTAATTTTTATTCAGTGTTAACAATCTATATTCGCAATGACACGAATTATGTAGCATTCCGGTTTACTTAGGTCTGAAGGCGGTCACTCTTGACCGAAATTAATTACCTGATGAACTTTTGTGGTCCATGACTAGATATACAGTCTAAAAAAAGATTTGCTTTTCTTTTTGTTGCCAGTCTGCACTTTACGGCCGGCCGCTGTGGCCGAGCGGTTCTAGGCGCTTCGGTCTGGAACCGCGCGACCGCTACGGTCGCAGGTTAGAATCCTGCCTCGGCCATGGATGTGTGTGATGTCCTTAGGTTAGTTAGGTTTAAGTAGTTCTAAGTTCTAGGGGACTGATGAACTCAGATGTTAAGTCCCATAGTGCTCAGAGCCATTCTGAACCATTTGCACTTTACGAGGATTTTTTCTCAGCCGACGACAATGTTGGGAAAACGAAATTAGTCAACGGAACAAATTGATAGCTTCAGATATTTAGTATAGAAAATAACGAGTAACATGACTTGTAATTTAAAAAAAGCACAAGGATAGTAGTCGCAAAAGAAATGCGTTTTACACTAGGCGGAGCATTTCTGTGGTTCATTAAATAAACAATTAAGGAAAAGAGTAATAAGAAAAAGGTGAAGGAAGTGTGTGTTCATATTCTTAGTAACGTGCTAGTGATAATTAAAAAGACTGTGAGCACAGCAGTTTCAACACCAGCCATTGATAAGTTACAAAAAAATAAATACGATAAAATTGGTTCTCTTCAGTTGCACATGAGCGGAGCTGCTGAGATAATTATCAACGTAATAATAACGAAATGTTGCCCTCTGTGGAAGCGCAACACAAGCACTGCGACGGAGAAGAGAAATGCTTGCAGGTATTTTGAGATGCGGATTTGAAGAATAATAGAAGATAAGAATTGAAAAACAAAATAAGGAATGTGATAGTGTTACATGAGGTGAATGGGAAAAGCCAAATGCTGGAAGCAACAGGACGACGAAAAGGAATTGGCTAAGACATGGATGAAAATAGACGCTATAATAAAGCATGCACTAGAAGGATTGATGGCTGAGAAGAGGACAAGAGTCAGAAGAAGGTACCACTTAACTGGTGACATCAAGAGAAACGCAGCTACGAAAAGAATGGCGGGAAACTGGGGCGAATGGAGACTGCTGAACTTGCAGTGATGCACCTGCTTAACGACCAGAACATATTATCATAATCATCATTAGCAACAGCAGCGGCAGCATACTCCATAGAAGAACTGTGTATAGTGGGAGTGCAGCGATGAGTTGCAGAATATGTTCAGCCCGCTTCTGCAAGACGGTGTAGGATTTCCCGTACTTTGTCACTACTGACAAGAGGAGGCCGAGACGCTTGGAACGCGGATTTACTGCAAACTTCGTACACTCGTAGTACTCCACGAGGAAAACAAAATGTGTCAGCAGGAGCACGTACTTCTCAAGCGTTATTGAGGAAATCGCAAGATTATTTCGGTCGTCAAATATATATCTGTGCGTGGCCATTTTTACCAAGAAGCGGCGGCAGCCGAGAGGTTAGCGTTCAAGCTTCGTAATCACTGGATCGAGACCGGTTCGCCTGTTTTTTTTTTCTTTTTTTATTTTCAACACAGTCATTTTCTTTACTATTTATATTACAGTTGATATAATGGGGAAAATACGAGTAATCGGATGAACTTTTATTAAATTTACAATGTTGTTTGGCAGTCTACTAGTTTTTATCATCACAAATAATATAATATTCATAACTATCGACTAGTAAACGACCAACCGCATAAAAAGATACTGAAAATGTATGCTTGTCCGTGACTTGAGAAATCCCTTATACCTGAAAGGAGCCCGAAACGACTTGTTACCTCCAAGTTTTGACCGGCACAGACGGCTTTCGAAAGATGTACTATTAATCGTCGATTTCGACATTACGAGTTCAAGTTGCAGGATGGTATTTTTCGTAAAAACATGGAAAACATAGAGGTAAACGGCACCAGCTGCATTGAATAAATGCTATGTTTCCGCATACGCTTGGTCTTTTGACGTTTTCCGTGGAAAAACAAACCTCGTTAACATTTTCAAAAACCTCTCTTTCAGACGAAAACTTGGAAGCAAACCATGCATAACGCAATATTTCCTTAAAAATCGGCGCTGATAATTGGTTATGCAGCATCGAGTGTATTTTAATAGCGTCTTCCGAGAAGCAATTTCTCGTTCTCTTTCGATTAAATATTCTCTTTCGATTAAATATGAACAGTTTTGAAGACACGGGCAAGCATACATTTGCAGTATCACTTTATGCATCTGGTCGTTTACTAGTCGATTGTTATGAGTATTATATTATTTGTGATAATAAAAATTAGAAGAAAGATTAAGAAAAGGCAAACCTACTTTTCTAGCATTTGTAGACTTAGAGAAAGCTTTTGACAACGTTAACTGGAATACTCTCTTTCAAATTCTGAAGGTGGCAGGGGTAAAATACAGGGAGCGAAAGGCTATTTACAATTTGTACAGAAACCAGATGGCAGTTATAAGAGTCGAGGGGCATGAAAGGGAAGCAGTGGTTGGGAAAGGAGTGAGACAGGGTTGTAGCCTCTCCCCGATGTTATTCAATCTGTATATTGAGCAAGCAGTGAAGGAAACAAAAGAAAAATTCGGAGTAGGTATTAAAATTCATGGAGAAGAACTAAAAACTTTGGGGTTCGCCGATGACATTGTAATTCTGTCAGAGACAGCAAAGGACTTGGAAGAGCAGTTGAACGGAATGGACAGTGTCTTGAAAGGAGGATATAAGATGAACATCAACAAAAGCAAAACGAGGATAATGGAATGTAGTCAAATTAAATCGGGTGATGCTGAGGGGATTAGATTAGGAAATGAGACACTTAAAGTAGTAAAGGAGTTTTGCTATTTAGGGAGTAAAATAACTGGTGATGGTCGAAGTAGAGAGGATATAAAATGTAGACTGGCAATGGCAAGGAAATCATTTCTGAAGAAGAGAAATTTGTTAACATCAAGTATAGATTTAAGTGTCAGGAAGTCGTTTCTGAAAGTATTTGTATGGAGTGTAGCCATGTATGGAAGTGAAACATGGACGATAACCAGTTTGGACAAGAAGAGAATAGAAGGTTTCGAAATGTGGTGCTACAGAAGAATGCTGAAGATATTGTGGGTAGATCACGTAACTAATGAGGAGGTATTGAATAGGATTGGGGAGAAGAGAAGTTTGTGGCACAACTTGACTAGAAGAAGGGATCGGTTGGTAGGACATGTTTTGAGGCATCAAGGGATCACAAATTTAGCATTGGAGGGCAGCGTGGAGGGTAAAAATCGTAGAGGGAGACCAAGAGATGAATACACTAAGCAGATTCAGAAGGATGTAGGTTGCAGTAGGTACTGGGAGATGAAGAAGCTTGCACAGGATAGAGTAGCATGGAGAGCTGCATCAAACCAGTCTCAGGACTGAAGACCACAACAACAACAACAATAAAAATTAGTAGACTGCCAAATAACATTGTAAATTTAATAAAAGTTCATCCGATTACACGTATTTTTCCCATTATATCAATTGTAATATAAATAGTAAAGAAAATGACTGTGTTGAAAATAAAAAAAACTGACGAACGGATCTCGATCTAGCGATCCAGCGGCTTCATCGGCAACCATTTTTTTTTAAAAAAAACGTGTTCTTCTTTATTGTTCGTTGAATTTGTTCAGGGCGGACGTCCGATGACACCCGTTCAGTTTGTTCGTTGATCCGTCCGCTCAGTATTATTATTATAAAGGGTAGACAACGCTCTCACCGAACACGCTATTTTTATCTCATTTTGTTCGCTTTTGTTCGTTGCATCTGGTCAGGGCGGACGTCCTAAGACATCCTTTTAAGTTCGTTGTTGATCGATTAATTCAGTTTTTTTTTTTATTACAGAGGGCAGCTAACCCTCTGACCGAACACGCTGAGCTACAGTGCCGGCGTTGAGCTACCGTGCCGCCACCCCTCGGATGCAGCCGCTTCATGGTAAAAATGGCCACGCACAGATATATATTTGACGACCGAAATTATCTTGCGATTTTCTCAGTAACGATTGAGAAGTACGCGCTACTGCTTACACATTTTGTTGTCCTCATGGAGTACTACGAGTGTACGAGGTTTGCAGTAAATCCGCGTTCCAAACGTTGTGGCCTCCCCTTGTGAGTGTAGGAAGACAGATTTTAATAAGGAAAGATTCTAGAAATCAAACTTCAAAACTTCGTATGGACACACAGACATGTGGGAGAACAAGTAAATGAATACAAGTACTCTTGCCACCCATTAATTGCAATGACTGCGCTATGAAACGAAATATGAAACACCTGCAGTCAGCGGAGTGGTACGTACCGACCACACACAAACGCAACCATATGTCGTTCCTCTTCGCCACGGTGACATAAATCACCTTGTGTGTGAATTCAGCCAGTGGCAGCTGCCGCACCGAGTCTGCTACGAGTAGAATGTGCCGCCAACGTCTTCATTATACGCTTTTATCCCTGCTGAAGAGCTCTGAGCGAGTCAATTAACTGTTATGGTTGCGATTAAACCGGCAGTTGGCGGCCCACGGAGGTAGACGTGAATGTGCCGGCGTGATGCCTGAATACCACGGTCGTATTCATGAGCTCCGGTGTCACGCGAACGACCCAACGCCGTGCTTCAGTAATCCGTACTTAGTCTCCGAATAAATTTCCCCGATCACTTCTTACATGTTGCTCCAGTCTTCCACACGCTTCAGACAGGTTCTTTCTCTGACTCGTTGTGAAGCTAAAGTAAAGACTTCAATGACGATGTACCGGAACGAAAGCGGAGAGCTTTGTACCTCATTAATCAATATGTATCTGACAACGAGGCCGACTAAATTGCAACAGTTATTGTGACTGACAGACAGTCAGTTCTAAAAGAAAGTGTACGCCATAATTTTAAATGTAACGTCTGCATCGACGTCTCCGGTAGTGGTCTCGAATCTGTACTCAATGCGCGTTTGCACAGTGTATAAACAAACAGTGTGAGAGTTGAATGTTTTGTGTTGTCCGCTGGAGTTTTAGCTATTTCCACTCATTTATAGTCAATTTACACGCTGAAAAAATGTGGAATATTTATCAAAAATGTCTTCTGAGGTCGTTTAAGAAGCTATTTCTTTCGAAAGAGGAAAACTGGGTGGTTCAAGAGGATAATGATCCGAAACATCCCATGATCTCTGTACAGCATAGAAACAAGACAATTGGGTGTCCACGATGGATTGGCCTACAATGTCTCCGGATGGAAATCCAATCGCATTTTGGTCGTATATTAAGGTGAAGCATAAAGGAAAGTCAGTATTTACTTTGAAGCAGCTGTCATAAAAATCAGGTCGACATGGAGAGCGTTACCGAGAGAATAAGCAGAAAATCTCGTGAAAAGCATGCCTAAAAGGTTCAAATGGTTCAAATGGCTCTGAGCACTATGAGGCTTAACTTCTGAGGTCATCAGTCCCCTACAGCATAGAACTACTTAAACCTAACTAACCGAAGGACAGCACACGCATCCATGCCCGAGGCAGGATTCGAACCTGCGACAGTAGCGGTAGCGCGGTTCCCGACTGTAGCGCCTAGAACCGCTCGGCGCCTAAAAGGTGCCAAGCTATAATCGATAATGGCGGGCGATTGGAATACGTATTAGGTAATTGTGCATTTAGTACTGACAAGTATTTTCATGTAAACATTATTTATAATAGTATCTTTTGTTTCATACAGATGATGGCTTAGATTTTCTTGTGATACTGACTGTATAACTCATCACTTCCGATTTCAGAGATGCCAATGTAATGTTTCCGTCTATTTCCACTGCATTAATCGACTGCTCAGACATAGCATTTTATACTTTGTAATGGTAATCGTGCGGCATAAGAGAATATTGTTGACCTCAACGGTCGTTATCTCTCGATTACGAATTTTTGAGCAGGACAATACAAAGGTAAACAGAAAAAAAGTATCTGAAGAAATATATCGAACTACTATTAGCGATAGTTTAGTGTCAAAAGCGGGATATGAGAAACACATTGGTACCACCATCACATTTTTGGATATGTATAGAGAGAGCGTCTGACAAATAAATATAGTTTTTTCACACATAACTACATGATAGACGCGTGTAGATAGGTGCATAGGACAAGTCTTTGGGCCGAAGGAAACAAGAGAACTATTAGAAGGGAGATTAGAACTTAATTCTGCGTCGACAAAAACGTTCAAGAGTATTATCAATCCCGCGAATCTAATTTGTTTTAGCCATATTTCATTACCATAAGCCTTTTTTTAGGTAACTTGCTATAAAATGGAAGCTTACCGTAGCATTCATTCATTCATTCATTCATTCATTCATTCATTCCGTATAGGCCATCTTTGGACCACGTTATTTCAACTGTCTGGCTTTAACGTGTTCTAATGTTTGCCCATTGCTCCCGCATTCGTTCCCGGTGTTGCTCCTTCCTCCCCTGGATCCAAGCCTTTCCTGTTGTTTTAGTTTTAGCTTTTCTTGGAAACCCTGCCACGCCGTAAGTTTCTCCTTGAGTGGGACACGCTCCTAGATGTCACCATGGGTGATCCCCACTTCTTCAAGATCTTTCTCCACCTCTGTGAACCAGGCCCATTTTGTTTTCTTCTCCTGAAAGTAGGTGATCATACGACTGGTGAGTCTTCCATGGCTCATTTGGGCCATTTGTCCATAAAACATAATCCTTCTTTTCCGGATGGTACCAGTTATCTTCTCTAAGTGGGAATACATTCATAATTATGACGTCTTTTATATTGCCCATTCTCTTTGATGGGACGTAAGATCTTCTTCAAAATCTTCCTTTCCTTGTCCTCCAGTTTTTCGATCATGCCTTTCTTGTTCATTGCTAGGCATTCAGAAGCGTACAAGGCCTCCGGACGGATAACACTACAGTAATGCCTTAACTTTGCATTGAACGACACTGATCTTTTGTTGCAGATGTTTTTAGTTAAATGGAATGCCATTTCCATTTTGTTCATGCGTGATATGAAGGCTTCTTTCTCTGATAAGGTGGCTGTTATCCATTCTCCGAGATATTTAAACTTTTTCACTCGCTTAATTTTACCTTCACCCACTACAAGCTCCCTTGGTGGTGAATTTATGTTCGTTATAAACTCGGTTTTCTCAAATGAAATTTGGAGGCCAGTCTTCTGTGATTGTACTTTAAGTCCATTAATCTGTCTCTCAACTGTTTCCATGGAATCAGAAAAATTGCAAGATCATCTAGAAAAGCGAGACAATCGATTTCAAGATTTTGTTTCTTGTAACCCAGCCTGATACCAATTTCAATTCCTTGGTTTTCCAGTTCTTTGCGCCACTCACGAATCACTTTCTCGAGGGCACGGTTGAAGAGCTGAGGTGAGAGCCCATCTCCTTGCCTCACTCCAGTCTTTGTTTCAAAAGTTTCTGCTGTTTCTCCTCTAAATTTCACTTTTGAGGTTGTGTTGGTTAGTGTTTGCTGGATTATCGCTTTGGTCTTTTTCTCCAGGTCAAGTTCTTCTTGAATTCTGATCAGGGTTTTACGATCAATCGAATCGTATGCCTTTTTGAAGTCCACAAAGATCACAACAAAATTTTTATTCCTGAGCTTCAGGTACGAAAGGCTGGATTTGAGGTTCATTATCAGTTCGACGCCTGATCGCCCTTCCTGAAACCTCCTTGATACTCTCCCAGCTGTGGGTCTAGCTTTTCTGTCCTAGCTTGCAGGACAGAATCTTATAGGTTGTTGATATGGGAGAGATACCACGATAGTTATTTACATCTGTTGTGTCGCCTTTTTTATGAAGAGGATGAATTAGAGCAGAATTCCAGCCATGTTGGAGTCTTACCGTAGCAATTTATAAAGTAATTGCCTATTCCAGTTGTCATCGTGCAATATGAATTTCATGTCGATGCAATAATCGGATCACAATGTGTGTCAATAAATTCAAGATTTTTTAAAATAAAATGTCAATTCTCTCCTGACCCCCTCTCTCCACTCTCCCCGACACTCCTCAAATTACTAAACTGAGGATTTCTTTATATCTCATTCCAAACTGATCCCTTCTTTTCGTCAAGTTATGCCTTAAATTGCTTTCCCACAAATTTGAAGCAGTATCACCTCATTAATTATCAGATGTGCCCATCGACATTTAGCATTCTACACATTTCAACAGCTTGAGAGAGACGTAACGGGCAAAACGTTGATCAGTGGTTGTTCACACTTTTGCATTTACGCGGTACTGTTTCTTCAAAGATAACATTGCGGATGAAAATTTTATGTTTTATTAGGCCGAAATCGTACTTTTCGTTGTTGTCGACTTACGTACGAAGACTGATTTGATGCGGCTCTCGTCGCTGCTCAATCTTGCGCAAGCCTCTTCAACTCTGCGTAACTGTCGCATTCTGCAGCCATTTCAATTCCAAGTCTTGGTCTCCCTCTACAATTTTTCCCCCGAAACTTCCCTGTAACGCCATCTAGCGGGCCAACCATAGCGCCATCTGGTTTCCCCCTTCAAGCTAGACAAGCTTCGTTCTTTGTAGTTTTTTCGTTTGACGCTTATTTCGTGAGATATTTGGCCCGGTCACGATCAATGGACCACCCTGTATATGAACTGAGAATATGTGAAAGGACTCTGCAGCAAACAGTAGTTAGGGACATTGGTCTGTAATTTTGCGGGTCTTTTCTTTTACCTTTCTTATATACTGGAGTCACCTGTTCTAAACTGCGGTTTCTCGAAATTTGCTAGAAAATCCGAAGAAATTCTGGTCCTATGTAAAGTACACAAGCGGCAAGACGCAGTCAATACCTTCGCTGCGCAGTGCCGATGGTACTGTTACCGACGACTGTGCCGCTAAAGCGGAGTTATTGAACGCAGTTTTCCGAAATTCCTTCACCAGGGAAGACGAATGGATATTCCAGAACTTGAAACACGAACAGCTGCTAGCATGAGTTTCTTAGAAGTAGATACCTTAGGGGTTGCGAAGCAACTCAAATCGCTTGATACGGGCAAGTCTTCAGGCCAGATTGTATACCGATTAGGTTCCTTTCAGATTACGCTGATACAATAGCTCCCTACTTAGCAATCATATACAACCGCTCGCTCACCGATAGATCTGTACCTACAGATTGGAAAATTGCGCAGGTCTCACCAGTATTTAACAAGGGTAATAGGAGTAATCCATCGAACTACAGACCTATATCATTGACGTCGGTTTGCGGTAGGGTTTTTGAGCATATACTGTATTCAAACATTATGAATCACCTCGAAGGGAACGCTCTATTGATACGTAATCAGCATGGTTTCAGAAAATATCGTTCTTGTGCAACGCAGCTAGCTCTTTATTCGCACGAAATAATGGCCGCTATCGACAGGGGATCTCAAGTTGATTCCGTATTTCTAGATTTCCGGAAAGCTTTTGACACCGTTCCTCACAAGCGACTTCTAATCAAGCTGCGGGCCTACGGGGTATCGTGTCAGTTGTGCGACTGGATTCGTGATTTCCTGTCAGGAAGGTCGCAGTTCGTAGTAACAGACGGCAAATCATCGAGTAAAACTGAAGTGATATCAGGTGTTCCCCAGGGAAGCGTCCTGGGACCTCTGCTGTTCCTGATCTATATAAATGACCTGGGTGACAATCTGAGCAGTTCTCTTAGGTTGTTCGCAGATGATGCTGTAATTTACCGTCTAGTAAGGTCATCCGAAGACCAGTATCAGTTGCAAAGCGATTTAGAAAAGATTGCTGTATAGTGTGGCAGGTGGCAGTTGACGCTAAGTAACGAAAAGTGTGAGGTGATCCACATGAGTTCCAAAAGAAATCCGTAGGAATTCGATTACTCGATGAATAGTACAATTCTCAAGGCTGTCAATTCAACTAAGTACCTGGGTGTTAAAATTACGAACAACTTCAGTTGTAAAGACCACATATCTACATCTACATCCATACTCCGCAAGCCACCTGACGGTGTGTGGTGGAGGGTACCTTGAGTACCTCTATCGGTTCTCCCTTCTATTCTAGTCTCGTATTGTTCGCGGAAAGAAGGATTGTCGGTATGCTTCCGTGTAGGCTCTAATCTCTCTGATTTTATCCTCGTGGTCTCTTCGCGAGATATACGTAGGAGGGAGCAATATACTGCTTGACTCGAAGGTATGTTCTCGAAACTTCAACAAAAGCCCGCACCGAGCTACTGAGCGTCTTTCCTGCAAAGTCTTCCACTGCAGTTTATCTATTATCTCCGTAACGCTTTCGCGATTACTAAATGATCTTGTAACGAAGTGCGCTGCTCTCCGTTGGATCTTGTCTATCCGTTTGTGGGGAAGGCGTGCCAAAGGTTGCGTGCTATTGGCAGGACACTTAAAAGATGCAACAAGTCCACTAAAAGAGACAGCTTACACTACACTCAGTCGTCCTCTGTTAGAATATTGCTGCGCGGTGTGGGATCCTTACCAGGTGGGATTGACGGAGAACATCGAAAGGGTGCAAAAAGGGCAGCTCGTTTTGTATTATCACGTAATAGGGGAGAGAGTGTGGCAGATATGATACGCGAGTTGGGATGGAAGTCATTAAAGCAAAGACGTTTTTCGTCGCGGCGAGATCTATTTACGAAGTTTCAGTCACTAACTTTCTCTTCCGAACGCGAAAATATTTTGTTGAGCCCAACCTACATAGGTAGGAATGATAATGAAGATAAAATAAGTGGAATGGTAGAGAGATAGTGTGATTGTGGTTCGATGAACCCTCAGCCAAGCATTTAAATGTGAATTGCAGAGTAGTCATGTAGATGTAGATGTAGATAAGAGGAACAAACGTAATGCTGAGCTTGTGGTCAGAGAAGAGACGGACAGGAGAGGGGTCCGTGAGGCTATGCACACCCGGCCATCGGCCGCAGCGTAGAGAATCGCGACCCGGCGGAAACCGCCGCCGTCTGCGGTCTGCTCCACAAATCAGGGTCCGCTCCATAAACATGTCGCCTCCCGCGCACTTGGCTCGGCAGCGGCAAAAACCAGCCGGAGAGCCGCGATTTAATACGGCCGGCCAGCCGGCCATCTAGCCTGCCGCGCGCGGCGGTATTTAAACCACGGCGACCGCCCCGCGGGCCGTGCATTCCGACCGCCGTCGCGCCGGCGCTGCGGCTACACGGGCGCCGTGCGCCGTGTGTGAATGGCAGCGGCGCTCTAAGTGGCGCATTCCGAACACGGGTTCATTCAGTCGGCCGTTCGGCTGCCAGCTGAAATTTACGACACGCGCTGAGTGCTAGCGTGCAGAGAACGACGGGAGTAGGACAACAGATGTTGTCCGGCAGCATTTAATTCATTTCACTGCGGGACCATACCTGCATTTGCTTTTGGCGTCCCATTAAGGACAGACATAGAGCAAAATGCATTCTTGTACGTAAACGTATGTACAGGTTTATTCTAAATGATGGACCCCAGTTTTCAGAACTTCGTAATTTATACCAATGAAAAGAGGAGGTTTCAAAGTTCTTTTTCATAATGTTTGATATCAATTTAATAAATTTAATAATTTGTAATTATAAAACTTCCTGGCAGATTAAAACTTTGTGCCGGACCGAGAATCGAAATCGGGACCTTTGCCTTTCCCGGGCAAGTGCTCTACCATCTTTTCTTTATTTTATTTATTTATTTATTTTTTTGGGGGGGGGAGGGGGGGGGAGGGGATAGTGGACCAGTGTGGGCTCGGGGGGACCATCTGAGCTACCAAGCACGACTCGCGCCCCGTCCTCACAGCTTTACTTCTGCCAGTATCTCGTCTCCTACCTTCCAAACTTTACAGCTCTCCTGCGAAGCTTGCAGAACTAGTACTCCTGACAGAAAGGATATTGCTTAGCCACAGCCTGGGGGATGTTTCCAGAATTCTCATTCTGGAAATTTGTAATTAATTAGTTTTTATAATTATTCAATAATTTGTAATGTGATAAATGTTACAAACGTTCAATGTGGCCACCGTTGGCTGCACGGTCAAACATCGACGAGGGAGCCAAAAGCGTCCCACACACGCGAAAGCGTATCTGCTGTTACTGAATGGACGGCAGCAGTGATTCGGTTCTGCAGATCGTTCAGAGTAGTTGGTAGAGGCGGGACGTAAACAGCTTCCTTCACATAACCCCATTGATATCAAACATTATGAAATAAGACTTTGAAACTTCCTCTTTTCATTGGCATAAAGCTTGTTCATTTTGGATTTGTACTTGAACACATACGAACTATTGAAAATGCGTCCATCATTTAGAATAACCCTGTATCTCCAAAACTGTTACAGCTAAAGTAGAAAACCTTGAGACTACTGTGTACAACATAATCCTTCATATTCTGTGCAGTTTTGGTTTGAAAACGCACATCCACATACATTTTATAAGGATTTTAGTTTTTATTGCCATTGTTTCTATACTATACCTTTTCTCGTAAATTAAAACAAGCAATAAAAATGGAATTTCATACTTTACAGAAGCATAAGGCGCTACTAAAACGCGCTACATCAGATTTTTGTTTAAGGCCATAGTTGCTTTGTAATTAAGTTTTCAGTTTTGTGTTACCCGAGGCTGCTCTATTTTTCTCACATCTTAAAGGAGAAATTCTTGCAACGGTTAAAGTGTGGCACAGGATTATTCAGTAAGTAATTCTTAAGAGCTACGCCAAATTTCACGATGTCAGCCTTTACAGTTCCTGAGAAAAGGCGCATTATAGGTCAAACAAGTCAGCTTATGGTGATTTGCATTAAATTTTTTTTACTTCAATTTTTGACAATATTCCTAGGCCTTAGTGGCTGATGCTGTCCATATCTACAATATTTCCTGTCTTCCTGCAGAAATTTGTTAACAAATTAGGTACTGACACGAATTTTGGGAGGTGGGTTATGCGAGAAAATCAGTCGCTGAGAAGAACTATGGAAGGCTCTCCCATATGGATAAAAACGAGGCGGTGCAGTAGGAACACCCTGGCCTCGTTTTCGAGAGGGCGATGGATGGTGGTTTAAATCCCTGTCCTACCAACCACATTCAGATTTTCCGTTGTTTCCTAAATCGTTTACGGAAAATTTCCTCATAACTACTCTGAACAGGGCATGGCTTATTTCCTTTGAGCTTCCTTCCCAATCTTAGCTTGTGCTCCGTCTCTAATGATCGAACCTCCCTTCCTTTTGCGGATAATAAATCAAATATAAGGCTCGACAAAGTAAATCGGCAACTCTATGATAGTAAATGTAACGTCGGAGATCGCTTGTCACATAATAACTTTTTATAATATTCAGCTGTAGCAAATGAGCAGAAATAGAAAACACAGAACTAACAGGGACACCTATGATTTGGAAACAACTAACCGAACATTGGTCTGTTACACCGAACTCGCATACGTGTCGTTAAATGACTTGTTCTTTAGATTTGTTGATTTCCCGTAGTGTCTACTTCACATTAAGGAGTGCATTAATATTTCTCTCCGATTCTAATCTTTCTCTTTTTTGAATTTTTTACTGACAAATTACTATGTAAAATTTCACTCTTCGTAAATCTATGGGACAAAATCTGGTAGCCTTTATTGCAAAACAAATACTTTATACACGAAAGTGAGTCACCATGTTGATACAAATATAAATTAGAAATTGATCGTATTCATGGAAGAAAAGCACTAAAAACTTTTAGAAAATGGTATGGTTGATTACTATTAGAAACGGACAAAGCTTTTCCCAAAATTACTGTGGAGGAAATTGATCAGGGTAAGCTCGTAGTAATTTGAGTGAAGCGAGCATACGGAATCATTAACACGTGCGTCCCTCGTTCGTTTTGTATATAAAAATTATAACCAACGAACTTTTTTCTCACATTCAAGGCTAGTGATTTTTCTAGAGGTTTGTGTTTCATCGCTCATTGTACAAGGCATTTATAATTCGGCAAATTACTGTTATTCCCAAAACCGTCTTGACTAAACAGATAGTCTAAGAGACAAAATATGGAAACATTTCCTTTTTCTACTTAGAAAAGAGACTTTCTCGTTTAACAAGTGTAATAATTTAAAATGAAAACATATAGTTGTTTGTGTATTGAAAACTGAGTATTTTGCACTTTGAAATAATAATAATAATTAGAGAAGCATAACAAAAAAAGGTATTCGGTCTGCTTACGTTAATGTTGTATAAAAATTTTCCTCTGATGACTGAAATCTGATTACACAAAATAAAACAACAGAAAGGACATAGTATAAAATGATATGTTGGCCTCATAACTTGTAACAAAGAGAGCGATACATAACAACTAAGAACACCAAAGATGATGATGATTATAATAGTTTCCTGGAGTTTGGCGGTAAGAAGGCGGAAGAAAAAGTAGAAAACGTTTTATAAGCATGTAGATGGAGACAGATCCACAGCACAGAAGTTGTACCTTTGGTGTCGCTCAGAACATAACGGTACCTATGTTTACACTACTACAGGAGCGATGTAGACACTAAAAGTCATTTGTGTGTTGAAATGATATTGCGAAAATATCCCATCGTTAGTGGGCCATTATCTCAGGGACGATTTCAGTCAGCCATGGGGAATTATTAACAAAAGGGAACATTGGTGGCTACCCCGTTTCTACTGCATTAATGCTCCATAGGCAATATTCTGGTTGAAACAGTGTTACTCTAGACTTTGAATTTTACCGGCTGCGTAGATGTGCACGTAGTTTCAGCTTTGTAGCTTCAAGACGTCATCTACGCCAACTCTCTAAGTTACACGAATGAATTTCAGTGTGCATTTAAAATTAGACGAAGTAGTTATTTACGTATATATTTACTTTTGTTTACAACAGATATTTCACTTGACATTATTGTCATGGCAAATTTGCTTTCATGATTAGGCGCCTCATTTGCTCTTGAGAAAATCAATCATATTACCTTCATCAGTATAATATACATGCAAACATACAACTAAAATGAGATCTCCAATGCAAAAGCGAATTAAACGCAGAAATTTAACTATATAATACTGTCGTGAAATTGTTGCATTTGCTACATTATTTTCCTGCGGGATGTGTGCCGTAAAGTCGATAGTAATCACACGTATAGAAATAATCAGTAGATGAAAGTTGAGGTGAATGCTTTAAATTCACTCCTATACCTATTATGTAAGTTACATGAAACAAGTTGCGGAACGCAAAGAATTATGATAACTTGAAACAAAAACAAAACAAAAACCCGCCATTATCCCTTCCCACAACCGCTGATGAGCTCAAAGAGTTGAAATAAGTGCGTGCTACGATATGCTGGATTTATGGCAGTGTAGGGTTCCGCATACGTTTTAAATTTTAGTATACTCTCTACATCGTCCTCCTGATGTGGCTCCAATAAATGTTGAAATCTTGAAGCAGTTTATACAGTGGTACAATTGTTAAGTCAAGAATGCCACTAAACGAAATAAATTAACGATTCGGGTTAACAAGCAACTGCCTCCATGATGTGTCTTTTACTATCCCCGCCATACATTTCTATTGTTCGATTCTGAAAGGAATCTAAAATCTTACACATCTTTCACCAGGCATTTCAACTTACGAACTCTTGAATGATCGTAGAAATACCGCTACAAGGTGGATTCATAGTCAAAGAAATGTCCATTTTTAGTATCCCAGTAAATGATACGCCTGTTACAAGAACGCGACTTTTCTTCACGCCTGCTGCTTATTAGTTTCACGAAATTGACACCATGTGCAATGTCACAGAAATACACAGCAGACTTAGTAATTTGGCCACCAATTTCATTCGGTAACTGAAAAAATATGTAATTATTTTTATACTAAACAAGCCTCGGTTTAGCTAATGAGACCCACATGCTGCCGAAAGACTGGAAAGTTCGGAAATCCTACGGACGTGAAAATTGTTGGTTAACAGGATGTAAACTGAAGACAATTAAAATTGGCAAAAAGAAAGAGGAACTTAGTAAAAGATGAAAATATCTTGTACATCTAGGAACGAAAGTTCAGCATCGATACCAGCAATACTCGTAATGGAACGGTCACGAAACAGTTCATTAAAAATGGGAGCAGTTTAAGGGAAAATAGCTGCCAATCGGTAAAAGTAATATTTAAAACCTATGTCTTCCAATACTTTACTTTACTTTACACGTGGCTAAGGCCTTACCGACCATACACCTGCTCTACGAGCCTCTTCCAATTATTTCTATCCAGGGAAATTGTTGTCCAATCAGAGTTGATGCCCATCCTAGCTGCATCTTCCCGGATATTCTCCATCCACCTAATTCGAGGTCTTCCTCTTCTTCTCTTTCCTTCTAATTTCTTAGTGGATGCTATTTTGGGTAGTCTGTTCTCCGGCATCCTTGCTACATGACCAGCCCAGTTCAGTCTTCTCTTCTTTAACATTTCCACAATGGTACTATGTTTGTACAGCTCCCGTAGTTCTTCATTTTTCCTTATCCTCCACTCCATGACATTTTCATCGAAGATTGGTCCAAATATTTTTCTTAGTATTTTTCTTTCAAATATCAACAGTTTTTCTTCATCTTTTTTCCTGAATGTAATAGCTTCACATCCATATAATGCTACTGGTACAATAGTTGACTGATAAAAACGGATTTTGAATTCAGTACTAAGTGATCTCATCCTTAAAATTTTGATACAGCTGTAAAAAGTTCTATTAGCTGCTGCTAGACGGGCGTATATTTCTATTTCTGCTCTATTGTCTCTGCTAAAAAGACTCCCTAAGTACTTGAAGTGGTCAACTGCCTTGAAAGTGAGACCATTTACGGTCAGTGGTGTGTTCTTTTGGAGTTTTTTACTTATGACTAGATATTCTGTCTTTTCTTCATTCACATGAAGTCCAGCTTTCTCAGCTATTTTGTAATAATTTTGCATCATCCTGATTAATTCAGCTTTTGAAGTGCTTATCAAGGCTACATCATCTGCATAAGCAAGTCTAGTAATGTTCTGTCCCTGCAGTTGGATCCCTTGTGGATTAGTTTTGGTGAATTCTCTATCAATCTTCTCTAAGATAATATTAAATAGAATAGGTGAGATGGCATCCCCTTGTCTCAGTCCAGTGTACACCCTAAAATTTTCAGTCTCTCCTGCAGGTGTCTTAACTTTGCATATGGTTTCTTCCAAACACATTTTAACTAATTTGATTAATTTTAATGGTATTTCAAATTCTTTCATGGTGTTTAAGAGTGTCTGTCGGTGTATGCTATCATAGGCCTTCTTGAAGTCTATAAATAGAATATGGATATCTACATTAAATTCCTATGCCTTCTCATTTATTTGTCTCAATGTGAATAAGTGATCCAAAGTGGATCTGTTAGTGCGGAAACCACATTGGTAGTCCCCAATCAGTTCTTCGGTTATGGGAATCAGTCTGTGTAGTATACACATCGACAAAATTTTATACGTGACATCGAGTAGGGCAATTCCTCTGTAGTTATCACAGACAAGGGGATCATTCTTCTTAAAGATGGGGCATATAATTGCAGTTTTCCAATCAGCCGGTATGTTTTCTGTCTCCCAAATTGTTTCAATTAAGGAATGTAGTTCTATTTCCAATTGTGGTCCTCCATTTTTTAAAAGCTCAGCATATACCTGGTCTTCCCCACAGGCCTTGTTGTTCTTTAATTTCTTTATTGTTTGTCTTATTTCATTTACTGATGGTGTGTTGACTTGTATATCAACTGTATCTGGTACTTCAAATGTAAAGTAATATTGTGGATCATTGCAGTTGAGCAGCTGTGTGAAGTATGTCTTCCATGTTTCTTGTATGTCATTCTTGTTTGTCTTCCAATATAATGAAAAAAATGCCCGTTAGAATTGCAAAACGAAATTGGAGCTCCATGGTTTCCATTCTACGCAACTGTATCATTAAAAAGCTGTCCCTGAACCCAGTACCAGTCGCACCGTAGGAGGCACAAAAATTCGACTTGCAGTATTTCGGGTACTTATTGTCCAGATTTAAAAATTTCAAATGGTGTCATAATCTACTCATTAAGAGGTATAATCTTACGTTAAAAGTTTAACACAGCAAGACTAGTATTACAGTCTGAATCTCTGTATTTATCTTGTGGTAGCGTAACTGACACGGCGCAAATACCTGAAATTTATTCATGAAGTATTTGAGAATGGGAGCACTTAGGGACTTCCAATAAGCTTCACACATAACTTAACACCTTTACCAAACTTTTCTAGTTGATATCCCCAGAAAATGATGAAAGAATTAATGTATATCGCTTAATAGATTTCCGCTGTTCGTGCAACCGAACTTCAGCATCAAACATGAAATTTTAATTTATTACTTCTTTACTGCCTGATCCATGCCCTACACAGTTTGCAGACAGTATGCACATGTATCACAAAATGCGCCTGCAAAACTGTATCACTGTATACCTCATAGTTCAGCAGATTTAACACCATAAACATTTACTTACCTGAAGAGCCAGGTTTTGCTTAAAATCGAGCGCAAATTATATTTGTATTCATCCAGTGTTTTATAACGAGAGAACTTGGGGACTTCTAAGAAACTTTCAGCAGAGTTTCAAATCTTTCCTACACTTTTTCCCCTATTACACGCTTAAAGGCAAATATTTAACGCGTTAGCTCATTTATAAGGTAATCAGACGTTTGAAGCAGTTTTACACATGCGACTTAGATTCTTTAAAAACTCGGGGGCTTTCTGGTTATTATAGAACTTACGCCTGAAGACAAATAACGCTCGAAACGAAACACGTAAGACTTTTTTTTAATGTATAAAAACCGTCGAGTTGATGTAAGTGGATCGTTTTACTTACTTCCAAAATAAATTTATGTCTTGAGACTTTTACATTTCGAGATAAAATTTACGCCATGACAATTGGTCATCAGTGCGGCTCGCTCTAATTTTCAGTGGACATGAAACTATGCCTTCAAATATAATCTGCAACCGATTGTATAATAAATAATGACGGATATTTCGTACTATTCCAGCCGCTGCCTTTCAAGTTATAGTCACCTGTCGATTGACGAAGATTGAGTACATCAGTACGTCTCTTCTCGTAGAATGAAATACACAATGGAGTCACGGTAACTATTTCACAGTTTCTGAGGAATAATTATTCTCTTAGTTTATTCAACGACGATTCACAATAGAAACGTCAAATTTCGTACGCGATTGCTACTGAAATTGGACCTCAGTAAGACTTGTTTGAATTAAGCAGAAACCGTCTACACCCATAACAGTACTTCTCTGAATTATTTCGACCCTTTCCCTCCGTCATTCTGGAGTGCAAACATTTCTGTTATCCTCAAAAATAAGTTGACAGTCTTGAATAAGATTTCCTTGCGTTGTATATGGCATTCTCCAAAAACTCGTTCAACTAATCCCAGTCTTCTGTTCATCATACAACAAATGATTCGCAATATTCGTTATCGCTTCGTAATACTTCTGAGCACTTCTTTGCTGTAGATGCGAAGAACATTAGCTGGAATCTAATTTTCTTTTTTAATTTAATTTTATCGCGCCTTTAAATTCGTCTGAGTTGGTTTTTTTAATCTGGCCTGATGATCAGACTCATTTATATGCCAGATAATACGATGACTACTTACGTCTTGTTTCGACGAACATGGACACTTGATGATGCGGCTTGAAACTAATTGTGACATAACAGATACAGAAGTGAAGTTTAGCTGTGGAGGAGTTATTTCTTGAAATATCAGCAATGGAGCCACAACAGTTTTCTCCGAAAACATAAAGTTGAATAATTGTGGAAAGCTCTACCACTGTCCAATAATAGATCGCAGCAGAGTGATATGTATAGAAAACGCGGAGTGTCTGCTTTGTTATTTAAATGAACGAAAGCATTCTTCAGACTCTCCAAACAAGTGATTTTGCAGCGTTAATTTGTCATTAAATCGCTTCCTAACGTCACAACTTGTATTTTAGTTGGATATAATGGATTTTGATTTTCTGTTTCATGGCTGTCTTACATTTATTCACGATTAAGACTAACTGAAAACGAATACACCCCAAGCTGCACCAAGAAGTTTTTGTAATTAAATAAATTAAAATAAGAAATCTTTAACTTTGGTGTGTAATGAAGTACCAGTAAAAGCAAACAAGAATTTGAATAAACAAAACAGGAGTCAGTAACTAGCTGTACATACTCAAGAGTTTAACAGCCAGAAGTTGTGCATAACTACATGACATCAAGTACTTGAGTGAACAAGGGAAAACAGTATAACTAAGGAGAAGAAGCTACTAAAATGAAGTCAGACTGGTGTAAATATCAGGAAGCCAGTATTCAAAACCGTTCACTGGTGGGCTTACATTCTACTGCTTAGAGACATGCACAGTCAGTGGAAAAAAAAATTATGTAACGTTCGCATGGAAGACAGAATGGCGAATGAAGTAGTGAGAAGTAACACTGGAGAAGAAAGAAAGTTTGCAGAAAACTATCAAGAAACCAAGTCCTTCCAGAATAATGGTCATGTCACGAATAATAACAAGAAAAATATTTAAATACAAATGAATGTAATATATTGCGTTTTTAAACCGGACGATAAAGTATAAAATAGTTCCTAGCCCCATAAAGATAGCCCTGAAAATTTGTAACAGTGAATTTATAGTGGGTGTCAAAATACTTGTGATATTTAACACGAAAAACGTATTGCGCATGCAATAGACAAAAATATAAAAAAAGTGAAGTGTCAGTGCATCAGTTATTGAGTAGTTTAACAGTAGGGAGGTGAACTGTTCACGCATCAGTTATACAATGCATGTATCCTACATCTTTCGTTTTAAAGGTTACAATTATTTCCATAGCTATTGAAAATTCAAAAATTACAAAAAATGGTTCAAATGGCTCTGAGCACTATGGGACTTACCATCGGAGGTCATCAGTCCTCTAGAACTTAGAACTAATTAAACCTAACTAACCTAAGGACATCACACACATCCATGGCCGAGGCAAGATTCGAACCTGCGACCGTAGCGGTCGCGCGGTTCCAGACTGAAGCGCCTAGAACCGCTCGGCAAAATTACAAATCTTCATAACTATGTGCACGGGCTAGGATAAAATATTTTATACGTTTTAGTACCATTCAAAAATGATGTATACTAAAAATTCGATTTTATTTAAATAATTATTTTCTGCTTACTAGTGTTGTGTTATTTTTCAATTGATTTCCAACATTTTGATTGTATTACATCAGAGACAGTACAGATTTATTTCAGTTTCCCTTTACCTGACTCATTCACTGCATTGCTCCATCTTAAGTACATGCCGTGAAAAGACAGTGAAGGTAAAAATTAGGGAGATTCGAGCTCACGTGGGAGCTTAGCAGCAATCTATCTTCCAGCGAACCATTTGCGACTGGAAGAGGAAAAGGGTAAAATGGCGGTGTTAGACAAAGTACCCTCTGCCACACAGCAGACAAGAAAGCGAGTTAATACTGCATGGTCATCCAGTTCTGAGGTACGTTGACAGTTTAAAGTCTCTAGCTCGTCGGAAAATGACAGTGGTAAACAAAGTATTCTCCACCGCACACATCACCCTCGAGTACTGGAGATGTTTCAGATGTCTAGCTCATCGAGAAATTAGCTTAAAATGAAATGCACTATTTTCACCGAACAGACCGATCGCATCCAGTGACGCCTGTGACCTGAGGATGACACGGCAGCCGGTCGGTGCCGTTGGGCCTTCATGGTCTGTTCAGGCAGAGTTCGTTTTTTTAGACAGGCAATAAAGCGACCTAATAAAACGTAGTCAAAATGCACGAGGAGAAGCGCTAATGATACAGTGCAACAAACATACAAGGTAAGCAAGTAAAGTTACTTTCAGAAAATGATTTAAGAAGACATTTATACCAGCGGTGCATACGGATTATTCCACACATCTGACACGAAGGTTTAACGCTATTGCCTACATGCATGTACAAACAGGATGTATGTACCAATGCACAGGCGCCACTTCCTCTCTCCTCCCCTCTCCCCTTAGCGTAATGGCGTGACCTGCTGCTCCTTACCTCCACGGATCCAGCAACGTTGACAACGGGCGCATAGCACAGCGCCATGGGCGACAGGTTATATCGCCGTAGGCGACAACGGCAGAGGTAGGGGCGCGCCGGCGTATCGTCAGCGCTCGCACGCTACCATCCCGGGGGCCAACCACCGGACGACTGGTGGCTACGAGCCCGCAGGGGCTGCGACGACAACGCGCTGACTCGTCGATAACCGTATTAGTGGCCGGCCGCGATATGTACGGTATTCCGTGGCAGCTGACGTGGTGATGCTGTTACCGCGTGTTTCGCAAGAGGTTGTGGCCGCGGATGATTTCGTGCTGCTGAGTCTAGTCTAGCCCCGACAGCGCTAATCGTACGGGTCGTATCTCAGTGCGTAAGAGTGTGCAAAGCGTTTCTTCGTCTCCGCGTACAGCAACGGACGAGTATCAATAAACACCGTCCCAAGTACCCAATAAATCACTGCCAAATTATTTCCGCTCTCTATTTCGACCCTAAATTTCTCAAGGGTAGCTTATCCGCAAGTCGTTGCTTACGATTCTCGCATTGCCGAAAGCGAGTAAAATTTCGGATGGAACACTGACTTTATTTTGTGGGGACCCTACATGCTTTAGACACGGGGTGTCCTCCAGTTACAACGACAATCGATACTCCAAAGATCTGAAGTGGGACAGCCATATCTGTAAGAAACTCAAGTTTTAAGCTATTACCAGCATCAGTATGTGACCTATTCGACACAACCAATATCGGAGTCGATACGTATTGAGTACTGGAGATAGAAAACTGAGGCCCTTTCCGTGTACGGTAAGAGCCTCCATTACATTCCACCGCTTCTGAACAGGACCACTAACTTTCGTAACAATAAAAATTTGAAGGGCTAATAACGATATGGACATCGACTGACGTCACTCTCGTAGCATCTTGTGAATTAACAACAACGACACAAAGGCTCTACAATCTATTGTCAGATCTCCACATATCCGTAAAAATATGGATATATTCGTATTAAAGTGTAGGTAAATTGAATTTAGTGACGCCAGATCGCTACGGCCTAACTGCGTTTTCCACCGTACCGTGACGTTTTAACATATTCTACTAGCAGTGGTCAATAAGAAAACAGCCTTGTCTACTTCTGTTGAGATTTAGATTGTGTTCTCCTAGGTCTGTTGGAATTGCCAGCAGTTATCAGAACGGACCCGTGTACTAACTAAACCGGCGGTTGCGCTCGCAACGTTTCGACCACGGCACACCCCCGCACTGGCGCCTGCAGCCTCCACCCACGCGCCGGACACGTGACGACGGCGCGGCGTCCCGGCGGCCACTGGCGACGCCGACGCCGGCGCCGCGGGCGTCGCCTGCCCCGCCACGCCCCCCGCTACCCCTCCCCTGCCCCTCCCCCTCGCAGCTCCCACCCCTCCGCAAAAACCCCGCCCGGGGCGACGGCGGTTCCCGCCTTCCAACCCTCGCGGCATTCAGCCGCTAACAAGTGATTACGCCGGCCGCTCCAATGGACGCGGGTCCGGCAGAGGACCTCCCGCGGAGGCGCAGCGGGCTTCGTCGCCTGCAGAGTGCGCCCTCGTCCGCTCCGGTACCGCTCGCCTCGCCATTGTCGTCCGTAATAAATGCCCGCTACTTCACGCCTCATTTTCACGCTACGTTTCCATTATGAATGTGGAGCGCGATTGCCATTAGCCTGGTACTTCAACGCGGAAGATATTCCCGTGCAAGGAGAGAGAGGCGGGGTGGTTCGCGACGAGAGGCTGGAGGGGCACGGAAGCTCGGTAATGCCAATTTCAGCACTTCCCCAGTAACGTCCCCTGTCACTGATGTGATATTGCCGTGAATGAAACTGACTTCCTGCTTGACTGGCTGCACGCCGTACCAGCTTTCATCTTTATTCCGGTTCCGTAGTCAGGGATTTTGCTTCGATTCGCAAAACGGACTCATTTTATCCCGATTAACGGGATGAAGAATAGTGTAAAGCAAAATAATGACTTGCCTAACAGGGCCGGCCGGAGTGGCCGAGCGGTTCTAGGCGCTTCAGTCCGGAACCGCGAGACTGCTACGATCGCAGGCTCGAATCCTGCCTCGGGCATGGATGTGTGTGATGTCCTTAGGTTAGTTAGGTTTAAGTAGTTCTGAGTTCTAGGGGACTGACGACCCCAGATGTTAAGTCCCATAGTGCTCAGAGCCATTTGAACCATTTGAACTTGCCTAACAGCATAACTGGTAACGAGACAATAGCGGAGAAGGGAACGAATTTTCCTATCTAGGCAGTAAAGTTATACACGACAGTTGGAAAAAAAATGAATAAGAAACTTTGAGCCCAAAATCTTTATGCATCCTTTGTTGATTAAAAAAAAAGGCCTTTGATTCTGTCAATAGCGCCCATTTGCAAGAAACAGGCCTTTCATTTACGAACCTCCTTTCAAATTTGCAGGCGCTGCACTATGAAAATGATGGTATTATACTCAAAAATTTTAGAGGAGGTTGAAATTTGGCATTCGCTAAAAAAGTTTTCCGAAGTTACTCTCAATGTGCAGACTGAGCTGCGCCACAAAATCTGCTATCCCAATTTTGATTGCCTAGGTAGATAATATTTAGCCTACCCATACACCTAACTGTTGCATCCCACTGGGTGTTGTGTGATGTCCTCAGGTTAGTTAGTTTTAAGTAGTTCTAAGTTCTAGGGGACTGATGACCATAGATGTTAAGTCCCATAGTGCTCAGAGCCATTTTTTGTTACATCCCTACAGGAAACTCTAATTCCTTGTTGTGGTTCAGACTGGCTCTGTCGCGGTTAAGACGTCTTAGTGTGGTATTTTTAGTTAGTTCGAACAATTGTTTTGTGGCGGCCTTCGTAGCGACAACACTTCGCTGTAGAAACGGCCTACGAAGTCACCGCCACACTTTTAATAGCGGGCCGACCGGTCCGCTGGAACAGTGAACAGAAAGATGAAAACCCAAACACTCGGATTAAATGAAAGGCGGTACTTATCTTTATTAACGACGATACAGAACACAGTGGTGAACATGGTCTGCAGAAATTTGTCTAGGTCGAGTCGTAGCGGCTTGGTCAGCGTCGGCTGACGACAAACAACAACTCTGCTGCGATGAACAGACAACTGACTAGCAGGTACACAATTCGGTGGCGAGTATACAACTGAGCGGCGAATCCAGAACTGTCCTAGTGCTCGCGACTCCAGCGCTTAAGAAGCCAGAAGCCAGCGGTGGCGCGCGCAGACTTGCGGCGATTTCCTATATCGCTGGCGCTGCTTATGCGGACGGCGTCCGGACTTTGATGCTGCCAACCTTTTGGCAGCGGGCTCGGGTGGCATTACTGGCTAGGATATAACAAATTGTACGGCAGACAGAAGTTTAAATAAGTTTATCCGCCTTCCTACCTGTTACAGGCGCTCCTCGGCCCCAATCAGCTTAATCTTAAATTACGTAACTGCTGAGGTCATCAGTCGCCTAGAACTTAGAACTATTTAAACCTAACTAACCTAAGGACATCACACACATCAATGTCCGAGGCAGGATTCAAACCTGCGACCGTAGCGGTCGCGCGGTTCCAGACTGTAGCGCCTAGAACCGCTCGGCCACTCCGGCCGGCTCCTTGTTGTGGTTCTTGTTTTAGTAAGATTTGGTTTAATTTAGTCTCAGTCTATTTGATATAACTGGACAATTTAAAAAAAACGTACATACCTTTTTATGTGTTACTTACGTGCCTCTATACCCTTGCTGGTTCTAAAAATAGAGTAACAAAGCAGTCAAAAAAGGAAAATCGTGTTATTAGCTAGCTTGGCTGGTTGATTTGGGGGAACCGACCAGACAGCTAGGTCATCGGTCCCCTCGGAACAGGGAAGGAGGGGATGGAAGTCGGTGGTGCCCTCTCAAAGGAGCCATCTCGGCATTTGTCTGGAATGATTTAGGGAAATTACGGAAACCCAAATCAGGATGGCCGGATGAGGGTTGGAACAGTCGTCCTCCCGAATGCGAGTCCAGTGTATATTAGCTAGGCTTTTCAAGGTTATATTATCTTGTATTTGAAAGGTATTAATCGGTTTTAACTACCATTGTCTTTAGAAAAGAAGATTCCTAATGACCGTATAACACTGAAGTTAGACCTACTGTAAAGCCAACCTCCACCTTTCTTGTCATAAACAGCGTCAGTTAGATTCGAGTCTCGCGCTAGCATCATCTCGCAGACGTGGTTCGTAATATCGTCTCATCACTACAGTTTATGCCGGCACCGTACACTCTTCTATGCTGTCTACAGCATGGTATGACATTCAAGCTCTGTTGTACCTCTCTGTCGCGGTTAAGACGTCTTAGTGTGGTATTTTTAGTTAGTTCGAACAATTGTACGGCAGACAGAATTTTAAATAAGTTTATCCGCCTTCCTACCTGTTACAGGCGCTCCTCGGCCCAAAATCAGCTTAATCTTAAATTACCGGCTTGAGCGTGCTATATGTTTGTGTCTTGACGATGAACGATGTGACTTGGCTCTAAGCAATCAATTTGCCGAGCCATGAGTTTAAAGAAAACCTGTGAGTACACAGCCACTGTAAATCTGTAATGTTTTAATTTTTTGTACATATCACCTCAAGATCCATTTCTGTTGATACGAAACCGTTAGTGACCTTTTAATAAGAATATTTTAACAGCCAAGGAGGAAGATTATGTTCATTATCCGCCGATAGAGACACAATTTAAAAGGTCCTAGAATAATTTAGAGCTGACAATAAAACAGTGGCTACCATTTAGCAAAAATTGACTAATACAATTTCCAAAGTAAAATTTTTAGGTCAATTATCAAAACCTTTCGAAATTAAAAGAGGTGTGAGGCAGAGGGACGGACTGCCTCCATTATTATTAAACCGCGTTTTGCGAAAGTAGCGCAGAAATGGAGAAAGAGAAGATGAGGAAATAAATGAAGTGAAACTTGGGAGAGAGAAAGAACTTCCAAACTGACTACTTAGCTTTTGCAGAATCGTTTACCAATCTTAGCAGGAATCCTACATAGGTGCAACGAAACGTAAACATTCTCTAAGAGATCGCAGAAAAATGTTAATTACAAGAGTCACTTAAAAAAATCCGTATATATGACCATCGTTACAGGTCCACTAAAACATATGGAACCAAAATATGAAAAAGTAAAGAAAGTTTCAAGACTTTTCCCGACCCTGCAGGGAAAGGTTTGACACTACATGGTATCTACCTCATTTTCTTATTCTAGAATGAAGTACTTGACACTTTTAGCGATATAGCTATTTTAGTTGTTTAGCGTTAAAATGAGTCCATGGTAAATGCGAGCTCCGCTGCCTCTCATAGGATACACAGTTCTTTTTATTCCTTGGAGACACAATTACATAACATGATTACAACGATTGGCATACATTGGCCAACATAAGGACACTTACATCGCAGGTAACAATCCACTATATGCGTTACCATATTCAGTATAAGTACGGAGTCTGAAGACAGACAGTGCAAGGTCATAGACAAAATACAGTTTTTTTCCACTGTTGGACATACCGGAACGTTCTGGCAACAGGCCAAGCACTTTAAGCGAATGCGAATGCGCAAAATTTTTATCCCCAAACTGCGACACACACATTGCCTCAGATAATGATAAGTATTTTTAAAGTTAAACAGTTTCAAATAAGTGTAGATATCTGAAGCGATGTTTTCGTCGGATTTCCAGTCACTCCGGGATTCATAACGATGATACCCTCTAATTCCCTTCGACGACAATATTTAAAGGTCAAGAGATCATTTCTAAGACGGTGTACGGGAGAAATTTTTACATCGTTCGAAGCCGTTAGTGGCCGACATATTTTCCGATAAGCGGCCTTACAACATTAGATCATCAGCCAACTCGTGCAATAAAGTTGTCTGTTCCGTTTCTATACCATGTTACGTAGACATTGCAACAATGTTGCCGCTTCGCTGCGCGTACTCTAGAAAGGATAACAAGCTATGTTAGGCAACTCATGACCGTGAAATATAGAACGTAACGGTTTGGTGAATCTGGAAGTGACGAATTACCAGATTATTTTAATTAGAAAAATAATAAGGAGGCATAGCTTTTCCACGAAAGCGTCGACATTTGAAGAACCTTCACTCGATATTTATTATCTTTCGGGGATCCTTATTAACGCTGAATAACTGAATCATTCGAAAGGGATGAAAAAAAAATCGCTGTAGTTTTTTTTACAAAGGCAGGTACTTCATCAAAGGTGGAACACTTGCTAAAACGGAAGAGGATCGAGATATCAAGAGACGCATCGGTCGTAGTCATGGTGAACCTTGTCTGGAGCGATTTACGGTATTCACGTAAAAGTAGTGTATACGTGACAAGCAATGAGATAAAAATCATCAAATAGTGCTAAAAGGAAGAGGGATCGTAACTCAGTTGCTCGTGTGAGTCATTGTGCATCTTGCTAGGTTTTCACATTTTCTATATGATGTTTATGATTCTGAGTGTTGTTAGGGGATCTCAACTCGCAAGGATTTTTCAATCTCCTGCGTGACAGATTAAACGGTGATAGCCTGTAACGGACGGTGCTGGAAGTACAGAATCATAATATGCCACTTCCACAAATATATTTACCGCGAATTGCTTAGCTTTTATAATCGTTTTCAATTTAAATTTGCTGGTAGATTAAGACAGAGTTCCATACGGGGACTCGAAACCGGAACCTCGTCTTTCGCGAGCGTGTTCTACCGGTTGAGCTATGCGGGCACGGATTCACAGCATCAGCCGGGCCATTCCCTTGACCCCTACCTTCCGACGTAGTCCGCGCCTCTGGAAGGAAGCATAATGTTCAGGATGCTTTAGCCGCAGTCTATGGGATAAACGTAAATGTCGCGTGACTAGAGCCTCCCTTCGGGTAGACCATTCGCCGGGTGCAAATCTTTCGATTTGACGTTACTTCGGCGACTTACACGTCGATGGGAATGACATTCTGTTGCGCTGACCACTCAGCTACCGGGGGCGGACAGCCTATAGGATTGTTTCCAGATATAAAGTTTCACTCTGTTTCGTTATTGGATTACTCGTAGAAAAAAAATCTTCAGCTTTTAAGGATCCACTTTTGGTAATAATCTGCACCGAAATGCTAGTGACAGATGGTGTTATGTTGCTCTGACGAATCGTCTAAGGCAAGGAATATGAGTTTATTTCATCTTCATATACTGTGTCATAATGGCCTATGAGATTTATACAAAGGGCATTCAAAAAGAATCGTGCCGGAAGCCGTAAAATGAAAACAGCTGAACGGGTAGTAAAGCCATTGCCTACCGAAGAAGGTGTGCTAGGTGCTAAAGCAGGGTTTGTACCTCGCAGCCAAACCACGTGAAAATATAGTCGCTGCGAGTCGCATCGAAAAAGACCGACATCGGCATAGCCACGCTCAGAAATGTTTCGCTATGTCACCACAACTGCTCTTCTACTTACGTCCGACCACAGTCCTATCCGCAATCGTCAACTAAGACGGCAGCATCATCTTTTAGTAGACAAGCTGTCTTACCAGTATATGATGCAGAACACTACGTGAAAGTTCTTATTAAATGTACTGTGAGTGAGAGACCTATAATTTGTCTGTATCAAGTAATACGTTAATGATCAGAGATAGTTGTCAATACTCACGACATTCCCGTGGATTACATTAAGTAATTCTTCTTATCTGTGCTATAATAAAGCGACTTATATTTTATGTTGCGAGAAAAGGAAACGCCTACAGTCGTCCTTATGATCTTATTTATTGTGTAGCTACCAGTTTAGACGCTTCAATACGCCATCTTCAGGCCTTAGTTGATGCTGAAGGAGTTATCAAGAACCATAGTACGCTGCATCAGTGGCCAACATAACTGGTTTATGCAGACTATCTGTAACCGCGATGTCCGCACACCAACCACCAATTGCCAGTTGGCTGTTGAACTTCCACTGCTATGAGTGTGAATCCTGAATTCTTCCTGGTCATGCTGATAAAGTTTTATGAATTTATTTGTAAAAGTATAGACAGTGGAAATTAAAATGTCCTGTGGTGCCTCTCCTGCTCCAAGTCCGCCCGTTTGACATCCTTAAATTCATACGACCGGGCAAGCTGGCGCAGGGTAAGACAGTGGACTAATATTCGGGAGGACGATGGCTCAAAACCACATCCGGTCATCCAGATTTAGGTTTTCTGTGGTTTCTCTGACTTGATTATGGTAACAGATGAGTGGTTCCTTTGAGAAGGACACGGCTGATGGTCTTTCCCCAGTCGAAACTTGTGACCTATCTCTAATGGCCTTGACGTCGGCGGGATATTAAGCCTTAATCTTCCTTAGTTTATTCCTTCCTTAAATTCCCAGGACAAAGGAAGACACATCTGCAATTTGAGAAATTTGCAGCCAAGAATAGTGTTATAGATCACGAGGTAGAAAGTAATGCGACAGAGAGCCATGTAGTTATCAGGAGAGTGGGTTGCAGAACGTGACGTTCAATAAGTAAAGCCACACGTTTCTTTTTTCTGGAAACAGGTTGGTTTTACTCATGATTCCAACACACCATATTGTTCTCCACTCTTTTGACTACAAAACCCTATTTTTCAACATAATCTCCATTCAGTGCCACAGCCTTACGTCACCTTTCAGGGAAGGCCTGTATACCTGCATGGTACCACTTTAGTGATTGATGTCGGAACCAACGTCTAGCTGCATCAATAACCTTCCACCATTTATGTTCTGCTTGCCGCGGAATGCATCCCTCATTGGGCCGAAAAGGTGGAAGTCAAAAGGTGCGAGATCCGGCTTGTAGGTTGGATGTGGAAGAAGAGTCCAGTGAAGTTTGTGATCTCCTCTCGGGGGATGCATACTTGGGCGAGGCTAGTTGTGCAGCGGGGTATTTGTTGTGATCCGTCGATCACCTCGAATGAGTGTGTCCGCACGTTCCAACATTGCAGAGGTCACAGCTGTGGGCAGCCGACTCATCGTGCTTTTGTTCACTGCAAGGTCTCCGTAGATATTCTGCAAGTGCCTATGAATATCTGCTATGCTCTGGTTTTCGCTCAGAAGAAACTCAATGATAGCTCTCTGCTTAGAGACTCTATTGGAACTTGATGAAAGTATAGGGACTGCAGCGGGAATTTTTCACAATTTTTTAACCAATTTCTTAATCAAAATTGACCGAGAAAAAAAGGGTTGCATTACTTACTGAACGCCTCTCGTAGCTGTGGATAAACATGTAGACGTCTACGTGGCTGCTCAGAGTGCCTCCATAAAACGTTTCGATGACTAAGAGCCCTACACCTGCGCCTCTTGAAGCTCTGCCAGCGTAGTTGCGGCTGCAGTGTCGAGGTCGTCCTTCTTTGTGGGTTTGCGGCGAGGGGGGAGGGGGGGAGGTGCAGGGGGGGGGGCGGCGGCGGCGCAGTTCAGAGGCGTCTGTGACGACGGCGGCGCGAGTCAACATGTCGTTTCGTCGCGGCAGCCGTGTCTCGCAACACGCAATTAGACAGCACACTTATCTCGGACCTGGCGCCGCTATTACTATTATATCTTTATATCTCTCTACACGTTAAACGCAACATTAAAATAAGCAGATATTTTAATTGTAGCCTTTCCAGATATGCGGGAGCAATAGATGTTCGGCGGCTGTTACCTGTTACTGCCGTGTCGCCAGGAGTATTACAGAGAATGTGTTTCGTATGATTTGTATTTCAGGTACCTCTTGCCGAGACAGTAGGCAGTAGTCATTGAATAACGACAGAGTGTTGACGAGGTCGATGTTGATCACAGCCTTGGGCTTTCACAAAGATGTTATCTCTGCAGTCAGCAAATGCTACGTCGGGAGGCTCAGGAAAACTTTTGTCCACTTATCATAGCGAATATTACAGCCTCATCTGTGTCACTAAAACAAAATTTTAGAGGTCTGGAGTTTATGTTCGGTACTGTCATAATCGTAGAGCAACTGGGCTTCAGGTTTGAATGGGCGAGAGCGATTTTTGATCTGTGCAGGGCAAATTTCCTAAATCACACACAACAGTTGCCGAAATGGTCACCTCAGGAGACACAAGAGAAGGCCTGATCCCTTACTCAAATCTGTTCGAAATGCAAATACAGTATACGTCATGGATCAATTTAACTTTTGTTACCCGTTTCGGCCAAATACGTTCGTCTTGGGGTCTAAAACCAAAATACTGGAAGGAGGTTGCTACCACTGGCGTGAGTGTTGCAGTTGTTCTTCCAAACACCCCAGAGTTCCGCTTTAAATGAGTTCGATACAGATGAGATATTAATTGCGAGTATGTCCAAAGTCACCATTTAGTCATGTATTCCCATTTATACATACTTTAATTTAAAGTCCCCCGCCAGGTTTTTCTGTCCTTACGTGAAGACTATTCCCAGGAACTACTGTAGAGATTTTGAGACAGTTTTCACTAACAGATTAATTCACAAGGAAGGTTTGTGTATATAATTTTTTACTGTTACGCCAGACAAGTAGCCCGTTTGAAGCTGGGGTGAGTCGCTAGTTGCGTCATGAAACTGATGAGTTCCGAAAGAAATGGATGACACATGTAACAGGATTGGGAGAATGTCGTTTACTAAAATTAGTCACGCGATGTGTAGATCAAGAAAATGTGTAGAAGATGATGTGTGGACAGTTCTAGAAAGCGGTGAGAGGCTAGTCCATGAGTTTCGTTATGATGATGATGATGATAATAATTATTATTATCATTATTATTAACCAGTGGATTAACTCTACAGAATAATTTACGTTCTGAAACAGAGTGAACGCTGAAACTGACCGTCTCTGCCGAGATAGTTCAGTATCACCTTAACACATTTTTTCGTCTGAATTAAACATTCACTTATTACATGCCTGTAATGTTTTTCTCGTAATTTACTCGGGTGTGGTTTTGATATCCGCAATTATTGCAGTCAGTGCTTTTACCTACTGAAGTTTTCCTAAAGTAAGGGTATCCAGATTTTCGCACTGTTTTCTATACTGTCGAAGTTCTTCTGTTACGAATTGTCAGTTAAAATATTTGTAAAGGGAAATCGTACTGAAAGGAATGTGCCTCACACATAATAAGCACACTTTAATATACAGAAGACGCAGTCTAGAACGTGGCACCAGCTATAAATTCTGCAGATCTGCTCTACATGAAGTAACAAAACTGTGCACCGTTGCTTCTTATCAGTCATTGTTCACCAGAACGTAGAGAAAGCGGTACTCTGTTTTAATGCCACGATTTCAATATGTTTTGCTAACTCTGGGTTCGGTGTGGGGCGGTGGAGGGGTGAGTGGACTGCTGTAGCCTGTTGTGGGGTTGTGTACCACTGAGGCTACGGCGGGGACGAAGCCTCTCCGTCGTTTCTAGGTCCTCAGTTCAATACAATACAAAATGTTTCCCACTGAAAAATTAAAGAACTTATTGATCTTACTTAAGATCAAGAGCGGATGATTACCACCTTTATCCTTTTAGTAACAAGGACATCAACGACCAATTTCCCATTTTTTGAGAAAGCAGTCTGCCAGATATTTAATGTTGCGATGGTTGGGAACGGTAAGTGACTTAAGGAATTTCAAAAGTACCAACAAAGGATAATAATCGCTCTTGGACGAATGTAAGAAAACCGGACCAAAGGTTTGAGGGAAGGGGAAAAATAGAAAATCACGTTTTAGACACGTTCTCGATGTCTAAATCGTTTCTCGCATGTTTGTGCCTTCACTGTTACTAGAGAGATGCGGTAAGGTTGCAGCTGAGCGACTTACCTGGCAGAGCAACAACAGTATCACATTCAGAGCAAACACTGACGTTCGGTACAACTGAAGAGATTTGACGGATCACTAAATGGGCGGATTTATATACTGAAAAAAGTACCAAACATTGTGAATAATGATGTTGTCGACGTTCAGTCCAACTGAAGGTGTGCCAGATTGATACAAGTCGATGGTTGTGGCCTTTTAAGAAAACATCTCAGATTTCACCTAAACTGGCTTTAGGATAAACCACAGGAAACACAAATTGATCTGAATCCCACCCCTCGCTGATTGTCCTCAAAAACTGTCACGTCAAGAGTACATGATGTACTGCTATTACTAATTTGAGGGAGCGTACATCGCCTTCATAGCTGAAGGGATTAACTTACTTGCAACTAAATTGGAGCATTTTAGCATAAAAACAGGGTTTTGGAAGCTGTATGACAATGATACCATGAAGGAAGTTCCAAATATTGATTGTGAAATTCACTATACAACGTACACAAATCATTTCATATCTTTATCTTTCGAACCGCGATTGGACATTACACAACCACGAGGCAGAAATTCACTTCGGGATCGTTGCGTTTTATTTGACAGGGGAAAGCAGAAAAAAAACATGGAAAGTAGAAAGCGATACCACGAGAATAAGAAGCCCCCTCGTGAACTTGCACATCCACTGGCTTTTCTACATCCTCTCTTCCCGGCGTCAAATACGCTAGCAGTCGCATAAATCATTGTCGAATTACGTCGGATGACTCAGGTATTCATCTCCCAGTGTCCGCTGGACGGCCGCTTGTTACGAAATAACGACAGTGTCGGGAGCGGCACGACGAAAAAGAGCAAACGAGGACGTCGCAATATTAGTTCAAATCATGTCGGCTGCCACGGGCGTTTCTCAGGAATCAAGAGCTGAGTGAGGACGTGTACGGTCGTCAGCTGCGTTATAACTTGACGTCTCCAAGTGTGAGACAAGAATGAACCTAAAATCGTACAGTCTCTGACGCTGCACAAAACGTGGCGTCGTTCTAAGCTTTGCGGCTTATTATAGAAGGTTGTGTTTCTACATCCACGGATTGTGGCATTTGTGGAGTGTGTTATGAAAGTTTCAGTTCCTCACTCCATTCAAAGACGGTGCGGCGAAGAAAAAGGAAGATTAGCAGTTTATATCCCTCCGAAAGCGACGTTATTAATGACGAAGTTCAGGTAGGGAAATAGTGGAGAAGGGAATCGGTCATGGCGGCCGCTGTGGCCGAGTGGCTTTAGGCGCCTCAGTCGGGAACTGCGCTGCTGCTACAGTCGCAGGTTCGAATCCAGTCTCGGGCATGGATGTGTGTGATGTCCTTAGATTAGTTAGGTTTAAATAGTTCTAAGTCTAGGGGACTGATGACCTCAGACGTTAAGTCCCATAGTGCTTAGAGTAATTTGAACCTTTTTTTTTTTTTGACTGGCCATGTGTTTTTCATAGAAACCTCTCCAGTATTCGTCTTAATCGATGTAGGATAACCAAAGAAACATCAAGTAAGGATGACCGGAGAGAATTTAAACCCATCTCCTCCCGAAAGCGACTCCAGTGAGATAAACACAACGCCACTTCGTTTAGTACGGTGCGCCGGAAAGCCAACTATCCGTACATCTCCGTATATAGCCGAATTCTTCAATGCTTGAGATCATGGTGAGATTTGTGTTCTTGACTGTTCTTGGACAGTCCGCTCTCCGGATAATACGTTTTCTTAGCAGTTTTTATTCATTTTATGATCTCTCTCTCTCTCTCTCTCTCTCTGTATGTGTGTGTGTGTGTGTGTGTGTGTGTGTGTGTGTGTGTGTGTGCAGTTTTTATTCATTTTATGATCTCTCTCTCTCTCTCTCTCTCTCTGTATGTGTGTGTGTGTGTGTGTGTGTGTGTGTGTGTGTGTGTGTGTGTGTGTGACAAAATGACCTCATGAACATAGCCCTCATCACTTTTCTAAACTGTTCCTACCTCTTCACTTACTTTGGCGCACGTAAGGTTCTAAAGTGCCGAACTATGCTACAGGAGAGGGCGATTGTTTCTTAACTTATCTGTTTTGTGGGTCTTCATTAAGACGGAAGTATTGAGAAGAAGCAGAAATGGGACTTGAATAACATAATGATTTACCTCCAAAAGCTGCTGATAAAATTTCCTTATTGAACAACCAGGTTTGGTCCATGAACCAGCATTAGGTTCGTAAAATTATTTACAACATCTTACCAGACGCTATAAAGTCAACGGCGTCAGATAATAAAATCCAAAAATTCGCCACTGTTGGCACACAGTAATATAAATTACTTCGTCAATCACAGACTGTGCCAGAAAGTGTAACCCCTTCATGCTATATCAAAAGTCAGCGTTAACACTACCAATGGAAGCATTCTACATACTCGAGTTTGCAAAATGCCTCCATTCGTTGCGTTAATGCTGACTGTTGCTATGGTATGGAGTAGTGCACTATCTGGCACATTTTACGGCTGTCGATGTGTCAGCAATGTTAAATTCTCTTATTACCTGACGACATTGACTTTATATCGCCTAGTATGATGTTGTAAATGAGTTTGTAAACCTGATGATGGCCCGTGGATCGAAACTTGTTGCTCAATGAAGAAATTTTATCAGTAACTCTTAGTGGTTCTTTAAATATTTACGAGCTGTGGGATACCAACTTTTGAAAACTGATTACAAATAGGATTATGGACAAAATTAAGATCCAAATTGGGGCACCATATAATGCGCCAAGTGAAGGAACTGGAAGCAAAGTAACGCATGAAGGACGAAATAAGGAGGATATAAGAAGAAGACTAGCTCAAAGGCAGCATTCCTCGCCAAAGGAAGGCTTCTAGTCTGAAGCATGAGTCTTAATTGGGTAAGAAATTTTTGAAAGTGTATATTTGGAGCATGACCATCGCATGGAAGTGAACCACGGACTCTGCGAAACCGAGAAAAAGGAAGAAGTTCCGAGAGTTTGAGATGCGATGTTACAAAAAGATTCTGTAAATCAAGCAGGTTATTAAGATAAGAAATGAGGAGATTCTTCGTAGAATCGACAGAGAATCGAATGTGCGTAAAACAGTGACTAGAAGAAGGATGGCAGGGTAGATGTTTAGACATCAAGGATAACTTGAGGGGAACCGTAGTGGACGATAAGTTGAATGTAAGTGCTATTCTAACATGTAAAGATTGTAAGATACAAAATCTTAGAGGCCCCCATCAAACCGAATAGATGACTGACGACATGCAACGCAATGTTCCATTGTTTCTCAGACTCTTTAGATTAATATTGTAATTCGATATTAAATCGTTGCGAATTATTATGTCCACATATTAATCGGTTTTGACTGATTACACTTGTTGATTGTGATGGTATATTTACGCTCATCGTATTATATTTGCTTTTACAGCCAGTTCTTGCACCTAAAGTTGGTGATTTACAGGTTTACCTCTTGGCTAACTTGTAAAAGAAACTGAGTGAGTTATTGGACTCATATTCGGATGATCCAGGTCTCAAATATTGGTTCTGCTATCCTTATTTACTATTCCATTGTTGTCCTGCAACACTTCAGGCGAATGTGGTGTTGGTTTCTTCATCAGGACTACGCTTTTTTGTCTGCTCCAATTCGATTTCTTGGCAAATTAAGAAACACGTTTCGGGTTCGCATACAACGGCTTTTTCTGTAAGAGTATTTGCAAAAATTGACGTAGGTTAGCAAAGCACCGATACTGAGAAATCGTTTTCTTATTTACAAGAGCGAATTGGTCGTAAATACAGGAGCTACCATTTATGTTTAGAAACCGGACTATCGCAAAGTTTTCGCTACATTTCAGCGCTGCCACCCATCAGTGAAGATACGTTCGCAATCCAATCACGCGCGTGATTGGGCTGTAAACCTGTTGCAAACTGAGCATAATACGTCGATATATGTGGAGAATTATTACCAAAAAGGGAAAATGGCATCGAGGGTGAGGGTTCTCCAGTTCTTTAACAATTACGGCATAGCTCGGGAACTATAAATGTATACCAGTCTTTGTCTTTCCAAAAAATTAAAGGTTTCGGTACCTACAACTTACTTATTCTCATCTGCAGTGTTTAATCGCAAAAGAAGGCTTTCTCCTGAATGCTTCACACGCTTTTTCCAACTTAGTAGAGAGTAATCTGTCAACAGACGTTGTACGGAAACTGTTAAACATGATGACGAGCTGCTATCTCGGAGTTATCACAAGAATTCTCATACTCTGTGCTAGATGGATACCTTATCAACTTAATCTTCAATATAAAGATGTGGAAGCTGTTAATCACAGAGAACGTGCTGTCAACTATATGGATTCTATTACAAGGCAAATAATATGCTACCTATAACCCGTAAGTATCGCACCGCAGTTGTTAGCAATATCGACAGTTGCATTTACTCATTTTCTGTTACATACTGATCAGCTCTGTGAGTGATTATACGATGATAACGGTAAGGATGATATTTTTCTTGCTCTAGATTATTATGATGAAAGGTGGTTCCCTGCACCTTAACTTCCGTGTACAGAAATTTTGTGTGTATAGTATTGTTACTTTTTCCTCTTTTTGCTGTAGCAGAAATTCATTGAGAAAATATAAATACAATGAGAAATATTTGACGCTAGCAGCAAAAATATAACTCAATGACACAACATAAAAAATTTGATTATTGCTATAAGTTATCCTGTTTTCTAAAACGGCTAGTATTTCTCCGTACATGTAAGACAAAATGATCCAAGCTTTAGGAGAATTCAGTCTTCAGGAATATTGTTTCATAATAAAAATTTATTACAGCGTAATTGTTACGACATTTAAAAGCTCTAGAAGGAAAGAAGATGCTTCTTCTAGTTCTCTTTGATATTTTGCTGACGGAGTTAGCACTAAGAGAAAAAATATTACCTCCTTTTTCGGAACTTCGTGAATGTCAGACAACAACAAGAAAAAAGACCCACAACAACAAATAGAAAATTAAATAAATTAAGGGAAATACCTATAAGACACTTATTTATCATGCATATATTTATATAACGCGTAGAAACAACTCCAGCAACAAAAATTCATGAACTGGAGCAGACAACTTAATGTTCCTACGCTATACTTGAGCAATGAAATAAGAGGCAGATTAGGTATGGAACGCGCTGACAGCACTCGCCCAGAAGTTTCATCTCTTTCATTTAAAAAAAGAATCAACAAATACACTGTTGTTTCCATGCGCTGTCCAAGATGCTTCAGCAGTCTTATGCCATATTTTGGCAGTTTGGTCAACTTGTATCAGAGGAAGAAGGTAGACTATAGGTTGTCGTTCGTCGCAGTTACTAGAGATGGCTTTTAAATTGCTAGATAATATCTTTGTGTCAATGAAAAACTACAGTCGTTTTAAACTGAGTTCTCGATTTTTATAAGCTACCACAAAAATTAAACACAAGTAGATAATCGATTTGGTATAATTTTCATCCATCTTCCTGGTGATTATGCTCCCGAGCTAAGGTTTATTCCCAGTTGATAAGTAGAAAGGCAGGAAATTTCTGTCACATTGCTACGTTTACCCAGTTGAAAACTACGTATGTCATCATCAGGAGAAGCAATAACGAATTCACACTTTTCATTTTTTTAGGTATCTTACTTCACGCAAGGACTACAAAACAGAGAAAATTTAATCAAGTTACAATTCTGTCAACCCCTTAGCTTTAACTGTACTTCGTATTCTTCTATTTTGCATACAAACGTCATGGTGATATTGCTTTCGTTTGTCACCAAGAATCTGTACAGAATATAGTATGTACTACGTTACCTCGGGCAGCTCGGCAATGACAGCTTCTACGAGAAACTTTATAATTTTAGAAGTCCTTGTTTCTAATTCACACAAATTTTCTCCACAGTTCTTCTGCCACACGCGAAGAGATCACCAGCCGACTGACATGATCGCGAGTTAATCGATTCCAGGCGCACATACAACTACGTGGTAGCCACTGTTCCGGCAGGGTGAGGCCTGCGTCGGCTGCGAAGCGCATCGACACCGTGCGAAACCTCGGCGGGGCGCGGTGGCTCATGAGGCCGTCGGACACCGGGGAGTCGGCAGTGCTGGCGCGCGCCCTCAGCGCCCGTCGTCTACTGTCTACTGTGCGGGACGTCCGCCGCCAGCGGCAGCGCGGAGGCTCGCCCCCCGTCGCGGTCGACCAATGGCCGCGCGCCGGAGGCTGCCTATCCTCCGCGGGTGCCGGGAGACTCCGACGCGTGGTAGGCGAGGCAACCTGGAGCAATCGCGCGCCGGACACGGCCGCGCACTCGAGAAACGAAGAGACAGCTGGTGGCGGAGCTTCTGGTCAACGATATCGGCGGTCTACCACTGGAGACTCCGGAAATCAGGACATCTCCTCGCTGCACGCGGGAGCACTAGGTGAGGATGACAGCTAAATACATTGCTGCTTACTTGGGAACGTAACGGAACTTTGATGAGTCGCGCGCTCTACCGTTATTCTCCAGCGTGCGTCGTGTTCGCGGAGACCTCAATGCACGGTTGGGACAGCAACACAATGTAATTGACTCAAGCTCCTTCCCGAACGCTTAATCATAACTAGGTACCCTTTTAAAAATCGACAGTTATAGTGACTTCATTTCTGCATATTAACCAAATTTTCATTAATACCGAATCAGTTTCGTTTTTCACTCAATTCATCAAGAGTGGTGACATATTTGCTGTAAAAGTATGATAGTTATATTCATATGAATCCATTCATTTTTACTTGTTATAAGAAATAGCTTGTGTAGAATTCTGATAGTTTCAAAAAAAATTAAGTCTGAGAATTTTTTAAAATTTTCTTTGTTTATTCAACACGCCTCATTACGATGTAATTTACATGTATTTGGAGCATATGGAATACGATGAAGTTATTACTGCCTTATTTGGAGCATATGGAATATGATGAAGTTATTACTGCCTTATAATAAGCTGTCAAGTAATTAGAACACCAAGAAGACGCAGAAAACTATACCTTACATCTGTATGAAGTGAAAACACAGAGTTTTTAATTAAAAACGGGTGATAACAACTTTCCAACAGTGCTCGAACTCATACATAGGACTGCGAAAGGCAAAGATCCAGTTTCGATTACCGACTGGACCGACTGTTTCAGTGCACCAGGAAGTTGCTTTGGTAACAATAACAATAATAACAATAATAAATTATTGTAATTGATAGTGGCCTGAAAATAATCTGTCAGAAAACAGTACGACACTGTTTTGCGTAAAGAGTGAACTACGAATTTCTGTTTCCTTTTGTAATAGAAATTAAATTCCGATCATTGCTAGTGATCTTTGTGTTATTTTCGACGCATTCTTGCTAAACTAAATCACAGATGTATTTCACATGTTACAATCTGCTGTAGAATTTCACTTAGAAAAGTTCATTAATTGATAACAATTCGAAAATTCTCATGGAACGCAACAGCTCTTATCTGATATTACATGCCAACAAATAAGTTCAGTCTAAAGGAAATGGTGCAGCACTAGACGTGCAAAGCCGTATGATCGCTTACTCTTCTCTCTCATTACCTGTTAACGACCAGGACTTTTACCGCTACTGAAGCCATATGAACGGTGTAAATTACCTGTCAGCGAAATATAAGACTATAAACCATCTAACCCTTAATTATGGTTGAATGGCATCTCGAGAAAACATGTTTGAACTAATGTATCAGTTTCTGACCGAGTTGTTTCAGCCTGAAGACTACGTCTTGAGAATACTTATCTTCAGCTGAAGTTATTTAGGCCAGCAAAATATATAGACGGAATGCTCTTTGACATATTCTGCCGACATTTCTTTTGTAATCATTTCTGAAATGATACATGAATTGAAACTAATTTCTTTTTGCTTACTGCAGTGTTCATTATGCATACGCCTACAAACTCTACAGGGCCCTACCTTTTTTCATAAATATTCTTCCTCTGTTGTAATACTGCTAACTCTACGCTCCTGAAACATAATGGATGTTTAAAAGTTAGGGGAAATGAAGAGGGCATTGAGAAAAAGGAGGAAATAGAAGTGCATTAAAACTAGTTTGACTTTATCAGACCCAAAATGTTTTTCAACTACGGTGATTTTATATTATATTCGTTTCGTTGGTTGTTCTATTACATCCTTCATCACTTACTAGTTGCCACTAACATAAAAACACACTGTGTCTACTGAAATTCTGTTAGTTGACTTATAATATCAAATACAACTGCAAATTTAATGTTCCCATTCACAATTTATTTTATTTCCAATATGCGTTTCAGCGGTTTAAACTTATATCATCAGGTAGATTTATATCAGTTACTAAGGCATGTATGTGTTGTTTGTACGATTTTGTGGTATCTTGTGGTACTGTCTCCAAACCTACAGGCACCTTTTGTGTCATTTTTATGCCACACCTTCCTTTTCTTCAGTATATAGAAATTATATGTGATGAACACACGACACAAATGAAACCTATGGCCACTGGAGACTGCGTCAGAGGTTGCCCAAAAGTCTTACAAACAATATAAAAAAAATGGTTCAAATGACTCTGAGCACTATGGGACTTGACTTCTGAGGTCATCAGTTCCGTAGAACTTAGAACTACTTACACCTAACTAACCTAAGGACATTACACACATCCACGCCCGAGGCAGGATTCGAACCTGCGACCGTAGCGGTCTCGCGGTTCCAGACTGTAGCGCCTATAACCGCACGGCCACTCCGGCCGGCACAGACAATATCAACACATGTCTTAATGACTGACATAAATCCATCTGACAAAGATTTAAACCTCTGAAACGCTTAATGGAAATACGTTAGATTGTGATTGGTGACAGTGAACGTGTAGTTTCAATTGGTATTAGTAAAAGTCGCTGTAAAGTCTTACCTAAAATGTTCCGATTAAAGTTACTGTAATAAATCTGTACAGTCCAAAAAATGACAGTAGAGAGATGTTCAGGTACAAGAACCTAGGTGTATCATTCACATTTTGGAAGTAGACTGCGAGTTTGTAAAACACTGTTACTGCAATTGATCTATCATTAAAAAAAAAGTTTTCGGTCGTCAAACACGACTTGGCAAGGATAGCAGCTTTGGTAATAGCTGACGGTGTATCTACCTATCAAAAATTATGGAGACAGTGTAAGAAATTTTGTCACTGTTAAAACTGTCGACATTGGTCACATTTGCTCAATACGAACAGGTTACAGAGCGTTAGTGGTACGGTGAACTGCTTACGCACTGAAAACTAATTCCACAGCTTCTTTCTTGTCTCTGCTCCATTGAAATTCTGAATTACCAAACCTCATCAGAGCTTTTATAAATATCTCGACAAAGTGCGACATTTCTTTCGTTTTATTTTGCCGAAAGTCTCTTGTACACTTTGCGTTGATGGATGCTTTGTTACACGTCTAAATGTTACTTTAACGGATACACGCTACTCTCTTCTTCCGGCTTTCAAGACGGCGTTCGCTCGGATGTTCTTATGAATAGAATACTTGTATGTCCACAGTGTGCACAGGCGAGTGTTTACCGTGTGTAGGCAGTGGCGGGCGTGAAGTCCCGGCCAGATGGCTGCACGATGAGCCAGCTGTTTGCTCGCGGTGTTTGAACTTCGCGCCGCCCGGCACAGTTCGCCACTCACGACCAGGATGCTGTCCCGCACGTCAAGCAGACGAGTTCGCCGAATTCCTGGCGAAGAACCGCAAGCGAACGAGCGAAAGAGGGGAGAGGGGAGAGGGAGAGGGAGAGGGAGAGGGAGAGAGAGAGAGAGAGAGAGAGAGAGAGAGAGAGAGAGGAGCGGGTTTTGGACACCTGCGGTGAGACACTACACGCAGCCTCCTGCTGACGACCAAGACGTTTATAGAGCTAAAATACAGGTTTCAGGTCAGTATTTCGTTATGAGTAGTGCATACTGTGTCCAGTGTATATTTGCTTTGCAGTTTTTTTTTTTTTTTTTTTTTTTTTTTTTTTGTTGCGGGGAACTGCAGCTGAAGTAATTTATGCTTCAGAAATAAACCTCTTTCAGCTGTAAATGAACTTTTATTTACGGGAGGACGACCGGTTTCGTGATATCAAATCACATCTTCAGGCTTAGATCTACGAGATAGGAAACATACTCGTACAATCGACACCAGGATAAAAAGAACCGGTTACCTGCCCTAATAATCTAAGGTCTTTGACAACCAGTAAAATACTCACACGTCAATAAACGTTAAGCCAATGGTACAGGGAGCGGGGGAACTCAATCTTCTCAACATAAAATACTGTTACCCGCAGCCAGCATGGATCGAACTGACCAGTTGAAAATCTGACACGTTAAAAGCGCTTTAACCTACAATGAAAAGAGAAAAATAAGCAAACAATATAAGGCAAAAAGTTCCAGCCAATAATGTTGAACGTCCACTGGTTAAGAAAACTCACTTCATATCAGGAAGCAGCGGAGGGCAACGTCCAACCACCTCTCCGTGCAGGGCCACAATGCTAGTGGGCGTGCTCATGTGTGTCACGCAGGGCACTAGCGCCTTTCATAGTGGTTGTCGTAGAGCTTAGATTATTAGCACAGGTATCCCCTTTTTTTATCATAACCTCGACCGTACGAGTATATTTCCTACCTTGTAGATGTGCACCTGAAGATGTTATTTGATATCATGAAACCGGTCGTGCTCATGTAAAAAAAAAGTTCATATACTGCTGAAAGCTGTTTGTTTCTGACACATGGATACTTTAAGATGTTGTCATAATTTTTGCATGCATTTTTTTAACATGTAGTCTCTGATGGGGGAGGGTCTGCTAACTGACCGTGAGTTTTTAAGGAACTACCGCGACCTTCGTCTTACACAGACACTAAACTAGGACGGTAGGTTGAGCAGATATGGAACTCATGCCTTACCAGCATGAGTTCAGTGTCTTATTTACGTTGCATGAGTAACTGTGTTACATCCATGAAATTACCTGCACTCTGAACGTTATCAGTTTTATTTTCCCCTCACTTCACGTCCTCCATCCCTCTTCCTTCCGAAATCTCTCTCTATCTCTCTCTCTCGCTCCCCCCTCTCTGTTCCCCCTCTCCCTCCCTCTAATCATCCCAACCTCTCCCTCTGCCTCCCATTCCACTGTCCATCAGCTATTCTCTCATCATTCTCTCCTTTCGCTTTGCCCTCTCTACCCTCTCTTTAGCGTTTATACAGCCTAAGTTTCTCTGTGGTTCCACTTTTTGTCATCCTCATTTGCAGACTTCTGCTAACTTCCTCACTCTACGAGAGCATTAGTATTATTCGTGTTTAATGTTGAAAACAAGCCCATTTGCAAAAGGTGCTTCTTATCTGTGTATGATTTTACTTTTGACAAACCTTTGCGTAATGTGCTGTATATTCTCCACCATAATAACGACATGACATATATGACAAAGTTGTAATGGAAAACGTTTTGTAACAAATCAATTTTTTTTTACATCAGGAGATGACAGTTTCAACTGTGTGTAAACCGGTCTTCAATAATTAATATTAATTAAGGCGATCTTGGATATGTTGTTACAACGCCTGGTAGGGTACGTAAGGGTCGTGAACAGCATCTGATTTTGAGCAGCCACTGTGAAGAAAACGGAGATGCTGCATAATAGTGTGAGAGAGCGTTATCAGCACCAGAGTTTGAAAGGGCCTCATTGGGTCATCTGATGGAATCGTGCAATATTCAAATGTTTGGGCAGTCTGGTGTAACTGTGGTCCGATACTGGATTGCAAGGGAACGTGGGGCAGCTCTACTTGTCTACTTGTCCAGTACACCATATACGGCTATGACAAGGGACGATCGCCGTATTGTGTATCAAGAACATCGTAATCCCTTCACATCTGCATCTGCCACCCAAGGACAAGTGATGGACTCCCCGCACTACTGGTGGGAGACTAACAGCAGTTGGTCTAGAAAATTACGGTCCCAAGCATACTCTACCTTTACGCCACACCATAAGCGGCTTGCTTTGGAGTGATGCTGTGATCAAGACGCATGGGCTACTGATGAATTCTGTCGTATTGTGTTCGACAATGAATCACGGTTCTGCACTACCCCAGACAACTGTCGTCGGCGATATGGGGGAAAAGCCCCACCCTTCCAATGTTTATTCCTGGCGTCGGGGCGTGAGGAGCCAACGGATATGACGTCAAGTCACCGCTGGCAGTGACTGAGTGAACTCGGATGGCACAACGGTATGTCACGGACATCCTGCGTCCACGTGTGTTGCCTCCCATGCGACCACATGGCAGTGACAATGTTTGTCTACATATGGATTGTGTCATATGAACTTTATGAGTGGTGTTTGATTCCTCCTGTGACCAGCAAGATCCCCCCCGGACGTCAACTCCGTTCCAGTGACTGCGTCCAAGACACCAAGGTCCAGTTACAATAGTTGTGGGTCCGCTTGGCTGAGGAGACGATACGACGGCTTTATGACACCCTCCCCAACCAAATCACTGTGCGCATCCAAGCCACAGTGGGTGCAACGCAATAGTGATAGGTGGTCTCATACAGTCAAATCCTTTGTAAATCTGACTCGATTTTGTAATCACTGAAATATCACAGACCTTCTCGTCGCGTGATGTTCCACTTCGTTCCCTCTTCCTCTTCTGCATACTTCTCTTTTTTTACTAGTCAATGTACACTGGGGTGACAAAACGGCAGTACATTGGTGGATCTGTCATTTGTTCTTAGGTGATTCATGTGATAAGGTTTCCGACTAGGTTATGGCCAACACAACGGGAATTAACAGACTTTGAACGCGGAATGGTAGTTGGAGCTAGACATACGGGACGTCCCGTTTCGGAAATCCTTGGGTGAATTGCATATTCCGAGATCCACTGTGTCAAGAGCGCGCAGAGAATACCAAATTCCAGCCATTACCTCTCACAACGGACAACACAGTGGCGGGCGGTCTTCACTTAACTACCGAGAGCAGCGGTGACTGCGTAGGGTTGTCAGTGCCAACAGAGAAGGAATACTGTGTGAAATGACCGAAAAATCAATGAGGGACGCATGACGAACGTATCTGTTAGGGAAGTGCGGCGAAATTCGGCGTCAATGGGCTGTGGCAGCAGATGAACGACGCCAGTGCCTTCGCTACTAGCACGACATCGCCTGCAGCGCCTCTCCTGGGCTCGTAAGCACATCGGTTGGACCCGAGACATATGGAAAACCGTGGCCTGGCCAGGTGAGTCCCGATTTAAGTTGGTAAGACCGGACGGTAGGGTTAGAGTGTGACGCAGACCCCACGAAGCCATGGACGCAAATTGTAAACAGGCTGTTGGTGGCTCCCTAATGGTGTGGGCTGTGTTTACGTGGAATGGACAGAGTCCTCTGGTCCAAATGAATCAAATGGCTCTGAGCACTATGGGACTCAACTGCTGAGGTCATTAGTCCCCTAGAACTTAGAACTAATTAAACCTAACTAACCTAAGGACATCACAAACATCCATGCCCGAGGCAGGATTCGAACCTGCGACCGTAGCGATCTTGCGGTTCCAGACTGCAGCGCCTTTAACCGCACGGCCACTTCGGCCGGCCCAAATGAATCGATCATTGTCTGGAAATGGTTATGTTCTGCTACTTAGAGACCATTTGCAACGATTCATGGACTTCATGTTCCCAAAAAACGATGCGATATTTATGGATAACAATGTGCCATGTCACTGAGGCACAATTGTTCGTTATTAGTTTGAAGAACTTTCTGAACAGTTCGAGCGAATGATTTGACCACCCATATCACCCCACATGAATCCCATCGAATGTTTATGGGATATAATCGAGAGGTCAGCTCGTGCACAAAATCCTACACCGACCGCACTATTATGGAAGCTGTAGAGGCAATATGGATCAGTATTTCTGCATGGGACTTTTAACGACTTGTTGAGCAAAAGGAAGCCCGACGTGGTACTGGGAGGCATCCCGTGACTTTTCTCGCCTCAGTGGATATCACTGTTGTGTGATTAGAAGCTGGATATCTCAGATTACAGAAGGCTGGCCGTGACAAGTGCCACATCAACTGACGTAGATCTCGGACTGCGTTGCTGCATGTGTTTCCGGAGTGGTGCGAGTGTTGCTATTAGCGGCAGATATTACGCAGCAGCGACTTGAGGTCGCGAACACCTGGAGGGCGGAAGGCGTTCCCCGGGAGAAAGTGCGAGCGGGCGCGCTCCGTGCTCGCTGCGGCTCGCCGCGTGTGTTCTGTGACCGCCGCTGCTCGGCGCGGCTCGGCGCTCCGGGTCGTCGACCGCCACACTCCCGGAGGCCGCCCGGCTTCCCAATTCCCCATTCAAACCGTGCGAGCTACCGGTGTTACGCCGAGCAGCTAACCAGCGTTGCTACACGCACTGTGTTCTCCAGTATTCTCTCCAATTTGCTCTTGAAACGTTCATCTTGAGGTTAAGGTTACTTTGTGTGTCTATGCTTGCTATCAAATAAATACGAGGGGCTTTCAATAAGTAATGTAACGCTTTTTTACTCGGCCGATTTCGGTTGAAAAAAATATGGAATTTGTTGCGGGACATCGTGGAATATTCCTGCTTCAGCCCCTGTAGTTTTGTGAAGTTCCGATAGGTGGCTGCACTATACGTAGCCTTCAAAATGGCGTCTGTAGCGCTGGTGCGTTCCAAACTGTCATTCACTTTCTTTTGGCGGAAAACCAGAGCATTGTAAATATTCATAGGCACTTGTAGGATGTCTACGGAGACATGGCAGTGAACAAAAGCTCGGCGAGTCGTTGGGCGAGGCGTCTGTCGTCATCGCAACAAGGTTTCCCAAACCTGATCGATCTCCCGTATGCTGGCCTGTCGTACACAGTTGTGACTCCTGCAGTGTTGGAACGTGCTGACACACTCATTAGATGTGATCGACGGATCAAAATGGAACACCTCGCCGCTCGACTGGACGTCTCTGTTGATAGTGCTAACTGACTTGTCCACTAGTCGGAGTACTCAATGGTGAGTAACCGCAGGGTTCCCCGTCGCCTAACAGAAGACCACGAAGAGGAACTGAGGACAGTCTGTGCGGAATTGCTTGCGCGTTACGAAGCTGATCGTGACAGATTTTTGTCGAATGTTGTCACGGACGATGAAACATGGGTTCATCACTTCGAACCGGAAACAAAATGGCACTCTGTGGAGTGGTGCTATACCAACTCTCCTCCGAAGAAAAAGTTCAAAGTCGTACCGTCAGCCAGCAAACTCATATAGCCGTTCTTTTGGAAATCTAAAGGGGTCTTGGTGCAACGATAAACTCGGAAGTGTATTGTTCTGTTCTCATGAAACTGAAGAAACGGCTTCAGCATGTTTGTCGCCACAAAAATGCAAACGAACTACTACTCCATGACAATGCAAGGCCCTATGAAAAGTCTGCGCACCCGAGGATATGTCAGGAAACTTCTCTGGACTGTTCTTCTTTATTCGCCCTACAACACGGTTCTTGCACATTCCGGCCTCTATCTGTCTGGCCCAGATGTGTGTACTCCGCGAGAAGCAGTACGTGGGTGATGGATGGGTTATTGATGCAGCAAGACTTTGGCTCCAACCTCAGCCAGTTGAGTGGTGCCATATGGGCGTATAGGCACTCCCTAGAAGGTAGCGTAAGGCCCTCACACTGAACAGAGATGATGTTGAAAAATAGCGTTTCGTAGCCAAAAGAATGGGGAATAATATGGTGTATTGGAATCCCGAATAAAACCAAATTTCTTTCAGAGTTAAAGTGTTGCATCACTTACTGAGCGCCCCGTGTACGTTTTGATGATTCTACACTACTCGCCATTAAAATTGCAACACCAAGAAGAAATGCAGATGATGAACGGGTATTCATTGGACAAATATATTATACTAGAACTGACATGTAATTACATTTTCACGCAATTAGGGTGCATAGATCCTGAGAAATCAGTACCCAGAACAACCAACTCTGGCCGTAATAACGGCCTTGATACGCCTGGGCATTGAGTCAAACAGAGCTTGGATGGCGTGTACAGGTATAGCTGCCAATGCAGTTTCAACGCGATACCACAGTTCATCAAGAGTAGTGACTGGCGTATTGTGACGAGCCAGTTGCTCGGCCACCATTAACCAGACGTTTTCAGTTGGTGATAGATCTGGAGAATGTGCTGGCCAGGGCAGCATTCAAACATTTTCTGTATCTAGAAAGTCCCTTACAGGACCTGCAACATGCGGTCGTGCATTATCCTGCTGAAATGTAGGGTTTCGCAGGGATCGAATGAAGGGTAGGGCCACGGGTCCTAAAACATCTTAAATGTAACGTCCACAGTTCCAAGTGCCGTCAATGCTAACAAGAGGTGACCGAGACGTGTAACCAATGGCATCCCATACCATCAAGTCACGTGATACGTCAGTATGGCGATGACGAATACACGCTACCAATGTGCGTTCACAGCGATGTCGCCAAACACTGATGCGACCATCATGATGCTGTAAACAGAACCTGGATTCATCCGAAAAAATGACGTTTTGTCATTCGTGCACCCAGGTTCGTCGTTGAGTACACCATCGCAGGCGCTCCTGACTGTGATGCAGCGTCAAGGGTAACCGCAGCCATGGTCTCCGATCTGATGGTCCATGCTGCTGCAAACGTCGTCGAACCGTTCGTATAGATGGTTGTTGTCTTGCAAACGTCCCCATCTGTTGACTCAGGGGTCGAGACGTGGCTGCACGATCCGTTACAGCCATGCAGATAAGATGACTGTCATCTCGACTGCTAGTGATACGAGGCCGTTGGGATCCAGCACGGCGTTCTGTATTACACTCCTGATCCCACCGATTGCATATTCTGCTAACAGTCATTGGATCTCGACCAACGGGAGTAGAAATGTCGAGGTACGATAAACCGCAATCGCGATAAGCTACAATCCGACCTTTATGAAAGTCGGAAACGTGATGGTAAGCATTTCTCCTCCTTACACGAGGCATCACAACAACGTTTCACCAGGCAACGCCGGTCAACTGATGTTTGTGTATGAGAAATCGGTTGGAAACTTTCCTCATGTGAGCACGTTGTAGGTGACGCCACCGGCCCCAACCTTGTGTGAATGCTCTGAAAAACTAATCGTTTGCATATCACAGCATCTTCTTACTGTCGGTTAAATTTCGCGTCTGTAGCACGTCATTTTCGTGGTGTAGCAATTTTAATGGCCAGTAGTGTACTTGTATCGCGAGAGTGTTTGCGAGTACAGTATCATACAGTCATGACAACGTGCAAATCACAAAAATTTTAGATGAAGTGTACCGAAATATCAGCTGCACTACAGATGATGGCCAGTTACATGAACAGCAGTACGCGTTATTAAAACAAACTATGACATTTCATTGCCTGTCCGTACCTGTGTGCTCTCCCTGCGGCCATCGTCTGCGGCAGAGTCTTGCTTCTGGCGGAAGGAGGCTTGCTTCAGCCTGGAGCTGATGGGACGAGTTTTCCACTAATCGTAAATGGGTCGGCTGGAGCCTACTTGGAGGGCTTACAGGGAGAGCATTTCCCCCATAATGGCCGACATTTCCAACATCCGATGCAGAGAAAGTTCTTATTGTCCTGCCAGAAAGCAGCACCGTACAAAAACTTCATAAACAAGAGCAGGAAAAGGCCAACGAGAGTGGCTACGCAAAGGAAAGCGGAGGTACCATTGATGTCAGCTGCATTGGGACTTCACGCCGTATCAGCGACGACGGGAGAAAATGTGTGCCGACTGGGACTCGAATCGGGGAACTCCTGCTTACTAGACAGTTGTATTAACCACTGTGCCATCCGCACACAGTGTTTGTCGCTACTGCTCGGACTATGTCGTCACGCCTCTAGGCCGACCCACATTCCCAACCAGCGCCACCAATCCGCATCCCCTGCCCATTTCCTCCATGCTCGCTACTTTGAGATCCCCCCAGAAGGTCGGACGTAATTGTTCATCTGCGTTGAAGGTGACGGATTCATTGCTCATCGAGGCGAATTAATTATATGAATGCATGGTATCCTTAGAAAATATTCCACGAAGTCATATGACCAATCGTTTTTCATGGAGGCTCCCTCAAGTAATGAAAATTTAATTGTAACTACTCTGTAGATATGACATTTCGTCTGAAAAAAATTTTCGTTGAAAGGTCTATCCATGTACGTTTTTATTTGTGCTTAGTACAGGCTTTTCCTTGTTTTTAGGTGTTATAACATGTAAACAACTTCTTGCTTTAAGATATTCAGTATCTTTTGTGGAAGAACTCTAGTTGGGAAAATACCAGCCCATCAAGCGAACTTCAGAACGTGTCGCAAAAAATAAATAAATAAATAAATAATAAAATAAAATAAAAAAATAAAAAATGTAAAGTTCAGATGTATCTTGTAGTGAAAGGAAACGCAATTTCCTCAAAAAATTTCTCCCGGTAGGAGACTAGTGACTCTAAAGAAAGAAGAAAAAAAAATAATTGGGAAAATTTTGGGACCAAGATGGACAGAGAATGGGTATAGACTACAGAAGACGTCCAAAATCGAAGAATATTGTAACAGACATGAAGAATATTCTAACAGACATGAAGAATACTATAACAGACATCAGGAAAAGACGCCTCAAATTCGATGGCCACATAATGAAGCTTCCCGAACACAGACTAATAAAAAGAATAGTAAAATACGTAGTGCCCCTCGCTAATGGAGGAGAATGGATCCAAAATGTTAAAAAAGACTGGGAATTAGCGAAAATTACCAAAGAAGAATTAGACGTAAGGAACAATTTTAGAATAAAAGTAGAAAAATGGGAGGTTAAACCAGAGACAAAAGCCAGAAGATCCGGAAGAAAACGGAGCGAAGAAAAAAAGAGCTAAATTCTCGCAAACAACGAAAAACTGGTGGGCAAATAAAAAGAACCAAAAGAACAAGAAGAACGGAAAACGAACCATCTTTAGTTAGCGTCTTCCGATCTGGGAGCTTTGCGTCTAATAATAATAATAAATAAAATTAAGAAAAGTTCAATACTTATATAAAACATGTTTCCGTTATTCATAATCAACTTTCACATTAATCAGTAATAATAGGAAACTCTTGCCTTTGCTCATGAACAAGAACGTTCAACTGAGTACAAAACAGCCGGCCGATGTGGCCGTGCGGTTAAAGGCGCTGCAGTCTGGAACCGCAAGACCGCTACGGTCGCAGGTTCGAATCCTGCCTCGGGCATGGATGTTTGTGATGTCCTTAGGTTAGTTAGGTTTAACTAGTTCTAAGTTCTAGGGGACTAATGACCTCAGCAGTTGAGTCCCATAGTGCTCAGAGCCATTTTTATAAAATAGACAGTGCACTAACACTGAACGATATGCGGTTCTAATTATGTGCAAAACAAACAAGCAAAGAGAAGTCGGCCCCCAGTTTCTGTCTTTCACATTAACTTATTTTTCTTTCTCTGGTAATGCTACCAATAGCCGGCCGGCGTGGCCGAGCGGTTCTAGGCGCTTCAGTCTGGAACCGCGCTACCGCTACGGTCGCAGGTTCGAATCCTGCCTCAGACATGGATGTGTGTGATGTCCTTAGGTTAGTTAGGTTTAAGTAGTTCTGAATTCTAGGGGACTGATGACCTCAGATGTTAAGTCCCATAGTGCTCAGAGCCATTTTTGAATGCTGCGAATACTCTCGGTGACACTGCCACTTACTCCGTCATTTTCGTTGTTTTGGTTGAGCGCATCTCCAGCGAGAACAGATTAACTTCTTACGTTAGCAGACCACAGTCACCTGTTTCCGCTCACGCGATGCCTGCAGAATACTGAGGATTTTAGAATTCCGACACTGGGCACAGTCAGTTGGCCAGTGGTGTCGCCGACCCACCCGCGGCTGATTTACTCGCGAGGACGTGACGCGCGCCCGCAGGGAGTTGTCGGACACTCGCCGGGAAATCGCTCGTGTAGACCGGGCTCTGCGCGTGTCGTAACAGGTGGGACGGTGCGGCTAGCAGCTGAGTAAGCGCGCAGCCCGCGGCGCCTTCATTGAAAGCTCGGATCCTTTCCACACGGCGGAGGCAATGCCCGCCCGCCCGCCGCATAAATAAGGGAAGCGGCTGTAGTAACGGCTCCGCCAGGACAGGTTATCCCCGAAGACCCCGCGGCGGCGCAACCCGGGCCCTGGCGAGATGACAGCGACGGCTCCGCACAAAAAAGAGAAACACTGTCTCAGCTTGATCTATGAATGAGCTGCCTCGGCGCGGGGAATCCGGCCGCTGTCATCCAAACAATGAGAGCGAATACCTGGTGTAGCACTGACTCAATGTCCCAACTAACTAGGAGACCATTCGGAAATCCGTTGTTTGTAATCACAATTGCTACACCAAGAAGAAATGCAGATGATGAACGGGTATTCATTGGACAAATATATTATACTAGAACTGACATGTGATTAGATTTTCACGCAATTTGGGTGCATAGATCCTGAGAAATCAGTACCCAGAACAACCAACTCTGGCCGTAATAACGGCCTTGATACGCCTGGCATTGAGTCGAACAGCGCTTGGATGGTGTGTACAGGTACAGCTGCCCATGCAGCTTCAATACGATACCACAGTTCATCAACGGTAGTGACTGGCGTATTGTGACGAGCCAGTTGCTCGGCCACCGTTGACCAGACGTTTTCAATTGGTGAGAGATCTGGAGAATGTGCTGGCCAGGGCAGCAGTCGAACATTTTCTGTATCCAGGGAGGCCCGTACAGGACCTGAAATATGCGGTGGTGCATTATCCTGCTGAAATGTAGGGTTTCGGAGGGATCAAATGAGGGGTAGAGCCAGGGGTCGGAACACATCTGAAATGTAACGTCCACTGCTCAAAGTGCCGTCAATGCGAACAAGAGGCGACCGAGACGTGTAACCAATGACACCCCATACCATCACGCCGGGTGATACGCCAGTATGGCGATGACGAATACACGCTTCCAATGTGCGTTCACCGCGATGTCGCGAAACACGGATGTGACCATCGTGATGCTGTAAACAGAACTTGCATTCATCCGAAAAAATGACGTTTTGCCGTTTGTGCACCCAGGTTCGCCGTTGAGTACACCATCGCAGGCGCTCCTGTCTGTGATACTGCGTCAAGTGTAACCGCAGCCATGGTCTCCGATCTGATAGTCCGTGCTGCTGCAAACGTCGTCGAACTGTTCGTGCAGATGGTTGTTGTCTTGCAAACGTCCCCATCTGTTGACTCCGGGATCGAGACGTGGCTGCACGATCCGTTACAAAATGGCTCTGAGCACTATGCGACTTAACTTCTGAGGTCATCAGTCGCCTAGAACTTAGAACTAATTAAACCTAACTAACCTAAGGACATCACACACATCCATGCCCGAGGCAGGATTCGAACCTGCGACCGTAGGGGTCGCTCGGTTCCAGAGTGTAATGCCTAGAACCGCACGGCCACTCCGGCCGGCGATCCGTTACAGCCATGCGGATGAGATGCCTGTCATCTCGACTGCTAGTGATGTGTGGCCGTTGGGATCCAGCACGGCGTTCCGTATTACCTTCCTGAACCCGCCGATTCCATATTCTGCTAACAGTCATTGGATCTCGACCAACGCGAGCAGCAATGTTGCCATACGATAAACCGCAATCGCGATAGGCTACAATCCGACCTTTATCAAAGTCGGAAACGTGATGGTACGCATTCCTCCTCCTTACACAAGGCATCACAACAACGTTTCACCAGGCAACGCCGGTCAACTGCTGTTTGTGTATGAGAAATCGGTTGGAAACTTTCCTCATGTGAGCACGTTGTAGGTGTCGCCACCGGCGCCAACCTTGTGTGAATGCTTTGAAAAGCTAATCATTTGCATTTTCTTCCTGTCGGTTAAATTTCGCGTCTGTAGCACGTCATCTTTGTGGTGTAGGAATTTTAATGGCGAGTAAAATATATATATAAAATGGTGTGTCGAGTTCAGAACGCAAATGTCAATGGACTAATGCAGTTCGATACGCTCTAAATGTTCTCGAGAAAGTCGACTTTGAAAATTTTAGACGAACTTTAATTTCAATGGCCACTGGCTTTGCCGCAGTGGTCCCCTCAGATTACCAAAGTTCAGCACTTGGATTGGTGACAGTCTGGTCGCCCGAGTGCTGTTGGCAAGCGGTGCGCACTCAGCCCTTGTGAGGCAAACTGAGGAGCTACTTGACTGAGAAGTAGCGGCTTCGGTCACGAAAGCTGACAACGGCCGTGAGAGCGATGTGCTGACCACATGCCCCTTCACATTCGCATTCAGTGATGCCTATAATCTGAGAATGACGCGGCCGGCCGGAGTGGCCGAGCGGTTCTAGGCGCTACAGTCTGGAACCGCGCGACTGCTACGGTCGCAGGTTCGAATCCTGCCTCGGGCATGGATGTGTGTGACGTCCTTAGGTTAGTTAGGTTTAAGTAGTTCTAAGTTCTAGGGGACTGATGATCTCAGAAGTTAAGTCCCATAGTGCTCAGAGCCATTTGAACCATTTGTGAATGACACGACGGTCGGTGACTACCGGTTGGGTGTTCCGAGATCTGTTCGGGCGGTGTTTAGTTTAAGTTTAGCTTTAATTTCCAAAACTTACGGTGATCTTCACATCCGCCCATGTTGCTTACTCGGTAACGCCTGAGCATGGTATTTACGCAATCAATGGACTGCTGGTTCGAATGTTACTATGATCTTTCTTTTGCTTTTTTTTTCGTTCAGTTCGAATACCTACATCATTTAAATATACAACTTATCAAATATATGGTACTTAAACATTTCTAATCATCAATTCTTACGAAAAATGTACGTCTTCTTTCTAAGTAAATACTACATAAATTGAAAATATAAATTCTTAACCATCGATATTTTATAAAAGGTAGTTAATAAAATCATTTAAATTAAATTGACAATATTTTATAAAATATCGATAGTTAAGAATTTATATTTGCTGTAAAAACTGGAATCTTGTTTGCTACATGAAATTAGAATAAAGAGGATGATAATTTTTCATAAAAATATGATTATATATGTGAATATTTGCATATATTTGCTGAATTTTGTAGTTAAATGATGTAGGTATTCGAACTGAATGGAAAAAACAAAACAAAAAAAGATTACAGCAAGATTTGAACCAGCACTCCATTAATCACCTGGTTACCATTCTCCGATGCTGTCGAGTAAACAATGTGGCTTGTTAAACAAATGATCTTAACTAACGTTCCTCGGATAACTTCTTTGTCGATTTTCTCGAGAAATTTTGAGAGCTGCGTCGATACGCTGTGGGACATAACTACACGCCATGCATCCACCACAGTCTGTGCGGATGGACACTTATATGCGACCTCCTGCGGGAACCTCTAACAAGGGAACCTCCCCATCGCACCCCTCACAGATTTAGTTATAAGTTGGCACAGGGATAGGCCTTGAAAAACTGAACCCAGATCAATCGAGAAAACAGGAAGAAGTTGTGTGGAACTATGAAAAAAATAAGCAAAATATACAAACTGAGTAGTCCATGCGCAACGTAGGCAACATCTAGGAGGGTGTTAGCTTACGAGCGCCGTGGTCCCGTGGTTAGCGTGAGCAGCTGTGGTACGACAGGTCGTTGGTTCAAATATTCTCTCGGGTGAAAATTTTAATTTTTTATTTTCAGATAATTATCAAAGTTCAGGCACTCACACATAATCAACTTCGCTCTCCAAAATTCCAGGACAGGTTCAGATTTGCTTGGACATATACAGAATTTGACGGTCTACGCACGGAAACATTTGAAAACGTAATAAACATATGTTTTGACAGAGCACATGGAAAACTGTGCGACTCTGAAACTGTTGCATTCATTTGATGCAGTTTATGTGACAAACTCTTATGTTTTCATCATTTTTTTTGGAGTGATTATCACATCCACAAGAAAACCTAAATCGGGCAAGGTAGAAGAATCTTTTTACCCATTCGCCAAGTGTACTAGTTAGGTGGGTCGACAACATATTCCTGTCATGTGACGCACATGCCGTCGCCAGTGTCGTAAAGAATATATCAGACGTGTTTTCCTGTGGAGGAATCGGTTGACCTATGACCTTGCGATCAAATGTTTTCTGTTCCTATTGGAGAGGCACGTCCTTTCGTCTACTAATCGCACGGTTTTGCGGTGCGGTCGCAAAACACAGACATTAAACTTATTACAGTGAACAGAGACGTCAATGAATGAACAGACAGATCGTAACTTTGCGAAAATAAAGAAAGTAAAATTTTCACTCGAGGGAGAACTCGAAGCAAGGACCTTTCATTTCGCAGTTGCTCACTCTAACCACGAGACCACGGCGCTCATCAACTATCATTGTCCTTTATGTTGCCTATCTTGCACATGGACTACTCAGTTTGTATATTTTGCTTATTTTTTCATAGTTCCACACAACTTCTTCCTGTTTTCTCGATTGATCTGTGTTCAGTTTTTCAAGGCGTATCCATTGTGTCAATTTCCAACTAAATCTGAGGGGGGTGCGATGGGGAGGTTCCCTTGTAAGTAGCCGCGCAGGGTAGCCTCGCGTTCTACGGCGTCTTGTCACGGTCCGCGCAGCTCCCCAAGTCGGAGGTTCGAGTCCTCCCTCGGGCATGGGTGTGTGTGTGTGTTGTCCTTAGCGTAAGTTAGTTTAAGTTAGATTAAGTATTGCGTAAGCTTACGGACCGATGACCTCAGCAGTTTGGTCCCATAAGACCTTACCACAAATTTACAAATTTTTACCTCCAAGTAGCGAGCATGCATGACATGACAGGGACTGTGGGTAGGTGGCGCTAGGTGTTATTGTGGGTCGGTGGAGAAGCGTGCCCAGATAGTCCGCGCTCCTCTAATAGACACTGTATCTCGGTGGAGCAGTAATCAACGGAACTGCCTAGTAAGCGGGATATCCCAGGATCGAATCCCCGTCATGCATGCATTTTCAATCTTCGTCGCTGATACCGCACAAAGTCCTGATGCAGCTGATATCAATAATCCTTTCGCTTTTCTTTCCTTGCACTTCTGCACCCTCCTCCATCAATTTACATAAAATATAAAAGAATTAGAAAAATTCGATTGCCATGTAGGCTTCTTGGAAAAAGCAGTAACCAACACACTGAGTTTGGTTTGAACACATGGTGCTTCTGCAGGCGCATCCCTATTGGATGAAGAAGGGGGTGCCACATTCTAAGAATTGGGAAACTGTTTTTGGGAGCAGCTGTAGTCTGAGGGGGATCCTGTTATTTCTCATACTCACATCAAATATTCTCGGAGCTGAGGACTGAGTTAATTACCAACACTATAAATGTATGGTGACAGAGAACTGTGTTGTGATTCCATTATAGTGAAGCCTTCAGGATTATCGGCAACGGAAGACACCTAAAAAATCACTGATGTAATTCCTTTAGAAGGTCAGGTCAGTCTTAGGAATGGAAGATCCGCTACAATTATAAAAGTGATAATTGAGGAATCAAATCAATTTACATAAACATGCAGCATGTATTGACTACGAAGATGCTATTAACAAATTAAGTGTGGAAAGTAAGGATAAAAAAAAGAAAAATTTCCAAGGATCAAGTCTAATATGTGAACCAAGCGCATAGCAATACGAGAATGTTAACGGAAACTATTAAAATCAATAGATGCATAACTCAGAGTGATATGTGTCTGTAGAATTGAGATGAAGGCGTCCATTAAGGTCAGAAGTTTCATATTAACCCAGATTACGTTGCAAACTTCACATATGTGTGGTGTGGTATAAGTAATGAGCGACAACGATATCATCGAAAAAGCAAACAGGGTCCGTCTGAATAAAAAATAAACTTTAAACAGTAAAAGTATCATGCTTAACTTGTAAAACTAATAATTTTCCAAATGCCTCTATGGAGGCGAGATGCCTGTGAACCACAAGTGTTCTGGATTTGAGTCCCGATCCGGCACTCAGTTTTCAATTTACATTTCTGTCACTGCTTGCAAATGAGTTTCGAAAAAGGGACCTAAGGAAAATTAGGGTTTTAGCCTCCCGTCGACGACGAGATCATTAGAGACGGAGCTCAAGCTTGGCGTCGGGAAGGATGAGCAAGGAAATCGGTCGTGCCCTTGCAAATGCCATTACGCGATTTAAGGAAATCTCGGAAAACCAACGTTTGGATGACCGGATTGTTATATGAAACTTCGTCCCCTAGAATACGAATGCAGTGTCCTACCAATGCGTCTCTTCGCTCGGCAACAATTTTAAAAAAAATTTAAAACATCAAAATTTGTGCATAATTTACACAAAATGCAGACTGTATTACAGAATCTTACCGCTTTACAAGATTTTCAACCCAACGGTCACGCGACAACGCGTTTGATAGTCTTCTGGTGAGCAAATGCGCGAAGGAAAACGACAGTCATGCCATAAAGGAAATCCTATAAGAAAAGTAACAACGCTGGTACTAGAAGGAAGCTCTTTACTGAAGGCTTTACGAAGCATTTTGACCGCATAAACGATACCGCCGTAAATTCTAGTACATGTGATGCAGTTTACTTTAATGAAGGGGAGAAAGCGCTTGAAACAGTAAAAAATATAGAAATTTAATATTGCAAGAAATCATTATTTGGTGTCAATAGGCAGTTGCTTTCACGCTAAAGCTGACATCTGATGAAGTACCGGGCAGCCTTTAACCTTCAGCTAAGCAAGTGGTCCTTTTTCTGTCCCTTACCACTGTAGAACCATAATAAGAGGATTGTGTTTTACAATAAAGCGCGCTGATATACAAATTGCACCAGAAATTTCCTATGTTTCTTTGTGAACAATACTTTTGCTTTGGGCCATGATCTAAGCACATGGTGGTTACTTTTTAGTTTGTTATATTTGGAGATTGAGCAGACAATTGCTAGTATTTTATTTCAGTGGTACATCAATGAAAAGTTCGTTTTTCTTTTAGTAATCGCTTCATGGATATTTTTCTTCCCTGTGGTCGGAATCGACAATAGGTTTACAGACGTGGTATACTTGAGTACAAACCTTAACAGATCCCGCCATCACCGTCACCGTTCCGCTATCTAGTGGTGAAGTTCAACAATTTAGTGGGAATTTACTGCATGTTTCCTTTAGTAATCCACGCATAATCATCGCTTCCACCCCCCACCCACCCCAATCGGCAATGTGCCAAGTTAAATAAATCAAAGTTTGTCTCTCTACATTAACCTTAAGAGATCACATTTATCGTTAATATTTCTTGTGCACTGAATAATTAATTGAGAAAACATAGCCTCATAGACTCTCAAGTCTGGTTTTTCTTGCAGTAATAAAACAGTTCCTATTAAATGGAGAAAGTTTAGATGCTAATTACCAAGAGAGGTGGCTCAGTGATTAGCATACTGGACTCGCATTCGGGAGGGCGACGGTTCAAACACGCGTCCGGCCATCCTGATATAGGTTTTCCGTGATTTCCCTGAGTCGCTTCAGGTAAATGCCGGAATGGTTCCTGTGAAACGACACAACCGATTTCCTTCCCCATCCTTTCCTAACCCGATGGGACTGACGTCCTCGCTATTCGATTCCCTCCCCCGAAACAATCTATCAGTTAATCAATTAGATGCTAATTAACCGGAATCACTTCTTTCCCTCTCATGTCGCCCCTGTAAGCACTTCAAAGCACTTTTTGTTATGACAAAAGATCATTTCACATCTTTTATCGCGCGAAGCCCTTGTTTGTGTGCTAAAACCTCTGCACGCTACGTCTGGAAAGCGAGGGGTTGGGTTGTTGTGGGGGAGGAGACCAGCGAGGTCATCGCTCTCATCGGGTTGGGGAAGGACGGGGAAGGAAGTCGGCCGTGCCCTTTCAAAGGAACCATCCCGGCATTTGCCTGGAGCGATTTATGGAAATCATGGAAAACCTAAATCAGGATGGCCGGACGCGGGATTGAACCGTCATCCTCCCGAATGCGAGTCCAGTGTGCAGGAAAGCGAATTGGCTTACTTAAATTCAAAGTGAGCGACCTCAGACGGTCTCGGTAGCAAATATACAGACATCAAAAAAAGTTTTGCATGACCTCGGCTCCGAGAGTTCCACAACCTGTACAGAAAATTGTAATAGAGGTGAACATAAACATCACTTCCGCCCTTTTTATTGCTCACGACAACCACACATTGCATGTTGTACCACCATACAGCGAGACCTTCAGAGGTTGTGGTCCAGATTGCTGTACACACCGGTACCTCTAATACCCAGTAGCACGTCCTCTTGCATTGATCGATGCCTGTATTCGTCGTGGCATACTACCCACAAGTTGATCAAGGCACTGTTGGTCCAGATTGTCCCATTCCTCAACGTCGATTCGGTGTAGATCCCTCAGAGTAGTTGGTGGGTCACGTCTTCCATAAACAGCCCTTTTCAGACTATACCAGGCATGTTCGATTGCGTTCATGTCTGGAGAACGTGCTGACCACTCTAGTCGAGCGATGTCGTTATCCTGAAGAAAGTCATTCACAAGATGTGCACGGTGGGGTCGCGAATTGTCGTCCATGAAGACGAATTCCTCGCCAATATGCTACCGATATGGTTGCACTATCGGTCGGAGGATGACATTCACGTATCGTACAGCCGTTACGGCGCCTTCCATGACGTCGGCCACACATAATGCCAGCCCAAAACAGCAGGGAGCCTCCACCTTGCTGCACTTTCTGGACAGTGTGTCTAAGGCGTTCAGCCTGACCGGGTTGCCTCCAAACACGTCTGCGACGATTGTCTGAAGGCATATGCGACACCCATCGGAGAAGAGAACGTGATGCCAATCTTGAGCGGTCCATTCGGCATGTTGTTGGGCCCATCTGTACCGCGCTGCATGGTGTCGTGGTTGCAAAGATGGACCTCACCATGAACATCGGGAGTGAAGTTGCGTATCATGCAGCCCATTGCGCACAGTGTGAATCGTAACACGATGTCCTGCGGATGCACGAAAAGAATTATTCAACACGGTGGGGTTGCTGTCAGGGTTCCTCCGAGCCATTATGCATAGGTAGTGGTCATCCACTGCAGTAGTGGCCTTTGGGCGACCTGAGCGAGGCATGTCATCGACAGTTCCTGTCTCTCTGTATCTCCTCCATGTCCGAAGAACATCGCTTTGGTTCACTCCGAGACGACTGGACACTTCCCTTGTTGAGAGCCCTTCCTGGCACAAAGTAACAATGCGGACGCGATCGAACCGCGGTATTGACTGTATAGGCATGGTTGAACTACACACAACACGAGTCGTGTACCTCCTTCCTGGTGGAATGACTGGAACTGATCGGCTGTCGGACCCCCTCCATCTAATAGGCGCTGCTCATGCGTGGTCGTTTACATCTTTGGGCGGGCTTAGTGACATCTCTGAACATGCAAGGGACTGTATCTGTGATACAATATCCACAGTCAACGTCTATCTTCAGGAGTTCTGGGAACCGCGGTGATGCAAAACTTTTTTTGTGTGTAGTAAAAATCGAAGAAACACAGCATTCATGTCACGCACTGAGCCGTGCAGTTTAATCTCAGGCAAGTACAGAAAGCTTTCGAAGTCGACGTTTGATGCTAAGTGCAGTTTGAGTAAAAACGCACTCGAACGCTTTCGCATGCTGAGGACGTCTTTTTCGTTTGGGACTCTTCGTCAGCACACACGGAAGGACGCAGGAGCACGGGAAAGGGATCGTGCGCGCAAGCGTTGCGTCCCACCGGTTAGCGTCGTTACTCAGCTGACAAGAAACGGTGGAGAATATCCTGGGCGAACTCTGCGTGCGTCACGCTAGCTGGAATAGCTGGAAACGCAGCTCCATTTGCGTCATCACATGCGGGCCTGAAACCCGCCTCGCTGCACACAGATATGGATGCTGTGTTTAAATGGTGAATAAGCCCTACTGCTGTTTCTGGATGCGGCAAAATGGATGCAAGCGATTGTCGTCAGCGTAGTTCCAGTGCGGACGATAGCTGTTTCATTCCTCCCTAAACAGAGTATCATTTCATATTCACGATCCTGATTTATTCGCGACAGATATGTGTCTATACATCGAATTAAAATCAATAAAATGAAACATGTGCTTAGCACTTAAATGTTTTGTGGGCATTTTTTAAACATTAGTATTTAAATGATTCCATTGTTTTCTTCACAGCCGCGATTTTATTGACCTCGGCTTTTACTGATTGATTTCCAGTACTTTCATTTACTTCATTTTAAGTGAAAGTTTAATTTCGGCCTTGCCATTTTCAAATCGAAGGAACCAATTACAGAAGTAAAAAAAATTTGCGAAATATGTTTATTTTACCGACACACAAAAGTATTTTTAAGGAAGACAGTCTATAACTTTTCTACTTACAAGTATCAAAACACCGACAGCTGTGACATAAGTACGCCTACACTCTGTTGGCGTTTTTATTTATAGGTCTTCGTACAAATATTTGTGTGTGTCAGAAGACAAATGTATTTTATGAAATATTCTACGTATGTAATTTATTCCTTCGATTTATAGATAACACTTGAGAAAGGCCTGGAGAGCGATAGTGACCGTATGTGTAAAATGTAGCAAACAAACATACTTGCAATTCAAACAACAGTGGTGGGAACAAGTATTCAACCTTGGATGAATGAAGCGGGTCGAGATCTGGCCAAACAAAGCGCTTTCGGTTAATTTTAGCGACTGTAAAACTGCTTGAATGTGAAATATGACCTGCCGTAACGCTTTTTATTTTTTTAGTAATGGAGATAGACAAGAGCAACTTTCAACTAAATGGAAACCGTGTTTCGGTCTTGGAACTGAGTCTGTAGTTTTGTCTGTCGCGAGTAGCGTTTCACACCAGTGGAATTATTCAGGCGCTCTTGACAGAGCTTATGAAACCTTGACTCTTCCAAAACCTTCGCAAATACTGCAGCAGCTCCCCTGCACATTTTGCTGGACTAACACTCCTAGAAAAAATAATACTATGTAAGAATGGCACAACGCTAACTGAGGAATTCATTTCTCAGAAGGCTTCATTTGTTATACAGCGGAGCAGCCTGTATACGCCTTCAGTGCAATGAAAATTAGCTATGTAAGTACATCCAGACAGCAGTGAGCTGCCGGGACACAATATGTCAATCTTAATCGACAATAAAAGAGTTGTACACGGGAAGTGTTGAACTGCTTTAGTAACATTATTGTAAATAGCTAAGCACATCAGTGTCGTCAGACCGGGAATGGAGAGGTCGTCGACCTTCTCTCCGTTACTAACTTGGTGATTTGTCGATGTCTTAGGATGTGCCCTATCAACAGCTCTCCCTTTAGTCGAGTTATGCTATACATTTCATTTATCCCCAATTCTATTCGGAACTCCATTACCTGATCTACCTATCTGATCTGCAGCATCATGCATCAACTCTTTTCAAAAGCTCTCATTATATTTTCTACATATACATGGATACTCTGCAAATCACATTCAAGTGCTTGGCAGAGGGTTCATCGAATCACCTTCACAATTCTCTATTATTCCAATCTCGTATAGCACGCGGAAAGAATGAACACTTCCTTACTTTATTGTGGTGATCGTTCCTCCCTATGTAGGTCGGTGTCGACAAAATATTTTCACATTCGGAGGAGAAAGTTGGTGATTGGAATTTTGTGAGAATATTCCGTCGCAACGAAAAACGCCTTTCTTTTAATGATTTCCAGCCCAAATCCTGTATCATTTCTGTGACTCTCTCTCCCACATTTGGCAATAATACAAAACGTGCTGCCTTTCTTTGAACTTTTTCGATGAACTCCGTCAGTCCTACCTGGTAAGGATCCCACACAGTGCAGCAGTATCCTAAAAGAGAACGGACAAGCGTAGTGTAGGCAGTCTCCTTAGAAGGTCTGTTACATTTTATAAGTATCCTGTCAATAAAACGCAGTCTGTGGTTAGTCTTCCCCACAACATTTTCTGTGTGTTCCTTCCAATTTACATTGTTCGTTATTGTAATACCAAGGGATTTAGTTGAATTTACGGCTTTTAGATTAGACTGATTTATCGTGTAACCGAAGTTTAACGAGTTCCTTTTAGCACTCATGTGGATGACCTCACACTTTTCGTTATTTAGGGTCAACTGCCACTTTTCGCACCATTCCGATATTTCTCCTAAATCGTTTTGCAGTTTCTTTTGATCTTCTGATGACTTTATTAATCGATAAACGACAGCGTCATCTGCAAACAACCGAAGACGGCTGCTCAGATTGTCTCCAAAATCGTTTATATAGATAAGGAACAGCAAAGGGCCTATAACAGTACGTCGGGGAACGCCAGATATCACTTCTGGTTTACTCGATGACTTTCCGTCAATTACTACGAACTGTGACCTCTCTGACAGGAAATCACAAATCCAGTCACATAACTGAGACGATATTCCATAACCAGGCAATTTCACTACGAACCGCTTGTGTGGTACAGTGTTAAAAGCCTTCCGGAAATCCGGAAATACAGAATCAATCTGAAATCACTTGTCAATAGCACTCAACACTTCATGTGAATAAAGAATTAGTTGTGTTTCACAGGAACGATGTTTTCTAAACCAATGTTGACTGTGTGTCAAAAATGGTTCAAATGGCTCTGAGCACTATGGGACTTAACATCTTAGGTCATCAGTCCCATAGAACTTAGAACTAGTTAAACCTAACTAACCTAAGGACATCACACACATCCATGCCCGAGGCAGGATTCGAACCTGCGACCGTAGCAGTCGCGCGGTTCCGGACTGCGCGCCTAGAACCGCGAGACCACCGCGGCCGGCATGTGTGTCAATGGACCGTTTTCTTCGAGGTAATTCATAATGTTCGAACACAATATATGTTCCAAAATCCTGCTGCATATCGACGGTAACGATGTGGGCCTGTAATTTAGTGGAATACTCCTACTACCTTCCTTGAATATTGGTGTGACCTGTGCAACTTTCCAGTCTTTGGGTACGGATCTTTGGTCGAGCAAACGGTTGTATATGATTGTTAAGTATGGAGCTGTTTATCTTGCAAGTTTCACTTCTACATAAGGCTACATTACAAACAAATACCTTTGGAAAAAACTTCCTGAGATACAGTTTGGTATTAGATGTTAACACATTTCTCATTTTTCACAAACGTTTATCTCGCTGTTGCCAGTCTTTTTTTGCCTCTCCACTGCATCCAGCCTCAGTTATTTGCTGCTCGAAGAGCAAAGATGGCTTTATTTACTCATTTCTTAACCTTAATCCATCATCACTGCCTGATTTAATTACCCTCATTTTACAACTGTTGATGTTCATCTTACAGCCTCTTATTAAGACAGTGTCTGTCCCGTTCAGTTGATATTCCAAACTTTTTTTCGTCTCTGAAATACAACCTCGTCGATAAAGTTATTCTCCTTTATTTCTTCCCGTTGAACACTAAATTCCTTTAAAAATTTTGGAGGTTTCTCGAGTAAAAAAAAGTAACCACTAAAGAAAATACGTTAAAAAATGCAGTATGAGAGCTTTGCAATACTCTAGGTGATGTTGGGCTTAAAGGTGACAATAATGTTAATGATTAATGGCAACCACGCCAGCTCTATTCAAATGGTTCAAATGGCTCTGAGCTCTAAGGGACTTGAAATCTGAGGTCACCAGTCCTGTAGAACTTAGAACTACTTAAACCTAACTAACCTAAGGACATCACAGACATCCATGCCCGAGGCAGAATTCGAACCTGCGACCGTAGCAGCTGCGCGGTTCCGGAATGAAGCGCCTAGAACCGCATGGCCACAGCGGCCGGCCCAACTGTATTATTACACATATATTGTGTTATGTTAAGGATACAATCAACGGTTGAGATCGCAATAACATTCGTTTCTTTACCAGTTCCGGCTTATGTTAAAGTCATCTTCAGAATTTTTGGCCCCTTATACAGGCGACTCGTCGGTTTTCTCGTGATATTGCGATGACCGGTTTCGTTTCTTTGCAGATATCAGTCACCTTAAGCTGCTGCTAGAAACGAAATATGTCGTCTAAGAAGACAGCTGTGGTGGTTTCGATTAATAATTAACAAAAATCCAAAAGAACACGTAGCATGAATGCAGCTCCAGTTAGAGCGAGGAAATGAGAAACTAAAGGTTCTAATAAACAGCGTACCCATCAGCTTGTGGGAGAGGTATTGTACGTAGCATTGCTGTCTGATAAAGACTAGGAGAGTGGCAACACAGCTATATTCCCCTTGCGACGAGATTCCTCAAATAAAAGCTGCAAGACAGCTGATAGCAATAGCCGGCCCCATCGCAGCGCCTGCGTTCTTTTCCGGAATTTGCCGACGTGATTGGCTCTGCTTCATTACAGACTGGCGAGCGCGGTGACGAAGCGGTTCCTGCAGAAGGCACCCGATGCCAGATTGTTCCCGCTGCCCCCTCCCCCCGGCCGACGGTGAAGTATGTAACTGTTGTTCGCTTGTGGTCGCCCGGCGCTAGGCTCGCTCGCACACACACACACACACACACACACACACACACACACACACACTGCGCAATCGGACTCGCAGCCAAGGCTAAATTTAGATGCTGCGTAGAAGGAAAACCAGTGCAAAAGCGCTCCTACACCGGGTCTAGCTGTTCCCTATAAACAACCATTTGCGATGCTGAATGAATCACACTGCGCCGTGTGGGACTCAGGTTTAAGGAAAACGCAGCAGAACATTTCTGCAGGGCGACGCAGCGAAGACAGGGTGGGGTTAGTCATACAGTTTTATTCACCACATAAATAAATTAAGTTCTACAATCATTTGTTTTGCAGTTAAATGTCTGCAGTCCCGGTTACATATTGAAATTCCCCGCTCTACAGTACTGTACCAAGTCGCCAGAGGCGCCACAACTAAATGAAGCAGTACCTTGATAAAGTGGAGCATTGTGTGGTATTTAGTATTCGGCAGCAGCGGAAAAGTTACATTTGTGTCATGCCGATTCGTGCGAATAAGAAGTCCTCTGGATTGGCCTGACACAAATGCTGCATTTCCGCTACTGCCGAAAACTAAATACCACACGATACTCCACTTTACCAATGGACTGCTACATTTAGTTCTGGCTACACACGTAACATTCCATAGAAATTTCTAAAATCACTGGGAGAAATGGCACTGAAACGACCATTCAAATTGTGTTGAATCAATGAGACTGGCGATGTGCTTTCGAGAAAACATCACCTGCGCAATTACGAAGATAACAAGAGCTGACAAATGCGAGAAGCAGCTTAAGAGCCCATGCATCCAAGCTGCTGGCAAGAATTGTATACAAAAGAAGGAAAATAAAACAGAGAACCTGTTAGAAGACGATCAGGGTGGCTTTAGTAAAGGTAAACGCACGATAGAGGCAGTTCTCATGTTGCGTTTGATAATGGAAGCAAGACTGAAAAAAAAAAAAATCAAGACACGCTCATAGGATTTATCGACCTAGAAAAAGGTTTCGACAATGTAAAATGGTGCAAGATGGTCAAATTCTGAGAGAAATGCGAATAAGATATAGGGAAGGACAGGTAATATACAAAAATGGTTCAAATGGCTTTGAGCACTATGGGACTCAACTGCTGTGGTCATAAGTCCCCTAGAACTTAGAACTACTTAAACCTAACTAACCTAAGGACAGCACACAACACCCAGCCATCACGAGGCAGAGAAAATCCCTGACCCCGCCGGGAATCGAACCCGGGAACCCGGGCGTGGGAGGCGAGAACGCTACCGCACGACCACGAGATGCGGGCTAGGTAATATACAAAATGTACAACAATCAAGAGGGAACAAGAAGATCCGAAGACGGGACCTTCTCATGAAATTTCAATCACCAGTTTTCTCCTACGATTACGAAAACATACTGTTGGCACCCACCTACGTAGGGAGAAACGATCATCACTATAAAATAAGAGAAATCAGGTGTCGCACAGAAAAATTTAAGTGCTCGTTTTACCCGAGCGTCATTCGGGAGAGGAATAATAGAGAGAGAGCTTGAAGGTGGTCTATAGAACTCTCCGCCAGGCACTTTATTGTGTAATCACGTAGACGTAGATGAACCAGGGGCTGTTGCTGAAGCCCGTGCGTACCAAGTTTTGCTGAATGGTCGCTGAGGAGACGCTGTTGATAGCTCCTTGATTCATTTGGGGGGTGAGTTGGTCAACAGTTGCACTGTACATCTATTCGCCGGCCGGAGTGGCCGTGCGGTTCTGGGCGCTACAGTCTGGAGCCGAGCGACCGCTACGGTCGCAGGTTCGAATCCTGCCTCGCGCATGGATGTGTGTGATGTCCTTAGGTTAGTTAGGTTTAATTAGTTCTAAGTTCTAGGCGACTGATGACCTCAGAAGTTAAGTCGCATAGTGCTCAGGGCCATTTGAACCATTTGAACATCTATTCGCCCGTATACATCGCCGCAGCCACCGTTCACCCCTTGCATCTATGGCCGGCGATGCATCACAGCTTCCTCGGCGCCTGTTTCGGATAGTACTATTTTCCATGGACGATATACTTTAACCACGTCGGCGCATGAGCCGTTTCGGGAATGCCTCCACCGCTGGCCCGAAAGCCAGTGATCATGCCCTTTTGGATGTCGGATAAATCACTCATTTCCGCATTACGACAACGACTGCATTGTTATCTGCCTTCTCCGCCCCCAGCACCCACCCCACCACCCGCCAAGATTTATATATACCCTCCACTGCTAGTACTGCCACCTCCCGTCTGTGAGTGGTTATTGCATGTTGACGTCAGACATAGTCGGTGGTAACATTAATGTTACTGGACCATGTATATGCAGGGTATTTGATAAATATTCATCTTGTTTGACAAGACAATATCTTTCACATCACTGAACAATGTAAATTTTAATTTAAGCATCGAAACTAAAAGTTTACCTTGGAGGCAGTTGTAAGTTTCTGGTTGATGTGGTTTCCAGGAGTCTCGCTGGTGCAACTACTGCTCTCGTTGAATACTCAATATGGTTGAAGTCGAGAGGCGACAGAACAGGAACGAAAACACGCTTCAACAGACGCAGCTGAGCAGCTTTGGATGTGTCGTAAGTGGCCCAAGTGTCTCCATTGCAGCACTGGCCTGCTATGATGCCTGATCTCACAATGCGACTTTTCTTTGTGGGTTGCTGTGACTCCGTCTGTGGGTTACCTTTTCCATTAACTTGGGGCGAACTTCAACCCCGGAAACAAACAAGAGTGAATGCAGCAACTCCTGAGATATCACCAAAAGTTTGGGACGAGTCCGACTATCGTCTGGATGTTTTTCATGTGCCCAGTGCAGGGCACATTGAACATCTATGAAAGCCTAATAAAAACTTTGATTCTAAAAATAAACGTGAGAAAGTACCTCAGGTTCGTACGTGTGTGCATGTTGAAGGTATATCCTTTTAACCAATCAGACGATTGTTTTGAAAATAGTAATTTTCGTAAGCTAAAATTTACCGCAGGTTTCTATATTTATTTATGTAGAACACAGCCTTGAATAAAATGATGCATGTTTTTGAAACATCTTACGTATCTGGGACCAGTACATATATCAACGTGGTGATTTCATTAAGTTATCACAGATAATGTGACAAATGAGTCTAACTTGCCTCGGGTGACATATAAACACAACGTAGAACACATATAGTTTAGGCAGCTTATATATTTCATCATTTAGTAAAAACACATCCAAACAGAGTACAATAATTATTTGTAACAGTCACACATTTTAGTAGTAAGGCAATGTACAGGTACTAAAGCTGGTATATCATGCGATAGGATTCCTATTACAGATAAGATATTAGCATAGTTGGACGAAGTGGTTGGAGCATCGTAGAGAGTCTTTTATAACTAACTGCATTACAAATAATGATTCTAATCTGGACGGATATGTTTTTACCATATGATGAAATCTTCTAGCTACCTTAACCATATGTGTTATGTCATGTGTTTACACTCCACCCCAGACAAATGTTCAAACGTTCAAATGTGTGTCAAATCTTATGGGACTTAACTGCTAAGGTCATCAGTCCCTAAGCTTACACACTACTTAACCTAAATTATCCTAAGGACAAACACACTCACCCATGCCCAAGGGAGGACTCGAACCTTCGCCGGGACCAGCCGCACAGTCCATGACTGCAGCGCCCAAGACCGCTCGGCTGATCCCGCGCGGCCCACCCCAGACAAGTGACACTTTTACGCACCGCAGCATTTTAAGTATTTTATGTGACTGACACAAGAGGAATACAGTTAATATACGATATTACGTTTTAGGTACTACTGAATAACCCAGTGAACATCCTTTCACTTCTACGTAAGTGTATGTACTGCTCTTATTTACTGATACACCTATATTGTTGGTTGTTTGACCTTTTTTATTATTTTTCATTTTTTGCAAAAATTACAAATATGATGCAGTGTAGACACTACACTTAGTTGTCGTCTTTGCTAAAGTTTTTAATACTATGCTGGTCATACGCACGTATGTAATTGGAATTGATTCAGTCTAATATAGTTAACATGTGTTTTTTTAAGTATATAATGACGTATTTCATAGAGTACGATAAATGATGTGTTTGCTGTATCCAGAGGCTTGAAGAACGTGTGTGTGGTTAACACCGAAACCGGTTGCATATAAATAAAACCATTAAAAACTGCTGATGATGTTATCGTCACTACGTTTACATTTTACGCTGGCCATTGGTTCGTCTTGTTCTTGCTCTTCTTCTTCTCCTCGTTGTCCTGTACTTCAAGTGCTAGACATTTGCGTGTTGTGATATCCATCTCTTCATCGGCGTTTCTTGACTACTTCTCCTTCTAGGTTTGTATTTTATAATTGCGTGTGATAATCTTTGCACGCATTGTTTTAGTGAATTCATTCTATTTTTTTCTGTTTTCACAGATATTATTTCATAATTTGAGGCTATTCAATTAACTCCTAACGCCATAATAGTTAATTCAATCTAGTGTTCTGCATACTCTCACTACTCTGAGAATTATGGTTTTGGCTGCTCGTGTTCTACTCTCTTGCTGATCCTACTACTAATTTTTATGCAATAAAATAGGAACGATAATTGAGTCATGACTTCATAAAATTTCGATTTTGTGATTTGTGTTTTGCTATTCAAGCACCTATTGCTTGTTCCACGTATATCTGGATCTTGTGCTAGTTTCTTCTCTGTACCTCAGTCATTTTCATTTGTAATGTCGTATCCCAGACTGAATAGTTAACTCGTTTTAGTTTATCATTATCATTAAGCACTTTTGGGCTGTTGGGTGTGTTTTCCATTAAAAGCCATGGTTTTTGATTTTCCTGTTGACTTTTTTATGTTGTATTCTTTACATATTCTGCGCCGCAAATAAAAGGAGTTCTTTCAGTAATAGTGGAGTCATCTTCATAGCAAAATATGAAATGTTATGTTGTAATTCGCGAACGAGTGTCTTTCAAGACACTGATCTCACTTTTCAGCATTAATTGAGTTTTCCGCTGGTGCTTGGCAGATCACGATAATAATATTAAAAAGGTTAACGTTTCTTCATGTTCTGTAAAATTATATTTATTTGGTCGCTAAACGACTTTTGGTTTCTCAGGCCACCTTCAGGTGAAAACTGACGGTCGCAGACACACACAAACATGATGAGCAGCTTGCACAGAATTTATCTGTACAGAAGATACAAATATGACGAAGTGTTCGAGTACGCAAATATTACATTAACTAAAAAAGGAGAAGGTGAACAAAATTTTTATGTAGAGGTACATGTAAATGATGATAAACAAAATGATTTTACAGTTACAATATAGTATTTGTAAGGAAATCTTAATTAAAAAAGCGGAGAAATGGAAAATAAGTCCGATCATTTCATACTAGGCTGACATGCTGTGTCAAATTTTTGCCGATTTTCATTATTTCCAGCAGGGTCATCTTTCAGACTTTTTGACAGAATGTAAAACTCCACATTCTTAATTGCCAGATAAAGGAAGAATGACTCGATTTTTGATGATCATCTTATAGTAGGAAACCATCCATTTGATGTAAGAATGTGAAGTTTCACATTATATCAAAAAAGCGCAAGATGGTCCTACTGGAAATAATGAAAACCCAGAAACAAACTAAGCAGAATGCCAGCCTGGAATAAAAAGATCAGACTCAGTTTCCATTTTCCCCCTTGTTAAATTAAATTTTCGTTACAAATACTAGATTCTAACGATACATTTATTTTATTTCGCATCGTTTTTTATAGTTACCACTACATAAAAAGTTTGTTTACCTCGCCTTTTTTATACGAAGATGGTATCTGTTTTCTCGGACATGCCCGAAAGAACAGCTATCATCTACATATAAATAAGGCTTACCGGCCAATGATCTTTAGTGCAGATGCACTCACATTGTTCAAATCCTTACGGGAATCGGTACATAGACCGCCGCGAGTAATGAGTATAATGGGCAGGGATGTACAAATGTAGTGTGTAGACAGTAAGATGGAAATGTGGGTCTTACGGGAAACATGCCAGAGATAAGTCCCTGGAATCGCACTATCTTCTGTGTCCTCGGTGGCTCAGTCGGATAGAGCGTCTGCCATGTAAGGAGGAAATCCCGGGTTCGAGTCTCGGTCGGGGCACACTTTAACGCCTGTAAGCATCTGACGGTATGGATTTCATTGTAATTTTATTCGCCCGTTTTCAGTCAATGTAATTATTGTAATACTTTCTTGTGTAAATACTTTGTCAGTTTTGTATCTTCTGTACAAATAATACACTACTGGCATTTAAAATTGCTACACCAAGAAGAAATGCAGATGAAAAAAGGGTATTCATTGGACAAATATATTATACTAGAACTTATATGTGATTACATTTTCACCTAATTTGGGTGCATAGAACCTGAGAAATCAGTACCCAGAGCCGGGCGAAGTGGCCGTGCGGTTAAAGGCGCTGCAGTCTGGAACCGCAAGACCGCTACGGTCGCAGGTTCGAATCCTGCCTCGGGCATGGATGTTTGTGATGTCCTTAGGTTAGTTAGGTTTAACTAGTTCTAAGTTCTAGGGGACTAATAACCTCAGCAGTTGAGTCCCATAGTGCTCAGAGCCATTTGAACCAATCAGTACCCAGAGCAACCACCTCTGGCCGTAGTAACGGCCTTGATACGGCTGGGGATTGAGTATAACAGAGCTTGGATGGCGTGTACAGGTACAGCTGCCCATGCAGCTTCAACACGATACCACAGTTCATCAAGAGCAGTGACTGGCGTATTGTGACAAGCCAGTTGCTCGGCCACCATTGACTAGACGTTTTCAGTTGGTGAGAGATCTGGAGAATGTGCTGGCCAGGGCAGCAGTCGAACATTTTCTGTATCCAGAAAGGCCCGTACAGGACCTGCAACATGCGGTCGTGCATTATCCTGCTGAAATGTAGGGTTTCGCAGGGATCGAATGAAGGGTAGAGCCACGGGTCGTAACACATCTGAAATGTAACATCCACTGTTCAAAGTGCCGTCAATGCGAACAAGAAGTGACCAAGATGTGTAACAAATGGCACCCCATACCATCACGCCGGGTGATACGCCAGTATGGCGATGACGAATACACGCTTCCAATGCACGTTCACCGCCATGTCGCCAAACATGGATGCGACCATCACGATGCTGTAAACAGAACCTGGATTTATCCGAAAAAATGACGTTTTGCCATTCGTGCACCCAGGTTCGTCGTTGAGTAGACCATGGCAGGCGCTCCTGTCTGTGATGCAGCGTCAAGGGTAACCGCAGCCGTGTTCTCCGAGCTGATAGTCCATGCTGCTGCAAACGTCGTCGAACTGTTCGTGCAGATGGTTGTTGTCTTGCAAACGTCCCCATCTGTTGACTCAGGGATCGAGACGTGGCTGCACGATCCGTTACAGCCATGCGGATAAGATGCCTGTCATCTCGATTGCTAATGATACGAGGCCGTTGGGATCCAGCACGGCGTTCCGTAATACCCTCCTGAACCGACGGATTGCATATTCTGCTAACAATCATTGGATCTCGACCAACGCGAGCAGCAATGTCGCGATACGATAAACCGCAGTCGCGATAGGCTACAATCCGTCCTTTATCAAAGTCGGAAACGTGATGGTACGCATTTCTCCTCCTTACACGAGTCATCACAACAACGTTTCAACAGGCAACGCCGGTGAACTGCTGTTTGTATATGAGAAATCGGTTGGAAACTTTCCTCATTCAGCACGTTGTAGGTGTCGCCACCGGCGCCAACCTTGTGGGAATGCTCTGAAAAGCTACAGCATCTTCTTCCTGTCGGTTAAATTTTGCGTCTGTAGCACGTCATCTTCGTGGTGTAGCTATTTTAATGGCCAGTAGTGTATATGTGTTAGTCGGCATCATGTTAATCTGTGTTTGCGACAGTCATTTGTCATCTGGAGAGCGTCTGAGAAGCCGAAAGCCGGCTGGTGACCAAATAAATATAACTGTGAAGAACATTGAGAAGTGTTACCCTTTTCAATATTAGCCTCACTTTTTCTTAAGCAACTAAGTTCACATCGTATTACAGTCATGGTAGCGTATTACCATGCAGCTGCATGCTGAGATACAAGCGACGTAACGTAGCGAGCGTGGAGCCGTGTCACATCCCCCTGTAATGTCACCATACGAATTCGACTATCGGCTGCGGTTCGTGGCGGCGGCTTGCGTGTTGCAGGTGTCTGTGCTACTGTGCGACGCCAGCGCCGCCACAGCTGGCGCCCTCGCCTGACCGCCACGCCGGCAGGTGTCGTCGGCTGTGCGTGGCGCTGCGCTGCGCGGCGCGAGGGCCGACGTTTGCGGCGCGGGTAGTAGCGGCAGCCGTCGGGCGCGCTGGAGGCCAGCCCGTGGCGGCTCCAGCTGGCGCTGGAATGCCGTCCTCCGGACACAGGCCAGGGCGTGCCCCGCGCAGCACGCACCGGGCGCCGCCGCACCCTCCACTCTGCTGCGAGCGGCGGCCGCCGCTCTCCGCCCGTCAGAGACCATCTGGTGGCCGCGCGACCTGTCGCACACTCCGCTGCACCACCACCATCTCCTCACCGTCAGCCTCCGTGTACCGCCCTTCCTAATACGCGAGACTCGCACCTTCCGCCATCAGAAAAAAATCAGTACAAACTGGAGCATTACAGGGTGATTTTTTCCACCGTCTACAAACTCTAGGGATTGATCGATGCGCTACGGTCGCAGGTTCGAATCCTGCCTCGGGCATGGATGTGTGTCATGTCCTTAGGTTAGTTAGGTTCAAGTAGTTCTAAGTTCTAGGGGACTGATGACCTCAGAAGTTAAGTCCCATAGTGCTCAGAGCCATTTGAACCATTTGAATTTGATTGATCGATGAGATCAAAACGAAAATTTCTGTTCCGACACTGACAATCTTGAGTGTTTACGGAAAAAGTTCAAGGCAGTCGTAAAATGCGTTTTGGACAGGTACGTGCCGAGTAAAACCGTGAGGGACGGGAAAAACCCACCGTGGTTCGACAACAATGTTAGGAAACTATTGCGAAAGCAAAGAGAGCTTCACTGCAAATTTAAACGCAGCCAAAACCTCTCAGACAGACAGAAGCTAAACGATGTCAAAGTCTGTGTAAGGAAGGCTATGCGTGAAGCGTTCAGTGAATTCGAAAGTAAAATTCTATGTACCGTCTTGACAGATATTCCTAGGAAGATCTGGTCTTACGTTTAATCAGTAAGTGGATCGGAACAGCATATCCAGACACTCTGGGATGATAATGGCATTGAAACAGAGGATGATACTCTATAAAATAATATTCTGAGGCATCAAGAGATCACCAATTTGGTATTGGAGGGCAGCGTGGAGGGTAAAATTCGTAGAGGGAGACCAAGAGATGAATACACTAAACAGATTCAGAAGGATGTAGGTTGCAGTAGGTACTGGGAGATGAAGAAGCTTGCACAAGATAAGAGTAGCATGGAGAGCTGCATCAAACCAGTCTCAGGACTGAAGACCACAACAACAACATCAGGGAATTGCTATGAAACTGTAATGGCAAGTGAAGGATGTATCAAATGAACAGGAGAGGGGCTAAATTCTTCCTTTTTTACATTACTCTTGATAGACATAGGCTGCGAAGTAATAGGAGATAGCAGAAACCAAGAAGGATGTTACGTTAGCTATTTTATTGTGTGGGTGCCTCTGGAAGATAGATTAACAATAGCAGCTAATAGACAAAAATATCCTTAACTAATATTTTCCTAAGCAGTGAATCAAGTTGTGACCATAACAGAAACATACAGCTTCGTTTTAATAACGAACTGCAAATAACTGTTTAAGTTGATTAATCAAGGGAAGGACGATTAGTTTGGACTGCCCCATGGGCAACGAGGCTATTAGAGGCAGAGCACACATTACGATTCAGGAGGATAGTGAAAGACACTGGTAGTATCCTTTTCAAAGAAACCACCACTTCGGGAAACAGCAGAAATACTACATCTGACTGTCAATGGGCAACGAGGCTATTAGAGGCAGAGCACACATTACGATTGAGGAGGATAGCGAAAGACACCGGTAGTATCCTTTCCAAAGAAACCACCACATCGGGAAGCAGCAGAAATACTGCATCTGAATGTCCAAACTGGGATTTGAACATCCATGCTGCGGAATATGAGTCCAGTGTCTTTGTAAGTAGGCTGTTTAGGTTTTTATGTTGGTAAAGCCACGTAGCGCTCTATATGAAAATCACTGACTGTGCTGTGTGAAGGCTGTGGTTGGTTTGCTTTGTTGGATCATATGCTATTGTAGTGTTGGGCAGTTTGCTGTTAACAGCGCGTAGCGTTGCGCAGTTGGAGGTGAGCCGCCAGCAGTGGTGGATGTGGGGAGAGAGATGGCGGAGTTTTGAGAGCGGATGATCTGGACGTGTGTCCATCAGAGACAGTAAATTTGTAAGACTGGATGTCATGAACTGATTATATATATAAAGACTTTTGAGCACTATTAAGGTAAATACATTGTTTGTTCTTTATCAAAATCTTTCATTTGCTAACTATGCCTATCAGTAGTTAGTGCCTTCAGTAGTTAGAATCTTTTATTCAGCTGGCAGTATTGGCGGCACTGTATTGCAGTAGTTTGAGTAACGAAGATTTTTGTGAGGTACGTGATTCATGAAAGGTATAGTTTATTGTTAGTCAGGGCCATTCTTTTGTAGGGATTTTTGAAAGTCAGATTACGTTGCGCTAAAAATAGTGTGTGTCAGTTTAGTGTTGATCAGAATAAGTAAAGAGAGTAACGTCTGAGTACGTTCAGCTTTGCTCAGCTGTTTGAAAAGCAAATAATGTAAGAGGTTTATCAGCACAGTAATTCATAAATTTTTCTAAGGGGTCGTTTCATCTTTACAACAGTCTTACCTCGCTAGGTAACACATAATAAAGGAGATAATTCAAGCACAATGCCCTGCATATGCTATAATATTTCATTTCACTGGTGTAAATCGATAGGTCGTCGCTCTCTGTGATGTTGCGGGCCTCGAGAAATCGTAAGTTCGAGTTCTGCTTCGAGTACAAGTGTGTGTTCATATGCACTACTGTGAGTATCTTATGTATACATCAGAATCAGTTACAAGAGTCGGAAACATCAGATTTCAGTTTACTGCATGCATATAGTAAGTGTGCCACATCTGTTGGGGCAAAGTTCTTCGGTATCCCAACAGACACTGGGCATTGGAGTACCAACAGCGTGAGCTTTAATTAAATTCGAGCGCGCGTGCGTTTTCGTGTAGTCACATGATCGCTAGAATCCAGCGGAAAAACGGCGTTACGTATAATATCAATGAAAGCGGATTTATGTTGAAGGTGAGTAGAGCAGGGGAATATGATGAGAAGAAGAATATCATGTAATACACAGGTGAGGATGGTAATAAGGAACTATTCAGGAATTGGTCTTCTGGTGTAAAGTCGTTCAATACCCGTGAATGATACAAAAACAGTGTCAAATACGATGTTTCACAGACATTTTTGGGATTTTCATGGGAAGCAATTCAGAATGACACTGCTCATATCTGGTTGCATGTAAAAGTTGGTACTGGCACTTAAATTAGTGTCCACAGACGAGACAGGTATTCAAACTGCGGGTAGAAAGCAAAAATAGAAATACTTAACTCTGTTTTAAAATGTTCCTTTACAACGGAACATTCCCCCAGTTTAATTCCAGTACCACTCAAAAAATGAGTGAAATATATAGTAGTGCCAATGACGTTGAAAGACAGATGAAATTGTTAAATTTGAAGAAAGCGTCAGCGGCCAATCGAATTTACAGATATCAAATGTTTTATTGTATTCGCGGATGACTTACCCTCTCTTTTAACTATAATCTATTGCAGATCCCTCCAACAAAAAACCGTGCCCAATAGTTGGAAGAAAGCATAGCTGCCTACAAGGAAATTAGCGGAAATAATTTGCAAAACTACCATCCAGTCTCGTTGACATACATTTATTGTAGAGCCCTGAGCCATATTCTAATCTCCAATTAATGGGATATCTCGAATATATTGACCTCCTCCTTGTCACCCAGAACTGATTACGGAAACATCGACCTTGTGAAACCCAAGTCGCACTTTTTTCACGTAACATTCTGAGAGTAATGGGTCAAGGCACTCAGGTAGGTGATCCAGTATTTCTCGATTTCCCAGACGCATTTAATTCAGTACCACATCTATGCTTATCAAAAGTACGATCGTATTGAGTATCAAGAGAAACATGTGACTGGACTGAGGATTTTTTTGGTAGGGAGAACGCAGCAAGTTATCTTGTATGTAGGATCATGGATATATGTAAAAGTAAGTTTGTAAGTGTCCCAGGAAATGTGTTTGGACCCTTGCTATTCGTGTAGTATATTAACGACCTAGTGGGCAATATAAAGAGTAATATCAGGGACGCAGATAAAACAGTTGTCTGTAAAGAAAAACTGTCTGAAAGAAGTTGCACAAATATTCAGTCACACTTCTGTAACATTTCAAACTGGTGCAAAGACCGGCAACTTGATTCACGTGTTCAGACACGTAAAGTTGTGCATTTCATGAAAAGAAAACGTAGTATCTTCTGACTAAGTGAGTTAAAGTCGGAATCGATCAACTACACAAATACCTGTATTTAAAACTTTGTAGGGATATGGAATGGAACCACCACTTTGGCTCAACCGTAGGCAAAGCAGATGGAAGATTTTGGATTGTTTGTAGAATGCTAGGGAAATGCAGTCTACGAAGGAGATTGTTTCCCAGTCACTCGTGTGGTCCAGTCTAAAATAGCGAGTAACAAGTAGGACCAGCGGAGATATTCAAGAGAAAAGCTGCACGAATGGTCAGAAATTATTTGGATGAGTATCACAGAGATGCTGAAAGAAATGAATCGACAAACTGTTCTGAGAAAGCCTACTTAAAAAGTTTGAAGACCCGTTTTTAAATTATGACTCTATGGATATAGAACAACTCGTACGCATCGCTGCCGTAGGTATTGTGAGGACGAAGTTAGATTAACTACAGCAAAGCACAGAGCCATTTAAACAGTCCTCCTTCCCGTGCTCCCTACGTGAATGCAAGGGAAAAAGCAACAATAGCTGATACAATGGGACGTAACCTCTGCCACACATTTCACAGTGGTTCGCAGAGAATGGATGTAGATGTATATGTACACCATAGAGCAAATGGTGTTATAACAATAGTGAACAGTGAGAGCACTAACTGGAACTGTTGGAGTTGAAATACTTATTGGATAAAATGTGAATATATTTAAGTATTTTGTCCGCTCTGAATTACTGTCAAAAAACCATACACATAGGCCCACTACTATCTAAATGAATTAAATATTTATCAGGCTGTATTTAAACGCCTTTCCGTGTTTAATTGTTTGTTCCACATCCTGGAGGACCTCCTCACTACGCATCAATTGGAATGAAAGTAAATCTAATCTAATCTAATCTACTAGACAGCTTATTTAAACTTTCGACTGCTAATTCCTTTGCAGTATAGAAAGAACTGGGCGAGGGGACGACGATATCCTCTAAATACACGGTGTGTATACAAAACGTGACAAACACCTCCAAAATATATTATGGCGATGACAATATAAAAAAAGGGATCAACTCATGTGAAAAAGGAAAAACAAAGTTTCAGGCAAGAAAACGTATTCGGGAACTGATTAAACAGTGCACTTGCATGCGACACTCGAATACATGGGGCAAGCGCTGCTTTGCATCACTGATAGGCAAAAGTAATTGGATAATGTAAGAGAAATTTATGATGGTTTAGGCTAATGTATCTTGAAGGAAGCGAAATTTCAAAAAATTAAGAAATTTTGTCAAGTCATCATACCCATATACTTCAAACGCAAAAATATGTGTCGGCCCTAGTATTGGTAAACATGAGCTGAAACATATTTGAGAAATTTAAATACATTTTCTGTTGTGAATAATTGCGTAGCTGGGACGACTGAAGGAGAAAAGTTTCTATCATTGATCTTTGTACTATAGAGACACAACTCACTGATTTTTGTAACTGTTAAGATGGTTAAAATTTAATCTTTTTATGAAGTCTTAAACTAAAAAGGGCGACGATGTCAGCAAGTCATGTTTATAAACCACGTGAAAATAGCAGTGCTGAAGAGTTTGCAAAATTGTGGAGAGTTAAATGGGATGAGGGAAGAGGGGGACAAACATATGAAATACAAATTTATCGTCTTTATTAGCTAAATAACTCAAGCAACACATATTCCGAGGTAAAGTACTACTGACACCCTTTCTTATTTGTCAACGTAAAGTAACGTCAGTGAAGGGTAAAAGTTTCCGACACCCATTCTCATAGTACGTGGTAACTATCGCGTGTGTTCAGGTTTGTTCACACGCAGGATCAGCGTTGTTGGTGAAAGAATACTGGAGGGAATCGGTGCAACCTTTTTCGAAGAACCATGTGGACTTTCGCCGGAGTTGATGTAGATGTATTAATTATTTTCGGAAAATGGCGAAAGACTAAATAGAGGTCAAAAACTACAATATCGGCACTAATTTTGGGAATTTATAAAAGGTGGTGAGAAGCAGACTGGAAAGCTTGTAGGGTGTTGCAGGGCAGGTTGTACTGAGGAATAAACGTTCAGAAAAAAACTGACACCTTGCGCCGTTTGCGAGTTAATTAGCAGTGAAGTCAGGCAATAAGGCCATTGAGAGCGCAAATTCAAGCTACCAGCCAGATACAATTAGTGCCAGTTGTTCTCATTGTGTAGATCAGTGGTAGTCAGCTTTACCTAGTTCCTACCGCCGCCATCGGACATCCCACCTTTCATGATGGGCGGCAGGCGGTAGTAGTCTTAAATTCATTTTCATTAGATTTTTAAAAAAATTTTGAAATAACTACACTCCTGGAAATTGAAATAAGAACACCGTGAATTCATTGTCCCAGGAAGGGGAAACTTTATTGACACATTCCTGGGGTCAGATACATCACATGATCACACTGACAGAACCACAGGCACATAGACACAGGCAACAGAGCATGCACAATGTCGGCACTAGTACAGTGTATATCCACCTTTCGCAGCAATGCAGGCTGCTATTCTCCCATGGAGACGATCGTAGAGATGCTGGATGTAGTCCTGTGGAACGGCTTGCCATGCCATTTCCACCTGGCGCCTCAGTTGGACCAGCGTTCGTGCTGGACGTGCAGACCGCGTGAGACGACGCTTCATCCAGTCCCAAACATGCTCAATGGGGGACAGATCCGGAGATCTTGCTGGCCAGGGTAGTTGACTTACACCTTCTAGAGCACGTTGGGTGGCACGGGATACATGCGGACGTGCATTGTCCTGTTGGAACAGCAAGTTGCCTTGCCGGTCTAGGAATGGTAGAACGATGGGTTCGATGACGGTTTGGATGTACCGTGCACTATTCAGTGTCCCCTCGACGATCACCAGTGGTGTACGGCCAGTGTAGGAGATCGCTCCCCACACCATGATGCCGGGTGTTGGCCCTGTGTGCCTCGGTCGTATGCAGTCCTGATTGTGGCGCTCACCTGCACGGCGCCAAACACGCATACGACCATCATTGGCACCAAGGCAGAAGCGACTCTCATCGCTGAAGACGACACGTCTCCATTCGTCCCTCCATTCACGCCTGTCGCGACACCACTGGAGGCGGGCTGCACGATGTTGGGACGTGAGCGGAAGACGGCCTAACGGTGTGCGGGACCGTAGCCCAGCTTCATGGAGACGGTTGCGAATGGTCCTCGCCGATACCCCAGGAGGAACAGTGTCCCTAATTTGCTGGGAAGTGGCGGTGCGGTCCCCTACGGCACTGCGTAGGATCCTACGGTCTTGGCGTGCATCCGTGCGTCGCTGCGGTCCGGTCCCAGGTCGACGGGCACGTGCACCTTGCGCCGACCACTGGCGACAACATCGATGTACTGTGGAGACCTCACGCCCCACGTGTTGAGCAATTCGGCGGTACGTCCACCCGGCCTCCCGCATGTCCACTATACGCCCTCGCTCAAAGTCCGTCAACTGCACATACGGTTCACGTCCACGCTGTCGCGGCATGCTACCAGTGTTAAAGACTGCGATGGAGCTCCGTATGCCACGGCAAACTGGCTGACACTGACGGCGGCGGTGCACAAATGCTGCGCAGCTAGCGCCATTCGACGGCCAACACCGCGGTTCCTGGTGTGTCCGCTGTGCCGTGCGTGTGATCATTGCTTGTACAGCCCTCTCGCAGTGTCCGGAGTAAGTATGGTGGGTCTGACACACCGGTGTCAATGTGTTCTTTTTTCCATTTCCAGGAGTGTAGTTCGTAAGTAGTTATTATTATATGCCTCAAACTTTCCGTAACTCAATTTGAAATTACTTTCCAACTTTATAAATCACCGTTACTGTGGAACCGGTGGTCAGTTAGAAAATTTTTCTTCTAACAGAAATACAAATGCGGTGGTAAGAAGAAAAGTTTGACTACCTCTGATTTAGATGATAGCGCACGAAACTGCTCAGCCTTTGACTTCGATTCGATTCTTACTGTTCCATCTCAAATTTTTGTATCACTTTCTTGTTCTGTTTTAGGAAACCGAACGAAGAAGACATTTGGTGAACTGTCTCGTGCAGGTCGCTCGCATTTTTGCGCGTGATACAACATGGTTCGCTAACTTCAATACTAAATGACTAGGAAACGGTCCTACGTATCGATTTATTTTTCTGAATGATTCATCAGCACAACCTGCCATACAACACCCTTACAAACGTTTTTGACTGTTTCTGACCACCCTGTGTATGGCCTTCAGAACCTTAATATAAAATTGCTTTATGCACATCAATGCTTAACAATAAAAACTTAGGTCTGTGTCGCTCATTATCTTAGCTTACGGTGCTCAGGGACTGAGATGTGTGAAATATGAATAGATACATCGGTTAGTGCTCATTCATTCTCTGTCAAAATCCCCCGTAACATCATACAAATATTCACCGAGTAGAGCATTCCTTGTACATCAAGACACTAGTTGTTTCAGTTCAAGTGACATTTCACTTCTGAGGCTAATGTATTTTTGGCTTGACTGCGTCCGAGAAATGAGTTGCAAGGAAAGGAAGATAACAATTTGAAGTATACATTTAAGACAGTGTATTTCAAAAAATATTCAATAATAGTGCCGCAAGAGTAATCGACGAAATTGAGGCACAAAATCAGTTATCTAATATGCTTTATGTATTTCCATTCATGGACGCCCTACATGTCTTTTTGCGGGCAGACACACAGGATGTCCCAGGAGAAATGCTCAGTGTTTAGGGATGTGACAGGAACGAGTATTCGAAGCAACGAAATCTTTTAAACATGGATACTAAACCCCATGCCTTAAATTATATAAGCTCTACTTCATCTTCGATACTATGAAACGAACCTTTCCTTCTGCAAGCTATTTTCTTTAAGCATTTTGAGAGGTGGTAGTATGGAAGTAAGGAAACACCGCCTAGGAAATATGGGTTCTAAAGTGCATACCCCAAGAGCTACAAGCACTTGTACGTCTTTGCTACTGTGAAACACATTTCATGTATTGAATAAGTGCTCATAGCTCTTAAAGTATGCATTTTAGAGACCATGTTTACGAGACCTCTTTGCTTCTAATGAAGTGAAATGTCGTGTGGAGAGGGCCTCCCGTCGGGTAGACCGTTCGCCTGGTGCAGGTCTTTTGAGTTGACGCCACTTCGGCGACCTGCGCGTCGATGGGGATGAAATGATGGTGATTTAGGACAACACAACACCCAGTCCCTGAGCGGAGAAAATCTCCGACCCAGCCGGGAATCGAACCCGGGACCTTAGGATTGACATTCTGTGAAGCTGCCCACTCAGCTACCGGGGCCGGACTTTGCTTCTAATAATCGTTGCTGTCATATCCCTGAATAATGGCCATTCCTCCTGGGACACTCTGGAAATTCAAGAGAAAGTGCTCCTCGAACATACTGAACACTATGAACATTACAGAATCTCCTTTTTCAGTGAAACATTGTGGACTGGTCTGAGGTTTATCACAGAACACGATTAGGCAGGAATATTAGGGTTGAAGTTCCTGTCGACGATAAGGTCATCAGGAATGGGATGCAAAGTCCTTTTGAAATGGAGAGAGTTCATTTACATTTCCGTCCTTCCCTAATCCGATATTGTGGCCAGTCTCTCATTACCTAGTCATCAACGGGACGTTCTTCATTTCACTTGTCGAAATGAGGAATCTGTATGTACACAAATGTAGACGATCGGCTGTGGGGGATCCCTTTTCCATGGAGTGTCTGCCAAAAATCGAGAGCCTAAGAGCTCCTTAATAATGGTCTCGCCTGATATTCCAAACTGGTTCCGTCTGCTTTCAGCCCTGGACGGTCGCGAAAGCGTGCCATCACCGTGTCGCTGGCGTTTCGACTACATCGGCCGCTTGCGTCATCAGAATCGCGAACGCCGGCGGAAGCAGAGGCCGGCCGGTCGACATCTGCTGCTGGGGGAATCTTGCGGAATGCGAACCAGCGACAGCTGCGTACTGGCTCACCTCGCGGCAGGCGCCAGCCAGCGGGTGTTTACACTCAGTGGAAGGGGGGGGGGGGGGGGGCGAACAGCGAAGGGTCCGCGCAAAGGTCGCGCTCTCCGGCTCCGGTCACTTCCGTTGCCAAAGTATCCACCTTTCCTAGACGATCAACTAGATTTGTCTCAGTTTTTGCGAAACAGTTACGATCACCTCACGTAGCTGAGAGAAATATCTTTTTCAAGGCCATTCAGCTGCGTCCTGTCCGAGGGGTAGTCGTAAAATTGTAATCATCATCTCCAAAAAATAAAGTTACTTAATTGATTTCTTGTCCGTTTGCTGATACACCGCACAATACTCCACTTCATCATTTGGTTGCGTCATTCAGTTTCGCCTCGTGTAGCGGCGTGCTACGGTGTTGTGACGTGGGGATTTCGTTCTGCTCCAGGATGTTGACGTGTACATCCAGACAAAAAAATTAATTACCTAACTCTATTTTTTCGTAATGATGTTTAGAAGTTTATGACCGTCCATCATGATGACAAGTTTATTCACTTTTGTGATCTCAATACTGCTATCTGTCGGAAAAATGTGGAAGACCTATAGGCTTCCATAGTTCAGGTCACCAAGCTACGATGAAGTACTGATCGCTGCGGAATAGTCTATAGTCAGCTGGTGGGGAAAAAGAAAGAATCATCACCAATGTAGTTTATGCGTGTGACGCCCCATAGCTACACCTCGTAGTACGTATATGAAAACAACACTGCACAACAGAAGGGTTAAGCCGCCGGGATAGCCGTTCGTGTTTAGGGGCTCTCACAAGTTCAACACTTTTGTCAATATATTGACAATGGGCCAGCATATTGACCGGCTGAGGGTGAGTGTTGGCGTAATGCTTGCAATATCCGGAAGCGGAAACAGAAGATGCGAAAAAGAAAATTAATACACTGCGCATAAATTTCAGGAAGCAGATGGAAAAATCGGAGCCGCGCGGGATTAGCCGAGCGGTCTGGGGCGCTGCAGTCATGGACTGAGCGGCTGGTCCTGGCGGAGGTTCGAGTCCTCCCTCGGGCATGGGTGTGTGTGTGTGTGTGTGTGTGTGTGTGTGTGTGTGTGTGTGTGTGTGTGTCCTTAGGATAATTTAGGTTAAGTAGTGTGTAAGCTTAGGGACTGCTGACCTTAGCAGTTAAGTCCCATAAGATTTCACACACATTTGAACATTTTTTTTGGAAAAATCGGAGGATAGCAAGCGCTCGGGTGCCGCAGAAGTCAGACATTTCCACACCGAAGTACCGCACATAGCTTCGTGGCTGCTACAGGGGGATATGTTGCACCATCATAATTGCGTTTTGTTTTTCGATCTTGTCTCCGTATCATGGTAAGTAGTTTTCCGTATGATTCGGGGCTCATTCAGAAAATAATTTAAGAAACCTTTCGGGTCAGTGGTTCGGAATTCTGTGTACATGTTTCTTCCTAGTTGGACGCCCTTAGTATTTGTGGATTTCCTCCATGCTCTCACTACCTTCTCTACTTGTCAGTTAAAAAGCAGGGGTGGTAAACCATGTCTTTGTGTTATTTCTGGTTTTATTTCAAAAGGTTTTGATAGTTTCCCCATATTTTTTTATTTTGATATTCTGTTTGTTAAACTTGGTTTAATTATTTCTGTTGTTTTATTGTCGATTTCTAATTCCATTAAAATGATGATCAATGCATTTCTATGAATTGAGTCATACGCTTTTTTTTGTTTTAAATCTACAAAAGTCATCACGTATTTCAAGTTTCTGATTTTCCTCATTTCTATTATGTTCTTTAGATTTAGTATCTGCTCTGCACAAGAAATTTCCTTCCTAAATCCTGCTTGATGCTTTCCTAGCTGTGGGTCGAGTATTCCTTTAGCTCTCTTTAAAAGAGCCATGGACAAGAGGGAGATGCCTCTATGATTGTTAGGACCAGTTTTCTTTCCTTTTTAATGTAATGGATGCATTAATGCTGATGTACATTCTGACGATAAGCAGTTTTTTGTCCAAATTTCATTAATGGTTTCTGTTAGACATGAAATAATGTTGTGATAATGTGTTTCCATAATTCAGCAACTACATGGTCTTCTCGTGATACTTTTTTATTTTTAAGTTGTTTTAAAATTTCTTTGAATTCCTCTACTGTTGCTGGCTTTGAATCTTGTTGTATTTACATTATAAAAACAAAATTCTTCTTTTGGGGGATGGCAGTTGTGTAATTCTTTGAAGTAGTCCGCAAGTATTCTGCAGTTCCGCGCTATTACATGCAATCTTCTGCATTTTTGGATCTATAAACCGTAATCTTTGTGGTGTATATTTATTTAAACTATTCTTGAATGTTTTATAAAATTTCCGTATGTTGTTACGCTCAAAGTGCATCTCAGCTGACGTTAGTTAATCTTTTATATGTTCTACTCTAATTTTTTTTGAAAAATTGTGATGCATGTTTCCTTGCTTGTACAAAATTTTTCCTGTTTTTTTTTTCATTCTTATTTGCGTTCCCAATATTACAAGCTCGTCGTCTTTATAATTATCTCGAGGGATAGTTCCTTGTGCAATCTCAATAAGTCTATTTGAAGTGGTTTTCAGCATTAGCTGTTTTCTTTCCTTCTTTTTTCCAACTGCATGTTGTATTCATTTTCTCTAGATAACTTCTGTATGTCAAACTTCATGGGCTGGTATTGGTTCTTTTCCCTAAATATTGGTCTAACCTTGATCTAATGGTTGACAGGTATTGGTCTGAATCTAAACTGGGACTCTTGCCAAATTTTACATTGAGTGCCTCCACTGCAGAGTATCTGCTTACAGCAGCGTGATCGAACTGTTTTTCACCACAAATCGGATTTGGTGATACCCATGTAGTTTTTTTCTAGGAATTTTTTGAAAAATGTAAATTTTAGTACTACGTTATGTAGCCTGCATAGGCTTAAGAGTCTTTCTCCGTTTGCGTTAGTTCTTATATATTCAGGGAAATTTCCTACTATTGGTCTGCGCTGATATTCTTTGCCAATTTGTGCATAAAAGTCTCCAGTGAGTAATACTGTGCTTTTCGATGGTATGTGATCTAGGGTGTTTTGACACAGTTTGCCAAATGTTTTCTGTTTGCTCTTTCTGTGTTCTGTTTTTCTCATTTGTTGGTGCATATGTATTTAAAACAGTGTAAACTTTGTTTAATGATCTAAATGCTAGTGTGGAAAGTTTTTCATTACTTGATTTAAATTCTGATATTGAGTTTCATACGTTTTTGTTTACAATGAAATCTGTTCTAAACTGGGCTACGGATTTCGTAAGTCTTTTTCCTGGTGTTCCCTTAAATATCCCGAATCCTTCTGAATCGAAAGAACGTTCATCAGTAAATCTCGTTTCTTACAGTTTTTTTCCTTTACAAAGTTTAGTAAAGTTTTAAATGTTGCTGTTTTTAATGGTGAATTTACATTAAAAGTAGCTAGGTAACTTATGTTCCTGTGTTTGATTTTATGCATTACTTGTTTAAAGCAGGTTTCAGAATTCTCCGACTCATTCTTTGCACGATGTCGCAGGCTCCCAGAAACCGAATGCGTACTTTTCATTTCTTGGGAAATGGGAAACTGGGTGCTCCCTGGGGTAAAAACTCTTACAACGTGCAGCTCCATTCTTGATTGCTCATTGTACACGGTGCAGACAAATTAATTTGCGGTGAGAATTCAGAAAAAAGATACAAAAGCTGTACTGTATTATATCAAATTTTGCAGCTTTTAATTTCTAATGTACACGCCCTGTCAATGAGTATCATCGATCATTTTACATGCCTAAGGATATTCCGAAACGTTTCAGATCTTGGCCACACATGCACAAGTACAGGGTGGCAATTATTGAACTATATGAAATAAAATCGTCATAACTTCTGAACGCTTTGCGTTAGGACGTTCAAACTACACGGTTGGCATGATGGGAATTACTATGTGCATGCGCACATGTTGTCGGCCATTTACTTTTGGACGGCTTCGTCAATAAGCAAAATTGGCGCATTTGGGGGACTGAGTATCTTCATTTCCCGACAGAGAAGTCTCTTCACCCTCAACTGGTGACTGTGTGGTGTGCAGTGTCCAGTCACGGAATAATCGGTGCGATAATCCTTGATGGCACGGTGACTACCGAACGGTATGTGAAGGTTTTGGAAGATGATTTCATCCTCGTTATCCAAAGTGACCCTGACTTCGAGGATATGTGGTTCACGCAATACGGACCTCGAGCCATCAAAACAGGAGAGTGTTTGATGTCCTGTAGGGACAATTTGGGAACTGCATTCTGGCTCTGGGGTACCCAGCGGCCACTGGCATGGGCCTCGATTGGGCGCCATATTATCTGAATCTGAACACATGCGACTCTTTTTTGTGGGGCTATATTAAAGACAAGGTGTAAAGCAATAACCACAAAAGCATTGCTGAGCTGAAAGCAGCCATTCAGGAGGTCATCGACAGCATCGATGTTCCGACACTTCAGCGGTCATACAGAATTTCGCTATTTGTCTGCGCTATTCATCGCCAAGGATGACAGGCATATCGAACATGTCATAATCTAAATCCGAATATCTGTAGTGACGTTTACTGTGGTGTCACCGCCAGACACCACACTTGCTAGGTGGTAGCCTATAAATCGGCCGCGGTCCGTTAGTATACGTCGGACCCGCGTGTCGCCACTATCAGTGATTGTAGACCGAGCGCCGCCACACGGCAGGTCTAGTCTAGAGAGACTCCCTAGCAGTCGCCCCAGTTGTACAGCCGACTTTGCTAGCGATGTTACACTGACTACAGACGCTCACATTTGCAGAGACGACAGTTTAGCATAGCCTTCACCTACGTCATTTGCTACGACCTAGCAAGGCGCCATATTCAGTTACTATGTCTTCTGAACAGACAATATTGTGAATCATGTACCGTCAAGAGCGACGTTCATCATTAATGAATTAAAGTTAAGTATCAAAGTAATTACGTCCGCTTTCTGATTTCTAATTCCTTGTCATGTTCCAGACCTCACGTCAGTATAGTTCTTCCCTCCTCACGCCAGCCTGCGTGAGATAAATCGCGTGCATTTCGGCCTCCTCTAGTAACACGGTGTTGGCTCTTCAGCCAACACTACATTTACATGTTGAGTAAAGTGTGTACACGACGTAGTTTGTAGCTAATTTACGTTTTTTTTTCACCTAGTTCAAGAATTGTCACCCTGTATATTGCGAAATGTTTGAGGTGTTCGCCATACATGATCTCCATCTTTTTAGCGACCACAGTTGTACAGCTGGGCTCTTCCCCCGGTCAGGAGAAATTCATAATTCTACAGAAAAGAAGATCATAGACCGGTGTTCGCAGTACGTTACAGTATCCAAGAGCTTTGATAACGTGCTGAAGTGCGGTCAGCGGGTGGAGACAGACCCCTACAGACTTGCAGCACAGTCACCGCTCGCGGGTTGCATTAGCACTTCTCTCGAGGAACCACGGTACCCGGTGGATCCCGACCGTAAGTCTGGAAGTATCAAGCTGGAGCACGTTGCGACTGGCGCAACGCCGCCGATGGTGGGGCGAGCTGGCGTTAATTGCAGCCGGGAGGTTGCAGCGGCAGCGCTGTGTGTGTGTGTGTGTGTGTGTGTGTGTGTATCCTTGGCACGCGGCCTGCCGCCAACCGGTTCGCCGCTGCCACGTGTCGGCGCAGCCACTGGATTGAGCTCTGCTGCCGCTGCTCGCACCCACGCGTCGGCAGCCCCAGGGCGAAACGATAACCCAGTCGAGAACAGAGGAGCTGCGCCAGTAGTAGCGAGTAACACCAAGCAGAGTATGGGATTAGTTCTGTCACTAGACTAGAGCGCACAGTAAGGTGAAACCGAACGATGTGCCGCAGTGGTTAGCACACTGGACTCGCATTCGGGAGGACGACAGTTCAAACCCTCGTCCGGCCATCCTGATTTAGGTTTTCCATAATTTCCCTACAAAGGAAAAATTCGGAGTAGGTATTAAAATCCATGGAGAAGAAATAAAAACTTTGAGGTTCGCCGATGACATTGTAATTCTGCCAGAGACAGCAAAGGACTTGGAAGAGCAGTTGAACGGAATGGACAGTGTCTTGAAAGGAGGGTATAAGATAAATATCAACAAAAGCAAAACGAGGATAATGGAATGTAGTCGAATTAAGTCGGGTGATGCTGAGGGAATTAGATCAGGAAATGAGACATTTAAAGTAGTAAAGGAGTTTTGCTATTCAGGGAGCATAATAACTGTGATGGTCGAAGTAGAGAGGATATAAAATGTAGACTGGCAATGGCAAGGAAAGCTTTTCTGAAGAAGAGAAATTTGTTAACATCGAGTATAGATTTAAGTGTCAGGAAGTCGTTTCTGAAAGTATTTGTATGGAGTGTAGCCATGTATGGAAGTGAAACATGGACAATAAATAGTTTGGACAAGAAGAGAATAGAAGGTTTCGAAATGTGGTGCTACAGAAGAATGCTGAAGATTAGACGGGTAGATCACATAACTAATGAGGAGGTGTTGAATAGAATTGGGGAGAAGAGGAGTTTGTGGCACAACTTGACTAGAAGAAGGGATCGGTTGGTAGGACATGGTCTGAGACAGCGAGGGATCACCAATTTAGTATTGGAGGGCAGCGTGGAGGGTAAAAATCGTAGAGGGAGACCAAGAGATGAATACACTAAGCAGATTCAGAAGGATGTAGGCTGCAGTAGGTACTGGGAGATGAAGCTTGCACAGGATAGAGTAGCATGGAGAGCTGCATCAAACCAGTCTCAGGACTGAAGACCACAACAACAACAATGATTTCCCTAAATTGCTTCAGTCGAATGCCAGGATGGTTTCTTTGAAAGGGCACGGAGACTTCCTTCCCCATCCTTCCCTAATCCGATGGGACTGATCATCTCGCCGTTTGCTTCCCTCCCCGAAATCAAGCAACCAACAAAGGTAAGGCAAAGTAATTTGGAGTAGCGCCTTGAAAATGCGGAAGGTGTATTATAACAAATGAGTCTACATCCGCACCTCTGCATTAGATACGTCTTGCATTATTATGACAGGTCAATTTCATTAAGCTGTTCTAAGACTATCAGTGATTGCAATTTTCTCCACCCAGCCCCTCTATTTTCCACGGTCCTCAACCTACCCTCACCATTCGCGCTCCACCATACTTGAACTGCAACCACGAAAACATACGTCGTTAATCATATGCTAGACTGCAGATACGTTGACGGCCCGTGTTTCCGTTTTTTGTGATTTTGTGGTTTGTTTATTAGGTCGTGGTCCAAGGCATATTTCTCGGCCCAATGTTTCGTTTTCCAACGCTGGAGACATCATCAAAGGCTTATAATGACTCAGAAAACAGTTACATTCTTAAATAAGCTCAATAAGCCGACCTCTTCTTCTAACTAGTTGGTTAGAGACATCGTGAGATCGCTGCCTATGATAGCGGAGTCTCAAGAGACGTGTGATCCTCTTCATCTACATCACACTCCGCAAGCCAGCTAACGGTGTGTGGCGGAGGATACTTCTGGTACGACGCACTGATTCCACCCTACTCTGTTCCATTCGCGAAACCGAGTAGTGACTAGCACACTGGACTGGCATTCGGGAGGACACCGGTTCAAACCCGCGTCTTTCCATCCTGATTCAGGTTTTCCGTGATTTCCCTAAAACGCTTCAGGCAAATGCCGGGATGGTTCCTGTGAAAGTGAATGAGCGACTTCCTTCCCCATCCTTTCCGTTCTTCAAAAACGTCTTGAGCATAAATCAGGTCGCATAATTCTACAACACATTGACGTCAACGATATAGCCCTATAACTATGTGCGACTCTCCTGGAGCTTGTAGTGGCTAAGAGTTGCTGCTGGGACAAGGAACCACCAAATTCGTCTCTCCGATACTCTGGTTTAATCAAATTCTAATCATTATTGTGCTAGAATGTACTGAGAGTAAACAGAACTTCAATAACACAAAAACAACTTCAACAGAATATAAGAAGTGAAATTATACAAGGTGTTGATCTCAGTGCTAAATAAACCAACAATGCCAGCCCTTCGCCAACTCTTTCCACTACACGCTCCACAACACACGTCGGTGTGACTCCTCCACCTTAGGCTGCGTTGAGAATGGCACCGACGACGATCGGTAGACACAATCGCCAGAGGTCACCTGATAACCGCCCCCCCTCCCCCCACCCCCGCGCCACGAAGCCTGGTCACAGCTCGTCCGATCGTTTTCGTCAATTTTTGGTGAGACGAAGCAGTTATATAAATTTTCCTACTCTACGTACATTGTACAGAAACTGCGATATATTTTCAGCAGAAAAAACGCAGTCTACGTCGCGTAATGTGTGCTCATGCGGTCATGTTTTCACGGCCACTGCCATTTGTATTCTCTTATTTGTGTCAAGATGAGAAGTGTGGCCCTATATTAGCACAGCTGCATGCCTTCGCCGAAGGTAAGAATCGTCTCCTTCACGGTTCCCTCGCCAACTTGGCCGTTCGTTGCTAGTCTGGGGCAACATTTTTTTAAATTCTTTTACGTTGCAGGTGCACACCGGAAGTTTTGGTTACTTATGACGAATGCGTTACCCACAGTTCCACTCAGGTAATTTTGTATTATTTTAAAGAAGCTTTATCACCTTCTCGTGCTAGATAAGACCACACCCCTAACCTGTTTTTACTTTTTTTTATGTCGAAATTCTGAGGATACCCCAAAAGGCAAAACGTGTCAATAAAGCTTCTGGGCCGCGCGGAAGTGGCCGCGTGGTTTGAGGCGCCAGACACGGATTGCGCGGCTCCTCCCGCCGGAGGTACGAGTCCTCCCTCGGGCATGGGTGTGTGTTGCTGTTCTTATCGTAAGTTAGTTTAAGTAGTGTGTAAGTCTAGGGACCGATGACCTCGGCAGTTTGGTCCCTTAGGAATTCACACACACACACACACACACACACACACACAATAAAGCTTCTGGTATCATTACAACCTGAGAACGGCCTTGCCGCGGTAGTAATACCGGTTCCCGTCAGATTACTGAAGTTAAGCGCCGTCGGGCTTGGCTAGAACTTAGATGTTTCACCGTCCGGATCTGTTGAGTACTGTTGGCAATGGGGATCCACTCAGCCCCTGTGAGGCCGACTGAGGAACTACTTGACTGAGAGGTAGCGACGCCGGTCACGAAAACTGACGACGGCGGTAAGAGCGTGTGCTGAGCACGTACCCCTCCGTGACGCCGAAGGACTGAGGATGACACAGCGCCCGTTCGATGACGTTGAGCCTTCAAAGGCTTATTCGGACTGTGTTTTTTTGTCATTACAACGTAGATTGTTTTTTTCCCGACTGAGATGAAGCAGGTTAGGGCATATTAGATTAGAGTCTATTCTATCAGGGTGCTAGTCTAGGGCAGCATTTTTAAAAATTCTTTTACTTTTACCATGGGGGGGGGGGAGTGGAGGGGGTGGATGCCACGACGCCTCTGTGCATGGAGACGAATGCTGCAGTGCGGCTTTTGCTATTAAAAAGACGCCGAATGCACGTGAGTGAGCTATGTCTGTCTCGAAAAGAACGTAAGGAGTACTGAGCTCTCTTTCCTTGAAAGGTGTCTGTTAGATTCCTTTCATGTTAATTTCTTAAATCTGTTGTCATTTACGGCATAAATTCCTCTTCTAAATTTACTGTGGTGTTTCTGACTATCTGGGAGGAGACTGGGCAGTGGAACGTGTTACTTTTACACATAAACAACAACGATCTGTCACACTACTACACTTTAAAACACAGTTTATATGTAATTCATGTCACACAGTCTCATACGGAACCCACATCCACTTTCTTTTATACACTTATATGATAAGATACTGTCATCCCCATTCCCTTCTGTGTGAAAGGATGAATGAGCTAATGTATTTCTAGTTGCATGCTGGATGGTAGCAGACAAGCCTGTCTGCTAGAGAACAGTAGGACCAACGTCGGAACAGGTAGCTACGCTTTCTAAAAGCAGAGAGGTTTCTATTCTTAGTATGGTCCTGTCCGTCCCTTGTCATGTTGGTATAGGAAGCTGTCTCTCTGGTCACTTACATTTGTATCTGTGAAGCACCCTCGTTAGTGGCCCACGGCAGTTGGTCCACGGCGAGCGTCGCAAGTGGTAAGATCTCCGGCTAAGCGCGTCTCTGCTAAGTCCGTACGACAATGGATTTCTTAAGTTCAGCCTAACTGAAAATTTAATCACATTTATTTCTGGTTTGGATCTAAAATATCTAATGTTATCTGCAATTGCAACGCAGTGTAATTCGAGTGTGAAGTTCAGAATATCTTCCAGTAGTTGCTTTGTCACTATTTGGTGAGTAAAGTGGAACCACGTGTGGATGATCCGTAACTCTAACTAAGATCATCAATATTAAATGCGAATGTGCGTGAGATTATAAAGTCTCGTCTTGACAATATTTTTCAGTATAGCAACTTTTCTTTATGTTCAGCCCACGTGGGGTGTACTTTGTGAGACCAGTACCATGTGCTTATACAATTGTTTGACCCATCAGGTTAATAGTAAGACGATAGTAACCAGTTCGAGGTTTTTCTTTTGTAATTTGTGTTTCGATGTACTTTATTTTAATTATCAAAATTATTGTGGAGTTACACTCTTTGTGTAAACCAAGTTGACCACGTGAACCATGTAGTAACCATCAAAGTAGCTCTCAGCCATTCTTTTCGGGAAGATTTCACAGAGAGTTAGTATGAATTTAGTATATCAGTGTGTGGTACTTACATGACGGACAGGATTGCGCTACGGACGTAACTTCTTTGGATGAAAATTGAATCGGTTGGTTGTGGTTAATTTCCTCTTGCATGTGTTTCAACGTTCTTCGTGTGTTATTTTATGAATGCAGTGTTGTATGCACTCTCCCAATCTTGGCTCCATATTTGATGTGTTCCGTAAGATTACAAACTCATATTTTCACAATCCTAAATAAGGCACCAGTTTAGTTATGAATCAAGTTTAATATGCTAAAATTTTAACGGAACAATGATCAATGTTAAAATAAATGTTCAAATATAAACTGATTTATTTCATTTTTTGGTAAGCTAGACTGGATACCTGGTGAAACAGTTGCTCAGTAAGGCAAGGTTAACTTCCCCAGATAGCTCACAGCTTTTAACCTGCTTTTATTGTCTTGAATATCAGCACCGCTTTCAGAACAAATTAATGCATCAACATTACATCCTCAGTTATTGGAATAGCCAGAGAAGTTTTACGAATATACTCAGATGAAAGACAGAAACGTTCTATTGTATACTCGAGATGAATAATGGTGATGTTGAAAACCACGATTAGAAATACTCGGCACAACTTCAAATAAATTAAAAAGAACATACAAATGTCAATTAACCTTCAATGTCTGTCATTCAGCACGTGTGTGAAAGTTGAAGAAATTTTAGAATAAGGTGACCTAAGCACAAAAAGCACTGAAAAATGGGAAAACACCAGATTCGCAAACCACGTCATATAACACAATCACTAGCATACAAATACCAGTAAGCACTGCTAATAGTTCGCAGACAGCTAATGCCAATCTACCACAACCCAAAAATGATCCACTGCAGTAGCTTTAAGAATAAAAGACGCCACTCTTCTCGCTTAAACACATTTTTTTGAGATTGTAATTTATGCTGAAAATTTCCAATACAGGTTTTGCCTACTTGTGGTTTCCAATAAACCTAGGATTTCAATCCCTAGATACCGAAATACATCCCAATAATGATACTTTTTATGCTCAGGGTGCCATTCACTACTCCTTTCTTAGACTAAACTTACCAGTTTCTCACAGTTCATATTACGTGTGTGAGAATGTCGGCTAATTCGACCGAAGAAAAAAAATGATTTGAATGTCACCGACTGTCATCCGAAGTCTGTATGTTCGGGTTATGAGATCGGCAGTATTGTGACCGTGCGCGTATTGGTGTAATGATCTGAAAAGATTTGCCATCTTCGGTCGATATCGGTTGTCGGCGGAATCCACTGATGTCGGTGTCATTGTGACCGCAGCATTTGTCAGCGGTCTGATGACGTCACGAAACTACCGTTGCGTGGATACGCACAAACAGTTGGGCTTGCAGGGTTAGTATGACATTGTATCTACTTTCCGACTCGTTATGTCCTCTGATGATATTTAGAGCACTGTAAGACAAAACTTTAGGCAGATGAAAACGCTCTGGACCACGGCTTACTGACGTCACCTAATTTTTTTTGTTTTTTGTTTTCAGGTACATTTCTGCAGTCACGGTACACACTGCAATTCTCACGGCACAGTACCACAGCACGCTGATGGAGGAGCCAAAATAAAACTACTGATGAAGTGGAGTATCGTGCGGCAATTCGTTTTCCGCAGTTTGAAGGAGAACAACGCTGCCATAATCCTTGTTGAGTTGGCGAAACGTACAACAAAAATACATAATCGTACACGAGGTGGCACCCAAAAGTTACCAAAATTTGTATGGACCGGACTTACAAATAGCAGTACAGCCAAATGCCGTTAGGCGCAGCACAATACATGTTTTGTATCTCAGCATGCCTAGCGGCTTCGATCCTAGTCGACGTGTTTTCGTGTTGGCATGCACCTTTCCATTATGACATTTGCTATTCTGCAATGACCGACCTGAAAGAACAGCGTTGCTGTATCAGGTTCTGTTTTAGACCTGGTAAAATAACCGCAGAAATGCACAAAATGTTAGTGCAAAAACTCGATAATGACACCTTGAGCTAGACACAAGTGTATGACTCGTTTAAATGTTTTAAAAACAGTCGGACATCTGATGATGAGGAACGCTTAGGACGACTATCTACACTAGAAATAGTCAGTACTGTTCGGAATGCGATGGTGAAACATCTTAGCCAGACAATCCACATCGTGGGATTATATGGCATATGCCAGCGGATTTTGTCAAATAAACTGACCATGCCAAGATTTGGTGCAAAGTTTGTACCATGGCTGCTGAGTGACCGGGTAAAACATCGCACGAACGTCTGCATGGAACTGAAAGAACTGCTTCGAAAGGACTCAGCCTTTTTTCGTGTTAAGGTTGTTACAGGTGACGAAAGTTGGGTTTATGGATATAAATCATGAAACTAAACAGCAATCATCCCAATGGAAGAGCGCATCTTCACCTCGGCCAGACAGTCTGTAAGTTGAGAGCAACATCAAATCGTTGTTGAGTTGTTTCTTCGCTTCCGATAGGATTATCCACAAGGAGTTCGTAGCTCGTGGTCAGAAGATTAATGGAGAATTCTGTCCTAATGTCCTAAGGCGGCTAAGGGAGGATGTGAGAAGGAAACGTCCAGATAAGTGGTGCAGGAATGACTGAGTTCTTCACTATGACAATGCGAGGTCACAGACACTTTGATCGTGTAGCAGTTTTTGGTAAAAAAACCATAGTGATTATCCCTCGTCTACTGTAATCCACTGTATTCGCCAGACTTGGCCTTGGCTCAGTGCGATTTATTTCTCTTTCCCAAGTTGAAAAACATTTTGAACCGATTATGATTTGACACGATACAGCAGATTCAAGCTGAATCGCAAGTGGTGTCGAACACTCTGAAAAAAAAAAAAAAAAAAGAGGCTTTCAGGATGCATTCCGTTGGTGGCAGAAACGCTAGGGGATCAGTGTCTGAGGTCCCATGAGGACTACTTCGAAGGCGACAGTGGCGAATAAAAATCTTGTATGATGTGACTGAATTTAGCGTTAGATTTCGGGAACTTTTGGTTAGCACCTCATGCGACATTGTTGTTATGTGGCACGGTCGCTTCCATTGTGGACGGAGGAGTCTGTATGACGAAGAATGAAGTGGCAGTCCATCTGTCTGTGAAGAGTCGGGTATCAAAAAAGACATGGAGACGCAGGTGGTCGAAAACAGGCGAATCACGATCGAGAGGTTATTTCAGAATGTGAAAATCAGTTCTTGGTTTAGCTTCCAACATCTTGCACTACATTTTGATCATGAGAGAAGTCGTCTCCCACATTTCTTTGTAACTCTTTATTTACTCATACAAAAATTTCTTCGAACCAAGGCAGCAGTGGAAATTCTGTTGCTGTATATGACAAATCCCTGTAATAGTAGTTGCTTCTTCGCTTAGTTATTAATACATTATATGGGGGAAATAGAATTGGAATCCGCGACCTATAATTTGGTTTCTGTAATTTCCCTGAGTTTCTTATGGTGCATAGTTGATATCTAAAATACATCGAAAGAGATTCAATTTTAATAATAATAATATTTTATTCTACATCTTCTGGCAGGCGTTTCAATAATGATGTATCATTACATAGAAAAGGTCTTACCACATAATACAGCTCGCTATTAATATTGTTGGTCTGCCATAAGGTGCCTTAGGGTTGAAATACCGGGTGATCAAAAAATCAGTATAAATTTTAAAACTGAATAAGTCACGGAATAATGTAGATAGAGAGGTACAAATTGACACACATGCTTGGAATAACATGGGGTTTTATTAGAACAAACAAACAAAAAAAACCGTTCAAAAAATATCCGACAGATGGCGCTTCATCTGATCAGAATAGTAATAATTAGCATAACAAAGTAAGACAAAGCAAAGATGAAATGCTCAATATGTCCATCATCAATCGTCAACAACAGCTGTAGTCGAGGAATAATGTTGTGAACAGCACTGTAAAGCATGTCCGGAGTTATGGGGAGGCATTGACGTTGGATGTTGTCTTTCAGCATCCCTAGACATGTCGGTCGATCACGATACACTTGCGGCTTCAGGTAACCCCAAAGCCAATGATCGCACGGACTTAGGTCTGGGGACCTGGGAGGCCAAGCATGACGAAAGTGGCGGCTGAGCATACGATCATCACCAAACGACGCGCGCAAGAGATCTTTCACGCGTCTAGCAATATGGGGTGGAGCGCCATCCTGCATAAACATCGCACCTTCCAGCAGGTGTTTATCAGCCAGGCTGGGGATGATGCGATTCTGTATCATATCGGCGTACCTCTCACCCGTCACGGTAGCAGTTTTGCTGTCCAGCGCCATCTGTCGGATATTTTGTGAACTTTGTTTTTTTCTGGTTCTAATAAAAACCCATGTCATTCCAAGCATGTGTGTCAATTTTTACCTCTCTATCTACATTATTCAGTGGTTTATAAAGTTTTCAAATTTATGTTGACTTTTCGATCACCCTGTATGTTGTGGAGGCGGCCGCGGTGGCCGAGCGGTTCTAGGCGCTTCAGTCCGGAATCGCACGGCTGTCCCATAATCCTTAGATCCATTTGAAGCTTTTTTTATGGTGCGGGATAAAATATTACTATTGAAATAGGAACTTATGATTCTTCATCGTGATTTTTAACTACGAGCTCGTGCTGAAAAGCAATCCCTCCAAATTCTTTTGTGAGAAAACTCTGAAAGATTTATAAGTAAAGTAGATGTTCGTTATTAACACACGACATCTTTATTCTTCGTGTCTACATTATTTTCAGCTCTCTGCCGCTAGAGGAGTCAGAGTTGTAGAATGAAATATGGCGGTGCGACACGTAACTGTGTCGGTGCGTGAGAAACAGGGTACTGTAATCGAGCTTCGAATTCGGATGGTTCCTCCACACTTTGAGCACGCTGTCCTTCAGCCCGCTATGGTCGCAGGTTCGAATCCTGCCTCGGGCATGGATGTTTGTGATGTCCTTAGGTTAGTTAGGTTTAAGTAGTTCTAAGTTCTAGGGGACTAATGACCTCAGCAGTTGAGTCCCATAGTGCTCAGAGCCATTTTTTTGTCCTTCAGCATGACAACGCCAGAAAAGAGCGCTGCGACATCTGCAAAAATCCAACGCCTTGCGTTCATTGTCGTCGATCATCTTCCGTACAATCCCGACTTGGCCCTATCGGATTCCCGAAACTTTCGGAAGACCTTCAAGGACTTCACTTTGATAGTGACGAAGCGGTGCCTGCAGAAATGAGGTTGTAGCTTCGCCAACAAAGCCAAACATTTTACAATGACGCTATCAACAAAATAGTCTCTCATTGGGAGACATGTGTTCGTAGCCAGGGTGACTATGTGGTAAAGTAAATATGTAAACAGGAAGAATAAAGATGTAGAGTGTTAATAAAGATTGTTTTATTTAAAAAGGCTTTAAAAGTTTTCATATAAAAAATTCGGTGGCGTTGCTTCCCAGTACGCCATGAAAACATTTTGATTTAAAGTTCTTCGAATAACGTAACTGCGATAACCTTCTCTGCCCATGGCAGTATAAAGAAATGTATCGTCCTTGATGATCTCACAAAAGAGGGGACATTGATTTTTAAACTTTTTTCCCTCCAATATTGTCTCCTCTGTGCAGTTGAAGGCGGGCGAATATGCGGACGGATTTCATCATTTCTACCGTCTCAATCAACAACTCAGATTGAATATCAAGGATCTACTGCGATTTATTTTACAGCGGAGCGTCTCGTTCAAATTCCGTACCACAGCGGTGACAGCGGAGCTGCCTGAGAAACGGAAGACAAAAATCCAGTCTAAAAATAGCAATGACAAACGCGCGACTATTGATGAGGAGTCGCTGCCGTACAGCAAAGTATTTATGATTGTAGTTCGCATCGGGCGAGTTCGTGTAAGTGTGTCCATTAATTTGATAACAGCTCATATTGCTACTGACGTAGAAGTGAACTGCAGAAGACTCAAAACTTCATCGCACGAAGGCGCGCTGTTCAGCAGAGCCCAGAATTAAGAGCGTCTTTGAGGGAGCAGGCAGCCGGCGCGTGCGCGCTACGTTATGCGATGCACGTCTGTCACTTGTTCCCGACTTGGCAGTAATCTCTCCATCTGCGTGCCGTAGCTCGAACTGTGACGGGCCGCCACCTAACAGCTGCTTCTTGCGACAGAAACGCTCTCTCTCTCTCGCTTTCTTTACGCGTGCTTTTGTTTGTGAGTGTGTGTGTGTGAGAGAGAGAGAGAGAGGGCGTGTTAAGGAGGGAGGGATATATATATATATATATATATATATATATATATATATATATATATATATAGAGAGAGAGAGAGAGAGAGAGAGGGGGGGGGGGGGAGGGAGGGAGGGATATGGGGTTATCTGATAGTTCGAAGGATTAAAATCTCGGGTATTGGACAGTCCTGACAAGGAACTTTTGGAGAATGGAAGAAGCGACTTGTGTCTTCCTCAGACGGTAGATTAATTCACTTCAGGAAGTACATTCAAATGTTCTGCGCTCTGGATTAACGATAATTTCGCAAACTGGGACACTGAGTTAGGAAATCTCCATTAAATGTGTAGATAAGAATCAGTGTAGGATCTTTAGTTCTCGAGTATCTGTAATTATTTAGTTCTGTTGTTGAAGTCTTATTTCTCGCTGGGTCCTAGCAGTACGTTCCGCGCTTTAATCCTTCGGTTGCAGAGGGAGTCAGTGCGAGGAAACGAAGAAAAGGTTGCCGCCAGTGCTGATCGAGTTACAGGTACACCACCGAATGTAATTTGCCTGTTACAAATCGCACACTGTAACTGTGGAATAAATCACAGTTTACAGACCAATATCCCTAAATTAGGTTTGCTGCGGAATCCTTGAACATATTCTCAGTTTGAATATATTAAACTTTCTTGAGACTTAGAAGCTTATGTCCGGGAATCGGAATGGTTTTACCAAGCATTGCTTGTGCGAAACTCAGCTTGCACTATTCTCACATGACGTACTGCGAACAATGGGTGAAGGGCAACTCTGAGATTCCATATTTCTAGATTTCCGGAAACCATTTGACACGGTAACCCACTGCAGGCTGTTAAAGGTACGAGCATATGAAGTAAGTTCACAGATATTTGAGTGGCTCGAAGACTTTTTAAGTAATACAACCGAGTATGTTGTCCTCGACGGCGAGTGTTCATCAGATTCAAGGGTACCATGGGGAGCGCCAGAGGTAAGTGTGACTGGACAGCTATTGTTCTCTATATACATAAATGATCTGGCGGACATGGTTGGCAGCATTCTGCGGTTGTTTGCTGACGATGCTGTGGTGTACGGTAAGGTGTCGAAGTTGAGTGACTGTAGGAAGATACAAGAAGACTTAGATAAAATTTCTAGGTGGTGTGATGAATGGCAGTTAGCTCTAAATGTGAAAATACACTCCTGGAAATTGAAATAAGAACACCGTGAATTCATTGTCCCAGGAAGGGGAAACTTTATTGACACATTCCTGGGGTCAGATACATCACATGATCACACTGACAGAACCACAGGCACATAGACACAGGCAACAGAGCATGCACAATGTCGGCACTAGTACAGTGTATATCCACCTTTCGCAGCAATGCAGGCTGCTATTCTCCCATGGAGACGATCGTAGAGATGCTGGATGTAGTCCTGTGGAACGGCTTGCCATGCCATTTCCACCTGGCGCCTCAGTTGGACCAGCGTTCGTGCTGGACGTGCAGACCGCGTGAGACGACGCTTCATCCAGTCCCAAACATGCTCAATGGGGGACAGATCCAGAGATCTTGCTGGCCAGGGTAGTTGACCCACACCTTCTAGAGCACGTTGGGTGGCACGGGATACATGCGGACGTGCATTGTCCTGTTGGAACAGCAAGTTCCCTTGCCGGTCTAGGAATGGTAGAACGATGGGTTCGATGACGGTTTGGATGTACCGTGCACTATTCAGTGTCCCCTCGACGATCACCAGTGGTGTACGGCCAGTGTAGGAGATCGCTCCCCACACCATGATGCCGGGTGTTGGCCCTGTGTGCCTCGGTCGTATGCAGTCCTGATTGTGGCGCTCACCTGCACGGCGCCAAACACGCATACGTCCATCATTGGCACCAAGGCAGAAGCGACTCTCATCGCTGAAGACGACACGTCTCCATTCGTCCCTCCATTCACGCCTGTCGCGACACCACTGGAGGCGGGCTGCACGATGTTGGGGCGTGAGTGGAAGACGGCCTAACGGTGTGCGGGACCGTAGCCCAGCTTCATGGAGACTGTTGCGAATGGTCCTCGCCGATACCCCAGGAGCAACAGTGTCCCTAATTTGCTGGGAAGTGGCGGTGCGGTCCCCTACGGCACTGCGTAGGATCCTACGGTCTTGGCGTGCATCCGTGCGTCGCTGCGGTCCGGTCCCAGGTCGACGGGCACGTGCACCTTCCGCCGACCACTGGCAACAACATCGATGTACTGTGGAGACCTCACGCCCCACGTGTTGAGCAATTCGGCGGTACGTCCACCCGGCCTCCCGCATGCCCACTATACGCCCTCGCTCAAAGTCCGTCAACTGCACATACGGTTCACGTCCATGCTGTCGCGGCATGCTACCAGTGTTAAAGACTGCGATGGAGCTCCGTATGCCACGGCAAACTGGCTGACACTGACGGCGGCGGTGCACAAATGCTGCGCAGCTAGCGCCATTCGACGGCCAACACCGCGGTTCCTGGTGTGTCCGCTGTGCCGTGGGTGTGATCATTGCTTGTACAGCCCTCTCGCAGTGTCCGGAGCAAGTATGGTGGGTCTGACACACCGGTGTCAATGTGTTCTTTTTTCCATTTGCAGGAGTGTATGTAAGTTAATGTGCATGAATAGGAAGAACAAACCTGTAATGTTTGGATGCATCGGTACTATTGTCCTGCTGGACATAGTCAAGTCGTTTAGATATCTGGGACTAGCGTTGCAAAGCGATATGAAATGGAACGAGCATGTGAGGCTTGTGGTTGGGAAAGCGAAAGGTCGAGCTCGGTTTATTGGAAGAACTTTAGGAAAGAGTGGTTCATCTGTAAAGGTCACCACATACCATACGACGCTGGTGAGATCTATTCTTGAGTTACTGCTCTAGTGTTTGGGATCTGTACTAAGTCGGATTGAAGGAAGATATCGAAGCAATTCAGAGGCGGGATGCTAGATTTGTTGCCGGTAGGTTCGAACAACACGCAAGTGTTCCGGAGGTGCTTCGGTAACTCAAATGGGAATCCCTGGAGGGAAAGAGACGTTCTTTTCGAGAAACAGTCTAGAGAAAATGTAGAGAATCGGCATCTGAAGCTGACTGTGAAACGATTCTACTGCCGCCAACATACGAGGGCAGTTCAATAAGTAATGCAACACATTTTTTTTCTCGGCCAATTTTGGTTGAAAAAACCGGAAATTTCTTGTGGAATATTTTCAAACATTCCCGCTTCGTCTCGTATAGTTTCATTGACTTCCGACAGGTGGCAGCGCTGTACGGAGCTGTTAAAATGGCGTCTGTAACGGATGTGCGTTGCAAACAACAGGCAGTGATCGAGTTTCTTTTGGCGGAAAACCAGGGCATCTCAGATATTCATAGGCGCTTGCAGAATGTCTAAGGTGATCTGGCAGTGGACAAAAGCACGGTGAGTCGTTGGGCAAAGCGTGTGTCATCATCGCCGCAAGGTCAAGCAAGACTGTCTGATCTCCCGCGTGCGGACCGGCCGTGCACAGCTGTGACTCCTGCAATGTCGGAGCGTGCGAACACACTCGTTCGAGATGATCGACGGATCACCATCAAACAACTCAGTGCTCAACTTGACATCTCTGTTGGTAGTGCTGTCACAATTGTTCACCAGTTGGGATATTCAAAGGTTTGTTCCCGCTGGGTCCCTCGTTGTCTAACCGAACACCATAAAGAGCAAAGGAGAACCATCTGTGCGGAATTGCTTGCTCGTCATGTGGCTGAGGGTAACAATTTCTTGTCAAAGATTGTTACAGGCGATGAAACATGGGTTCATCACTTCGAACCTGAAACAAAACGGCAATCAATGGAGTGGCGCCACACCCACTCCCCTACCAAGAAAAAGTTTAAAGCCATACCCTCAGCCGGTAAAGTCATGGTTACAGTCTTCTGGGACGCTGAAGGGGTTATTCTGTTCGATGTCCTTCCCCATGGTCAAACGATCAACTCTGAAGTGTATTGTGCTACTCTTCAGAAATTGAAGAAACGACTTCAGCGTGTTCGTAGGCACAAAAATCTGAACGAACTTCTCCTTTTTCATGACAACGCAAGACCTCACACAAGTCTTCGCACCCGAGAAGAGCTCACAAAACTTCAGTGGACTGTTCTTCCTCATGCACCCTACAGCCCCGATCTCGCACCGTCGGATTTCCATATGTTTGGCCCAATGAAGGACGCAACCCGTGGGAGGCACTACGCGGATGATGAAGAAGTTATTGATGCAGTACGACGTTGGCTCCGACATCGACCAGTGGAATGGTACCGTGCAGGCATACAGGCCCTCATTTCAAGGTGGCGTAAGGCCGTAGCATTGAATGGAGATTACGTTGAAAAATAGTGTTGTGTAGCTAAAATATTGGGGAATAACCTGGTGTATTTCAATGCTGAATAAAACAACCCCTGTTTCAGAAAAAAAAAATGTGTTGCATTACTTATTGAACTGCCCTTGTACACTGCTCGTAAGGACCACGAAGATAAGATACGAGAAATTAGGTCTCATACGGAGGCATATAGACAGTCGTTTTTCCCTCGCTCTGTTTGGGAGATGAACAGAAAAGGAAATGACTAGTAGTGACTTGCAGAGTATTCATTTAGATGGAGATGTAGATGTTTTCATTTTGGAATTTAATTTTGCAACATCTGCACTGACGACGCTTAAATTAGCTTGTATCGACTTTAAATTAGAGATAAGACTGACATGTCCCTCGTTAGGAAAACACCTTAGCAGTTTCCTACCTAAATGAAGATGGGTTGCAATATCTACTAGTCGATCACTCTGTATAATATACCTTCCTTCTTTTCTGGTCAAGTTTCCCGAGACTCCAGAAGTTCCAATAGAAAATACCGCCGCCACAATTTCCACATTGGATATATTCTTTTTCAGTGCTTATGCCACGCCAAATGAAAATTTGTACCTGACCGTGACGCGAAGCCGTATTTCTGATTATAGGGAGCAGTCACCTTAAATTTGCAGCCCATCCAAGAACATACCGACAGCATCGACTCAATTTATTGTCAAAGGTGTTCTCTCTACACACATCCGAAAAGTACAACCAGACTTTTTTCACGGGGTATTCAGTAATATTGTAACTGTTTGTAATTGATTTGGGGGAGGATTGTGACTTAATCTGGCACACGAGAAGCGTGCTTCAACAATTCACTCTCAAGTGCAAGTCCGAATTAGGGCCACCATTTAATTATGCCTGTACAATCACGAATATGATGAGCAGAGAGAAATACGTCGAGGTTTTTTCTTAAAATTTTGATTGATTGTTCGTTGGATTTAGAGAAGACAAAAAAAATGGTTCAAATGGTTCTGAGCACTATGAGACTTAACATCTATGGTCATCAGTCCCCTAGAACTTAGAACTACTTAAACCTAACTAACCTAAGGACATCACACAACAACCAGTTATCACGAGGCAGAGAAAATCCCTGACCCTGCCGGGAATCGAACCCGAGCGCGGCATTAGAGAAGACACAAGAGCAAGAGAGGCAATTCTGGCCTTGGGAATACTATTGGAAAGAAGGATGGATATGGATAGATGCATTTATCTTACTGTCACTGACTTAGGACTTAGGAAAAGCTTTTGACAATGTAAACTGGAAGCTACTCGTTAGAACTACCAAGAAAGTAGGATTTGAAGGACATAAGAATATTTAATAAAATTTATCGGAACAAACACAAAAATAAAAAAATATTGTACAGGAAGAAAAGGACATAGGCAAGGATCTATCTTATCTCCGTGTTTATACAATGTGCTCATTGAGGAAACTATCCAGATCGTACTGGAGAAGACAAATGGAATAAAATCCAATGTTGGAAGGATACACTGTATCTGTCGTGTACAACTTTGTACACAGTGGTAAGGGGAGGTGGACTACAGAGTGGTACGGCAACTGTAGACATAGAAAGATAGAAAGACTGGAGAGGTGCAGAAATGTTTGGCGAACAAGTTCATACAATAAACAGAAAATTTACTTAACTTGTATTTCTCCAAGAGAACGACGACTTAATACCAAAAAATACGGCGAAAAGTAGAGTCCAGCTATAACCATGTCAACTAGGATGAGGCTTGCAGTAGTAAGGTATGAACGATGGAGTCTGAGCGTCCTGTAGCGAAGTGGCTCCAAGCAAGAGCGGGCTGTGTGGTTACTGCCAGCTGTCCTGTACTGCGGCAGCAGAGGGCGCTCGTGGTACGGAACTTCAGGAGGTGTTGCTCAGTGGATGTGCTCCTCCATTGGGTCTGCCAGATCCCCCTTGACCGTTATCGGCATTGGCAGGAAACTTGCAGCTTTGGTTCAAATGGCTCTGAGCACTATGGGACTTAACATCTATGGTCATCAGTCCCCTAGAACTTAGAACTACTTAAACCTAACTAACCTAAGAACAGCACACAGCACCCAGCCATCACGAGGCAGAGAAAATCTCTGACCCCGCCGGGAATCGAACCCGGGAACCCGGGCGTGGGAAGCGAGAACGCTACCGCACGACCACGAGATGCGGAAACTTGCAGCTCCTTTGCCTACTGTGATACGCCGGTGGGATTGTATCGACACGTGATACCACAGTATCAGATTCGCTGGTAACTTATAACAACTGCAGTGTCCGAAAAAGAAATGAAGAGAAAGCTTCAAATACTATCAGACACTCGTAAGGTATGGTAATTACAAGTAAACAACTGGAAAATGAAAGTAGTGGTAGTATGGAGAAATAGGGAAGAAATTAAAACCAATGTAAAAGCTGATGGCTTCAGAATGTTGTTACTTCAGTTGTACGACTGCAGAGGGTAATAGATACTTAAAGGAAGGAAAGAGAAGGATTGCGTTGACAAGGCAGATATTTCTGACCAAGAAAAATAATTTAACGCCCAAATATATGAATATAGATTTTAGATAATCCTCAACAAAATAATTTGTATGGGGTACATTGCTCTATCTAAGTGGAAGTGGGTAAATTGGAAGGAATAAACTTGAAGCTGCTGAAATGTGGAAAGGCGGTAAAGCTGGATGGAAAGAAAAACCAACCTGGATGTCTTAAGGCAAGTCAACGAAGAAAGAAAACTTTTATAGGAAATGGAAAGAGAAAAACAGAATTTATTGGACATGCCATCAGATGCAAAAATTCATCAGTAACATTCTGAAAGGAAAAGTGCTGGGAAAGGAAGGAAGAGGACGCCTAGGAGGAAGTATGAAAACATCTAGAAGAGGACTGACAGAAGAGAGTGGCGTTAATTAGCCTTTAGAATACATATGTATGCTGACATCTACATTACACGTGTTTATGGAATCTTATGTCGTTTGGATTTCACAGTGTATGTGCACTCGTTAAACGACTTATTAGTGAAACTACTACGAAAGCAACAGAACTGCAATCAATAAATTAAGGAAATATGTTTAGAGTCAAATGACTTACTGACAGGTACCATCAGAAGATGAAGGGTTGAATGGAATAGTTTATTATGGCGTATGACCATGCTGTACATCTACTCGCCGGCCAGCTAAGTGAAAGACAAGCGCTAAATGTGTAAAATATGTATTTCCAACTCACTTACTTGTGGCTGTAGCATGGTGGTCAGGTGCTAAGAGGACTAATTCCAAGAAGTGCAGAGTCATCAAGAACCAAGGGTGAATGTTCTGGAACAGCTAAAACTGAGGCAGGCTCAATCATCTGCCACGGTCCAATATGTGTGGGGTAAACAGTGGATAACTCCGATTGCCACAGCGAATAGACTGGCCAAAGTAGTTTGTCGGTTTTATTAAAGTTCAGCCTGTATGTACTTACTTTGTAGACGGTTCACCACTTCCAGTTTCTAGGGAAAGCTAGTAAGACATTGATCGCATACGATAACAAAGCTATCGAAATGAGGTTACGCCCAACAGGTATGCAACACACCTAACGTACAGGTAACGCGGTTACGTTCTTAATCGAACAAAGCTACTGGGAAAACTACCGTAGCCTGTGCTTAATTATCGTAGTCTACCGTAGCCTGCTATAGTTTTACAACTTTAGTCTCTCTGCTTGCGTATTGCTCTTGTGGTAACACGAGAGTTGCTCAAATAATTGTCATGCCACACGACCTTTACTGCAACTTGCTGAATTGCTTATCATATCGCCTGGGTAAGTGCCAATGGTGCAAGAATTACCCTCCATGACACATCACAATAATAATAATAATGATAATAAAGAAGCAACTAAGGAGCGACAGACGGCGAGATAGAGAATGTATAATATGAGCGACCATAATTTAAGTTGAAACTTCTTGGCAGATTGCCCACGAAAGGCAAAGGTGCCGAGTTCGAGTCTCGGTCCGGTACACAGTTTTAATCTCCCAGGAAGTTTCATATCAGCGCACACCCCGCTGCAGGGTGAAAAATCTCATTCTGGATAATTAAAGTTTTTTTTTTTTTTCGCTTCCAGAGTTGCCTTGCGTAGCAGCGCTGCCGCCTTGGCTGCAGTAGACCGAAACGGAGTTGTTGCCGGTAGTTGCATCTACTAGGATACCCCACACGAGCTACATCACGTGCAAGTGTCTCTGCGGCCGGGCGAGAAAGAACGCGCCTCCGCCGCCAGCAGTCGTCCTCATCCAGCGGTCTGCGGTGGTTACCACGGCGGCCGGCGAGGCACGGCGCCTGTGCGGATGACCCTACCCCGCCTAACACCGATACGTGCCCGCCGCCTGCGGTCGGCGACGTGACGGCGTCCGGCCCCGGCCCGGTGCAGATTACCTCCGGGTTCGTCCTCCCGAGGAAAAGACCACAGATACACTTCGAGGATCCTATCTGCCGCTGCAAAAGTGCACAGTTCGGTGGTTCGCTGGTATTACAGAGGCGGATTGCGGCGTGCTGTGTTGCTGGCTCGGGTGGGGCGGTGCGCCTCGAAGAGGGCTAATCAGCCTCGTGGAAGGCTGGTACAGTAGGGGGAAATACGAGCGTTGGTTCAGCTACAGAAGGTAGGTCGCGGCCTCCGTTAAAAGTATGCTGCGTCCCAGAGCCAGCGAAACTTTTCGTATCTGCGGTCTCCACTCACACTTTTCTGTTGCGTTTTAGCCAGGGAAATTCTCAAGACATTCTTTGCTTACGTCCAACTTCACTTAAGGGGCTCCGGAAAGGCTCAAAATCATGAAAAGTTCAATTTTTACTTTTTTGCGTTTTCTGAATCTGGAGACTATTACCTTTTAATAGATATATAATTTTTCAATTCCGAAGACTACAACTATTTTTAAATTTTTTTAAAAATGTGTTCTACATGGGCGTGACCCACTGTGGCGCTGTTAAACTGCTGTCAAATGGTGTTATTATTAACGTCCGTGTTCATCAGGTACATTTTAGTGATGTGAGATAAAGTATGTGTTGTGGCTAACCTGTGATGGTTCAATATATATCGCTGGTGTGATTGTCGATTGTTTCATGTTTATTTACTCTGTCGTTATCTCGAAAATATTCGTAATTAATTCTGTTTCTTGAGTCTCTGTTTTGTTGAAGTATAATAATGAGTAAAAGTAAAGTTATTAGAAATCCTCTGAAGGCTTTTAAGAAAAGGAGAAATGTTGGAAAGCCAAAGGTATTTAGAAATATGGGAATGAAGATAGGTTCTAACATGGTACGAGCGATGCTTGCTTTAGACAAGGAACGCCTTCGGGCTGCAGACAGGGCTGTAAAGAGTCTAGAAATACAAGCAAGAGTAAACAGGAGGAGGAACAAGAGGAAGCTGGAGGAGGAGTTTGCAGAGGATGAAGATAATCCATCCTATGGACCTGGAATGCACTAAAAAGTTAATCCAATCTTTGTCGCTCGATTCCCAAAACTTTTATTTTCTCATACTAATTACATGTTTTCTAAGGATCTTCCAAACATATTTGTTTCAAACTTTCAGTAAATGTTACACAGTACCTTCTGCATAATTTAACACAGCCTTTTTCCAAAAAACTGTATATTTTTGAATATATAAATAAAAAATTGCAAAAAAATGTTGTGAATTTTCATTACAATTGAAAAAAAATCATCTTTAATAACTGAACTAAAATTTTGTAAAATCCCTGTGTTAAGTTGTAGCCCATATTCCAATAAATAATCTGTAAAAAGTTCAACTTCCTACCTCAAATACTTTGTGAGGAAAGATGTAATTTATAAGCGTTATTTTAACATTGCAAGTATAGGGCGTTCCGGAGCCCCTTAATATAATTACTTTGATTGAATTATTCCCATCAGATTCCCAGTTGTCAGATCTCCCTTTGCTTCTGCTAATGTGTATTGTTGTACATTTCGGCCAGTCGGTGGGGCAATTTGGAAACAGTAATCTTTCCGACAAATCGCCCAATAAATTCCGCCTTAAAGCGGCGGTGCGATTAAGATATGGGACAAAAGTTACTAAAATATGGCACCGGACTGGCTGTAAGAATAAGAGAGAACGTACATTTGCGATAAAATGAGACCACAAATAAAAAATAATCCTATGTTTCTCAAATATTTATACTGGTTAGTTGCGTGTCCGTATGTGAAAGTCGCGAACGTGCACTCCGTTCAGAGGCATTCACGGCCTGTCCCTTCTGGCCTATGTGAAGGAAAGCTGGGGGAAAAATACATTTATTTCATCTTTAAAAAAATAGACTTGATCCGACTTCGTGAAAGGAAAATAGTTACAGGTTCCTGGTCGCGGCTTACCATGACCTAAGAACAAAACCAAAAATGGTGGCCACAAAAGGAAGTATGTAAGTGCATTCACGTACCTGAGTTATTATACAGCGTCGTATCGAAGATCGGCGCCCAGTCTTATACGAAATTTTGAATAGAAAATTTCCAAGAAATAACTTCACGGGATTCCAAGGTTGTGAATTCGTTAGACCAACAATGAGAAACAGTGTCGATACGTTTTTATATGGTAATTATTCAGCATTTTGCACACAACACATTCTCATACGTCTTTGCAATTCGACTCACAGATAACGAAAGACGATTCTTTGTCGAGAAAATGCTGAAGGTGAAGCGGTTCTTTGTTTTTCCGTGTTATCGCTCCCTACGGCTTACATACAACTTTGAAAATAAAATATATTTTTTAAAATTTTTGTAATATTTACAGAATAGAGAAAAGACAATAATTAAAAACGAAAAAAATAAATATTTAAATAGTTCTTCTTCACAGAAAATGAAGAGCATATGAAAAGAGAAATTTGTTAACATCGATTATAAATTAAAGTGTTGGGAGGTCTTTTCTGAAAGTAGCCTTATACGAAAGGTAGATCGTGTAACTAACGAAGAGGTAATGAACCGAACTGAGAAGGAAAAAAAATTCTGATACAACTTGATTGAAAGGAGGGATCGGTTGATAGGATACATCGTGAGATATCAAGGAATCGTCAGTTTGGTATTTGAAGTAAGTGGCGGGAGTGTAAACATTTTAACGGGCGACCAAGAATTGACTGAAATTAGGAGGCTCAAATTTAGGCTGCAGTAGTTATGGAGAGATGAAGAGGCCTGTATACAACAGACTAGTGCGAGAGCTGCACAAAACCAGTTCTGGGTCTGACCACCACCACCACCACCACCACCACCACCACCACCACCACCACCACCACCACCACCGTCACCACAACAAACAACATTATCCAGACGATCGAATCACTCCCTCCACTTACGCTTTCACTTCTTCTCAGCGCAGTGGTTTGCATACTGGACTCTCATTCGGAAGGACGACGGTTCAAACCCGCGTGCGGTCATCCTGATTTATGTTTTCCGTGAATTCCCTAAATCGCCTCAGGCAAATGCCGGGATCGTTCCTTTGGAAGGACACGACCTACTTCCTTCCCCATCCTTCCCCAATCCGATGGGACCTACGACCTCGCTGTTTAGTCCCCTCCCCCAAATCAACTAACTAACCAACTTCTCTCCACTACCCATTCACATCGCACATTTTCGAAAAGCAATTGGAACACCGTAATTTATGCTACAAAACGAAAGACTCGCAGCATGAGTAGATTTAATAACTTTTCAAAACTGGATATAAATTGCTACTCAGTAAGCAGTGATTCTCGATCCTTATTTTTAGAGAGTACATTTATTTTCAGTTATTTATTGGAATAGGTGTCATAATATAGAGGTTCCGTAATATCCGTAGCTACTTTAGGACAGTGGAACTACTTATAACGTATCATTTCGTGGTCGCCGATGTGTGTATAGTACAGTTCGCTATTGTACGGTTTCCAGAAGCTGGGGGAAGGAGTTTTTTTTTCAGGGTCCTGGATTTTCTCTAATCGTCCTATATAGCTGTTGAAGACTACTGGGCTGCCTTACAGTGGCAGGGAATGACGACCGTTACAGAAAAACTTCTGGCAGTCTTCCCTTACAGAAGCGCTGTAAGCAGAAGTAGGAAATGGTCAAATAGAATATCTACTTGCTGACTGGCTGTAGAACCTAAACGTAAAACAATTTCGCGGAGCGTTGTGGAATTCATGAAATCGAGCCCTCGTTACTTTGACGTGGCAAACAGTAAACCATATGGGGCGGAGTTTGTCTTATGTCTGACGTCTGGAGTTGGTGATTCTCCAGCATCAACGGAGTTACTTTTCCGGTACGAAAAGCCTACAAAATATTCGTGAGTTCCCGTGCGCGGGAGCCGGCAGAAGTGGCCGTGCGGTTAAAGGCGCTGCAGTCTGGAACCGCAAGACCGCTACGGTCGCAGGTTCGAATCCTGCCTCGGGCATGGTTGTTTGTGATGTCCTTAGGTTAGTTAGGTTTAACTAGTTCTAAGTTCTAGGGGACTAATGACCTCAGCAGTTGAGTCCCATAGTGCTCAGAGCCATTTGAACCATTTGAACCGTGCGCGGGTGTCGGCTTCTGTTTAGGCACTTTCTCTGCGGCTGTCGCAGATTAATGAGTTATGACTTGGTCGATAAAAGAAGGTCTAGAGTAGATCATGGAGAACTAGCTAGCTGGCGGTTGTGTTGGATAAGACTGACGTTTTGGCAAGGGTCAACTGATGCAAATAAATTTCGTTTTGTTCTGATGGAAAATTGAGCATGGTGGTTTTGTGTGAACTTTCCCCTACTGATTTCGATCTGTGTTCCTGTTCTGTTGTGACGACGGTTATCGACAGCAGCCTGTTAACGAATTAAAAGCGGTGCACCGAACTATTGGAGGTGGTCGTACCTTGGAATCTTACCTTAATGAACACTAGTGCGCAAAACGTACGGACGAAATTAGCTTTCACGGCCGGCCGTTGTGGCCTAGCGGCTCTAGGCGCTACAGTCTGGAACAGCGCGACCGCTACGGTAACAGGTTCGAATCCTGCCTCGGGCATGGATGTGTGTGATGTCCTTGGGTTAGTTAGATTTAAGTAGTTCTAAGTCTAGGGGACTGATGACCTCAGATGTTAAGTCCCATAGTTCTCAGAGCCGTTTGAACCATTTGAAAGTAGCTTTCACATGATGTGCCACTGCCTAGTAACATAGGTCGATGAAACTAACATAATACAGAACAGTACAGCACGGTACAGTAACTACAGAAGGTAACTGTAAGGAGTAAGCAGTAAGCCGAGCAGATATGACACATTTATTAAAATAAAATAACTAATTCGACGTCACCGTGGTTCACGATGGTACTCAAACCTCAGGCAGGAAAAGAGGAAATGAAGTGGAAGGACTGGGCAGATTGGAGTTCACATCATTCACCACTTTTTATTAGAACATATTTATGTAAGAAAAATAACTAAAATCAGATAGAAATAGTTAACAGGATTGCGAACAACACTCTGAACTTTTCATAATTAAGAAATTACACACCTTAGTTTAGTGACAATATAAATAAGCCAACAGTTAAAAGGTGTGCCCGACAGCGATTCTTAGATTTCAGACTCAAAACTTCTACCTTTACGGACCGCAACTCAGAAAATGCTTCAGCAATTGAACAAATAATTAATATTTGGGAACAGACGGCTCTTGAAGAAGCGTAACTCATCTCAAAAGGTTAAAAACTTGATAGTCATACAGGAAGACAGAGTAACTTACAGCTGCCTCAAGACAACTGGGGAAAAATTCTTGAAATACTCTTCCAAGGGCATCTAGATATTTTAATAAAGTAAACAGGTGCACAGATTTATAGCGCTGCCTTCAGCCAGACAGAGCAAGTTCCCTTACATCTCGCCCCAATGGGCAGTTAAGTAATTAATAATAGAACGAGTGTGCACAGACTGATGTAACTGCCTTCAAACAGACAGTGAAAAGTCTCTTAAGGTGTACTCTAGAAAACACTTAAGAGATTCAGTAAGTGAACGTGTATGCATAACGGCTCAAGAACGCCTTTTAGAAAGGAAGAGAACCAGTAATTGGTAGTCAGAAGGTTGTAATGCACCAACGACCGTACTGCAGTTCTCAACCCCGATGGTGGAGGAACGGGACGCCTTATAAACATTGTGGCCAGCATGGGAGAAAGCTGCAGAGGGTGTACTGTCGTCCGTGGTGGACACACACCCTACTAAGAACCACACCATGTCTTTAAAATGGCCAGTGAACCATCAAGAATCACGGTCACTTCAATGTAATTATTGACTTCGAATAAAAGTGTCATTTCTGCTCGTCTGAGTTGTTTCTCTCAGTTTCCTTTTATACAATACTGAAGCAGTTCAGTCTGTGTGCGGTCTTTCACCGAGCTTTAGTCTCGCGGTTCTAGGCGCTCAGTCCGGAACCGCGCGACTGCTACGGTCGCAGGTTCGAATCCTGCCTCGGGCATGGATGTGTGTGATGTCCTTAGGTTAGTTAGGTTTAAGTAGTTCTAAGTTCTAGGGGACTGATGACCACAGATGTTAAGTCCCATAGTGCTCAGAGCCATTTGAACCATTTTTGAACCGAGCTTTATTACCTGACAGTGACAAAATAGTGCGAAGGTCACTTTCATCCTTAAGTTTTGCAGACTCTTGTAATTAGATAGGCGCAGGGCTTTTAGTTACTGACCTCTGAGTTGTTACATTTGACCCTATCTCGCCGGTTAAATTGAGGCTGGTGACCCTTATTGACACTGATTTTACATGTGTAGCAGTTTAGGAAATTAATGCGGTCTGCGCAATGGGACTAATGATAAAATGGTTCAAATGGCTCTGAGCACTATGGGACTTAACATCTGAGGCCATCAGTCTCCTAGAACTTAGAACTATTTAAACCTGACTAACCTAAGGACATCACACACATCCATGCCCGAGGCAGAATTCGAACCTGCGACCGTAGCGGTAGCACGGTTCCAGACTGAAGCGCCTAGAACCGCTCGGCCACATCTGCCGGCGACTAATGATATTTTTAAAAATATCCGTAATCAGAAATATCGATATTTAATCAAGTATTAATATCAGCTCGCGGTACATGGGGGTAAATCATCGATATATCGACGGATAAAATGTCGATGTACAGACCATAAAAATATCGGATGCACATTGTAAATATACTGCTGGGTTCAAAGCAGTATATTTAAGTATTGATTTATTGTTATATATTCTGTGCATGAACAAGCTAGCAGCCTGCTTATCTCTCTTAGAGCAAGAATTGAAAGGAAAACGATGCACGTTCACGCTTGGCGTTAACCACTTTGCTAATAATGGGAAATGCGTGTAAGTGGCACAATAAAAGGGGTTCGATGGATGTGTCGTTCCGTTTCGTCACATATCGGATTTGTCTGGAACACTTCATGTCGACTTCCCTGTTCCTCATTTCTGCAAACACTAGCGACCTAGCAGTTGTATTGTCAAAATTGCGTGGTGAAGCTAAACGTTGCAGTTTCAGTTGGTCGCGCCGAACGCCAATTATATCAGCAGTTCCCCTCACAGGTCTCCACCCACCGTAAAGATCAATCTTGTTGTTTCGATTTTTGTTCATCATTTTCAGCAACTGTTCTTGTAGGATTCTGATAGGAAGAAACAGCCTACTATATGCGCTAAAAATTGTTTTAACGCAAGTGGTGTGCTATTTCTTCACATCAAAAATATTGTTATTCCACTCACACCGCCCTCCCCCCTTCCCCCCACCCTCCCCTCGTGAAATCGGACTAGTACTTTGTGGCACCTATAGTTGCGTCACACAGTCAAAGAGAAAGACTGGAAGTGATGAAATCTCAGAAAGTAGTTACATTCCTTCACGCAGTGACAGAAAAATTGTGTCCTAATACAACCTCAAAAGAACGTCTTCAAATATGTGCCGAAAATTGTAAAAAATACAATATAAATTAAATATAGCGGCACTCGATAGTGCAGTTTTAATATCGATGTATCGGTATAGACTGATCGAGTGCTTCTAGTAACTTCAGTCTGGAACCACGCGTCTGCTACGTTCGCAGGTTCGAATTCTGCCTCGGGCATGGATGTGTGTCATGTCCTTAGGTTAGTTAAGTTTAAGTAGTTCTAAGTCTAGGGGATTGATGACCTAAGATATTAAGTCCCATAGTGCTTAGAGCCATTTGAGCCATTTGTATCAGTATAGAGCGTGAAAAAGTATCGCCGTTATATATCGATAGTTATTTGAATTGTCGATACATCGACGAATCGATGTCTTACTAACAGCCCTACTGTGGAGCAGTAAATCGCGTGATTGGCTTCGCGCGCCGACCACCGCCAAGAGGTCGTGGATTCGGCTCGCGACCGCAGCTGTGATTTCGCGTGACGTGGCTGAAGCTTTCAGGGCGGACGAAAGGAACGTTTCACTCTGTCCCAATTTATTCCTTTCAACGACGTTGGACGCACAACAAAAAAGCGCTAACGCAGAAACGGTATGCAGCGACCCAAGAAGCCACCATCGTCACCAACACCACTGATTCAACACAGTCATCCTATTCTTCCGTATTTCTTCCTTTCATTTTCTGCGAATTCTGCACTGTTTTGGAACTTCCGTGGCAGTTTAAGACTGTGTGTTGGACCGAGCGTCGAATGGCAACGTTCAAACGGCTCAGCTGGCCACGCACTTTCAATTCCTCATCTACATCTGCGTGACTGCTCTGCAGTCCACACACACACTGAGGTAACAAGAGTCATAGGACAGCGATATGCACAATACAGATGTCGGTGTATCTCGTACACAAGACGTAAAACGGCAGTGTGTTGGCGGTGCTGTCATTTTTACTCACGTGGTTCATGTGAGAAGGTTTCCAATGTAATTATCGCCGCACGACGGCAATTAACAGACTCTGAATGCGGAATGGTAGCTGGAGATAGACTCATGGGACATTCCAATTCGCAAATCGTTAGGGAATTTAATATTCCGAGGTCCTCAGTATCAAGAGTGTGCCGAGAATACAGCTATATAGGCAACATGGCTCAGTATTTGTGCAGGGGACTTCCAACGACTGGTTGAGTCCATGCCACGTCGAGTAGATGCGCTACGCCAGACAAAAGGAGGTCCGGCACTGTACGTATGAGGAATCCCACGTCTTTTGTCACCTGAGTGGAAGTGCCTACTGGACAACTCTCCCCTACTTGCCCAAACTTCACAGAACTCTCCAGCGTACCTTCTAGATATTGGCGTGGATGTACAAAACCTCCCAATCCTGAATTACTACACCAGTGTCCACAACACTGCTTCTACTGTACAGCGGTGAGGGTGAAGTTGGGACGCAGTCGGCACACATCATTCAGTTTCCAAGCGGCCGGACCGGACCCCGTCTCATAAACAAGCCTCGTCGGCGTCGTCGGCTCGCCGGCAGCCCCACGCCGCGACATTATCGCCCTCGCTTCCTCAAACACAGAAGCAATCCCGGGGCCCAGGGCGCCGTCTTATTTGCTCGCCGCGCGATTTGCGCTGCGTCCATCGCAGACGTGACGGCCGCGGCCGGCTCGTCGCCGCCCTGCGCACCTCCATTACAAACGGAAAATTACACCGTGTGAGAGATTGGACTCGGTTACGAGATGGGACGTGTGCGTAAGGCGATACCGCGCCGGCTGCGGCCGGCGAACGAGCGTGGGTCGCCCGCCGCCACCGCCGCCCTTAAGGTATAACCTGCTCATTCGCTGCTCCTAATGACACGGCGATGCGATGCGATGCGAAGCGACCAGTCGCGGGGAACGGAATTGGCCGAGAGCCGCGAGCCGACAAATTGCTGCCGAGTCATAAAAAGATGCGCATAACATTCGAGTATCGGTTTAGCATTGAACAGCCCGAAACGATTACATGGCGCTCTCACCATCTCAGACAATACAACAGGGTGTTACAAAAAGGTACGGACAAACTTTCAGGAAACATTCCTCACACACAAATAAAGAAAAGATGTTATGTGGACATGTGTCCGGAAACGCTTAATTTCCATGTTAGAGCTCATTTTAGTTTCGTCAGTATGTACTGTACTTCCTCGATTCACCGCCAGTTGGCCCAATTGAAGGAAGGTCATGTCGACTTCGGTGCTTGCGTCAACATGCGACTCATTGCTCTACAGTACTAGCATCAAGCACATCAGTACGTAGCATCAACAGGTTAGTGTTAAGCACGAACGTGGTTTTGCAGTCAATGCAATGTTTACAAATGCGGAGTTGGCAGATGCCCATTTGATGTATGGATTAGCACGGGGCAATAGCCGTGGCGCGGTACGTTTGTATCGAGAGAGATTTCCAGAACGAAGGTGTCCCGACAGGAAGACGTTCGACGCAATTGATCGGCGTCTTAGGGAGCACGGAACATTCCAGCCTGTGACTCGCGAATGGGGATGACCTAGAACGACGAGGACACCTGCAATGGACGAGGCAATTCTTCGTGCAGTTGACGATAACCCTAATGTCAGCGTTAGAGAAGTTGCTGCTGTACAAGGTAACGTTGACCACGTCACTGTATGGAGAGTGCTACGTGAGAACCATTTGCTTGCGTACCATGTACAGCGTGTGCAGGCACTATCAGCAACTGTTTGGCCTCGACGGGCACACTTCTGCGAATGGTTCATCCAACAATGTGTCAATCCTCATTTCAGTGCAAATGTTCTCTTTACGGATGAGGCTTCATTCCAACGTGATCAAATTGTAAATTTTCTCAATCAACATGTGTGGGCTGACGAGAATCCGCACGTAGCTGTGCAATCACGTCATCAACACAGATTTTCTGTGAACGGTTGGGCAGGCTTTGTTGGTGATGTCTTGATTGGGCCCCATGTTCTTCCACCTACGCTCAATGGAGCACGTTATCATGAATTCATACGGGATACTCTACCTGTGCTGCTAGAACATGTGCCTTTACAAGTACGACACAACGTGTGGTTCATGCACGATGGAGCTCCTGCACATTTCAGTCGAAGTGTTCGTACGCTTCTCAACAAGATTCGGTGACCGATGGAATGGTAGAGGCGGCCCAATTCCATGGCCTCCACGCTCTCCTGACCTCAACCCGCTTGACTTTCATTTATGGGGGCATTTGAAAGCTCTTGTCTACGCAACCCCGGTACCAAACGTAGAGACTCTTCGTGCTCGTATTGTGGACGGCTGTGATACAATACGCCATTCTCCAGGGCTGCATCAGCGCATCAGGGATTCCATGCGACGGAGGGTGGATACATGTATCCTCGCTAACGGAGGACATTTCGAACATTTCCTGTAACAAAGAGTTTGAAGTTATGCTGGTACGTTCTGTTGCTGTGTGTTTCCGTTCCATGAATAATGTGATTTGAAGAGAAGTAATAAAATGAGCTCTAACGTGGAAAGTAAGCGTTTCCGAACACATTTCCACATAACATATTTTCTTTCTTTCTGTGTGAGGAATGTTTCCTGAAAGTTTGGCCGTGCACCCTGTATACAGAGTAACTCACTCGAAATACGGCGAAAAATGGGATAATGTGCAGTCGTATGTATAAAACGAATTTCAGAAAAATAGAAGCGTTACATGCAGGAAGACAAGTGCGTGTCGAGAAAGGCGCGAAGAACACTATTAGCATCCTAAAACAATTTCTCTGCAGCGGAGTGTGTGCTGGTACATTTTGTCTGAAGCACAGTGGTTAAAGCAGTTCAGCTTAGATTTCCGCTAACTTGGCAAGCTTGACGGGTACTCTCAGCCTGGGCATCTGACAACAGGTCAGACATGACTAGCCAGGTATGTATATAAAAATATGGCATTTCAGTCTTTGATCGCTTTTTTTTTAAAAAAAAAGAACGATCGCGGGAATTCCATTAAAACAATCATGTCTAGTTTTGATAAAGGTATGTATATGGCTGCGTATGGAGTTTCGCTGCATCTCATGTGTCATGACGATGGCAGTAGAAAAATGAACAAATAAAACTTAAAGGAGATTCAGGATAACTTAAAAATTGAGGAATATATACCACTCACGAAACAGAGCGCAATTCCAGCAGGGAAAAAGATGTCATACGTGATACATCACATGACGGTACAATAGATTAGATGAATCCGAGCGTTTCTTGTCAAAAACAAAATTGACAAAACAAGAATTATCGCAAGCCATGGCTTTAGATGGCGCCAGATTGCGCATACCATACTTCAGAATGAATGCTATTTGGTAAATGTCCACAGGTAGCGGCTCTTTTTAACATAAAATCGTAATAGGGGTCACAGCATAAAATATTTGACTAAGGCCAATCTGTCATGAGGTACTCGGAACCTAAGCAAATATTCTATCCCGTGACACCTATTACTGTTCTATGTTGACAAGAGCCTCTACCTGTGGGAATTCAGAAATGAAGGTCAGAGAACTGATGTACGGACAGGTGTAGGCCTATCCAGTATCTACACACAGCCAAAATATGATCGACCAACTACAAAGAAGAAAATGTCAAAGAAATCCGAGAAAAATGGGTTCTTAGACAAACAAACTAAATCAGACAAAACCAAGAAGAGACAAAATACCAGTACCAAGAACACAGAACCTCTTAGGCTAAACTGGACTTAACCGCGCCATCATCTTCAGGAACAATCAGGTCCAAATCCAAGGAGGGATCTGATGTGTGGGGAAGTCTACAAGAAGCCTATCGCGGAAGACTGGATTAAGTGGGATAATTGCTGCCAATGGTGACATGAAGAATGAACACTTTATGAAGGACGTGGGCAACTTTCTTGTGACTTATGTTAGTACGTACACTTACCAGACGATACAGCTAAGAGTACGAACGAGCATATCTTACATATATTGACATTAAAGGTTTATGCTAAAAGATAGGCAGCTGCAACTGATATATGTTGTTCCCTAATTACCAGCAGTAATTCGTTATAAGGAAAGTTTGTTTTAACCTTCTCATCTACTAGATATGACCGGTTAATACTGAGTGTGTACTCTTTTCCGACTTCCCCTGGTAATATAACAGTATTATTCTGTGCAAGTTTCACAAAAAGTTATGTTCCCACACAAACTTGTATTTCGTTAAGATGACATTTTCAGTGCATAACTGTGCTAGAAACGTTTTTGTATATCTTCATGCTGTAATAACAATTTTTACAGATATACAAGCCAGAAAATAAGCTCATAACAGGAGCCTTAACGTGTAGAAATAAATGTTCTGTGAAGTACGAGCTAAAAAAAAATGGTATACAAGTAGAGATACTGTCATAAAGCTTGTCAGGTTTCCTTAACGATCAAAATTGACGCTGGCTTGTTTGTTCCATGTAGCTTTTATAGAAGGGGTTCAACAACCCCAGTTACATGTGAAGATTGTAGAGGGAACTTAACTCATAAAAGTGACATGTGTGAATTAACAGCTCCCACACTGAAAAGAATGGAGGTGTGCTCCTTAGCATAACAGGTACTTCATGGGGCAATTTTAAACGCACGAACATTCACGCCCTCTCTGCTGATTAACATTTTATAGCCTTAGCTCAACAACGGTGCATTTACGACGTATAGTCATATCGCAAATATGATCGATTCCATGTCTGCTACCCTACTCTGACCTCATCAGGCTGTTTCTCTCCAACGTGTACACAAAGAAAATCTCAAGCAACTCAGCAGCTTAAGAAAGATAGTAGTTACTTAATATGGCAAGGTTAGGCATACCACAGCCTCTCTTTTACACCTAAGCAGGCATTCTAATTTATTTACCTTACATATATTACGATGAACATGTTATACTTAATTTAGGTATTAAAAATTACGATAGAACGGACACAAAGCAAGTGGTCTCGGGGACATTCCGTGTTTACTGCAGAGTTGGAGCAGGAAAGCTTGCCTCAAGTTGGGTGGTATTCTGGGGCGATTACCAGGACTTGCTAGGCGTACTCTGAACTTGAGATTTCCGGGAGTTACTCCCTTACACAAGGGCGCAAGTGTACCTTCGTCCCCAGGTGGACACTTGCGGAGTAGCAAGTGTCTGTCCAGCACGGATCTCAACAAGCATCCCACAGTTCCGTTCCCGTGACATGTGAGAAACTTGGTACTGTCTTACCAGTGCTTCTGTTCATCCAGTCGTGTGTACTGCCACCTCTACCACCCACTTTGTGTGCTATATGAGCCAGTAATATAAGACTGTTCAAACTTGGTACAAACGGAGTAAATTGTTCATGCACATTTGTAGGCCATATCGAGGAAAACTTTTGGAGCATTTCATCACTATTTTCATACTTCGAGGTACATTTTCGTTCGGCACATAGGCTAAAAGCGTGCTGCTGTCCCTCCAAAGAGAATCTGGCTGAATACAGGAAGGTTGAATTTTGGTGATTATCTTCGTGGCTGTCATCCCGTGCTGGCTGAGCCGACTGAAGGTTTAAGTTTCCCTTTTTGGTACAGCATGAGGTGCTAGTTTCATATTGTGCATTCTATACCCAGAATCAGCTACATCCCTTCCAACGAACGTAAGTACACGAATAGCTAAGTAACAGATCAGTACACACCAAATAACTGGATTCCACGATACTACCACAACCCCAAGTGTATATTCCTGACACACTAAGTTCACCTTTTAGTATTTTGTTTAGAAACAGCTGCTCACACAGTTCACATGACACGATGTTCGTTGAGTGAAAACGGCAACAGAAGAAAAAGCGCACAAAAAATATGTCGCAAACAGCGACGATAATTCTCAAAAACATGCTGTAACATACAATAAATAAGATTAAAAAACCCACTGATGATGGTGATATTTGTCGCCGAAAGTAGTTTTTGAGAATAAGGAAATAAACGAATAAGAAGGTGTTTTGCATCAAGGCCGTCTCAGTTTCTGATATTGCTGTTTTTCTATGCAAACGCGGACCAAATGGAAGAGTTCCAAGATAAAATTATTGCACAGTCATTCCTGGGATTTAGTAAATCAGAAAAGAGATATTTTGCAAAGCTGATCCTACCAGTAGCTTGCAGCCGGCCGGTGTGGCCGAGCGGTTCTCGGCGCTTCAGTCTGGAACCGCGCGACCGCTACGGTCGCAGGTTCGAATCCTGCCTCGGGCATGGATGTGTGTGATGTCCTTAAGCCGTCGGCACACGGACAGTGCATCCGAACGTTGAGCGTTGAGCGTGCCGAGTTTCTGACGTCATAGCGTGGAATAGCACGTTCGGGAGTCTCTCCGAACGTGCAGAGCAGAATCTGGCATGTCAGATATCCTGAACGTGCGTCTGAGCGTTGACCAATGAGATGGCATAACGCCACCTACGTCACACGCACGCCGTCTCCCTTCAGTACAGGGTTGTGCGGCGCCATATTGGCATTCATTTCAAGCCTATATCTATATATGGCGTTTCTGAGCACCAGCAAATTGAGAATCACTGGATACCCGCTGTTAACTGTGTTATACGTTCCAATAAAATAATGAGAAACATCACATTTGTGGCAATTGTTCTTGGTACAATTTGTTATAGTTAAATTTCAATTAACAACATATTTATCTACGATTAATGTTTTTAGCAAGGGGTAAGACAATATGGCTAAACCGAAGTAGTTTGTTGTAGTTGTAGCGTAATCGGTAACGTCTGTGACCAATGATGGAGTTTTTGATGGGGGCGGTGGTTCGCGTCGTAACACTTCCAAATTTTTTTCCTAACATTCACGTTTTTATTAGGTTCTGATACTTTATTATTAGTTTCATATAAGTATATGTTATAATATTTGATGTTATATAAATATAAGCTCACTTTTTTTTGAGGGGTGACTTTTTTCGAATGGATTAATCTACTAGACAGCTTGCGCTACTTTTATAAAGATATTTTGCTCCTTTTTCTTTTACGCATCGTATTCACTCGTTGCAAAGATTCTGCTGCTGGGTAGGAACAGTGATCAAGTAAGACTGACCTTGGGATTTACTAAAATGTAGGAATGATGAAATAATGTTTATCTTATGCGGAGCAGTATTGCAAATTTGTACCGCACTGTTTGTAATGGAACTTTTATAAGCCTGGGTCCTTATTGACTGGACGTAGTACCTCCCTTTTCGTGGACGATGATGGAAATGTACATTTTAATAGAGCTAAGGTGAGAATTTTACGCGCGCTTGTTGAGTAAACAGTGTTATTTACGAACTAGAAACATCCCTCAACTGCCGCTGGAGTGCGTTGCGATCACGTATACCACACGTTGGGGCTCACGTACCGTATGCAGAAGTCGCATCGTTCCCGAGCGTTCAGCAGCACGTTGAACTTGGCACGCTCAACGTTAACGTTCGACAGCACGGTCCGTGTGCCGACGGCTTTAGGTTAGTTGGGTTTAAGTAGTTCTAAGTTCTAGGGGACTGATGACCTCAGATGTTAAGTCACACAGTGCTCAGAGCCATTTGAACCATTCTGAACCAGTACCTTGAAGTAGCAAAAGACGACAGGTATCATTCAAATATCAGTACTATGAAAGAAACAGAATGGGAAGTTGGATCATCCAGGGAGAAACGGGGCGTGAACTTGGATCCTGCATAATGAAAGTCTTTCCGTGTACCTGAGCGAGGCCTTATTTGGTATACGGACATTAAGTTGCGAGCCGCCACTTTGTAGCTAACCCTTCCGACACGGCACGGAACCCCTGACGGCACCTCTGCTGCAGCGGCGTTCAGTGCACCGGCTTTCGCGCACAACGCAGATAGCGGTCGGCTACTCCTCGCAGCCCGCGTGCGAGGCGCGCGGCTGGACCAAGGAGGTCACGGAATTGCGCCGGGCGGCGCTCCTCCGCAGACGCGCTGACCCAGAAAGTGGTCGCGCCGCGAGGTAGGCGCTGCGGGCCTCCGTGGGCGTGGTGTGGCGCGGTGGTCTGTGGGCCCCGCCGGTCGCGGAGGACCACCGTCTGGGCACTGTGCGCCGGGCAGCGGACCGTTACAGGAATGCGAGGCGAGGCGAGGCGAGGCAAGGCAATCAGCTGCGGGTATAAAGGGCCAGCCGGCGACGTTGCGTGCCGACTCGGAGCGGTCTGAATGCCACCGCACGCGGCGCTGAGCGCCCCGGCGGGCGCCACAGGCCGGTTCTGCTGCGTGAAAGCTCCTCTGCTCGGCCTGCAGCGCGCTCTCAGCGGCGCCAAAGTTCACGCGGCAACATTGTCTGCGGCGGAATGAGCAGCAGCGAGAACGTGAGGAAATCCAGTCCGGTTGTAGGTCTGGTCTCCAGCTGGGGATCTCAAGCTGATTCCGTATTTCTAGATTTCCGGAAAGCCTTTGACACCGTTCCTCACAAGCGACTTCTAATCAAGCTGCGGGGTATCGTCTCAGTTGTGCGACTGGATTCGTGATTTCCTGTCTGGAAGGTCGCAGTTCGTAGTATAAAGTTGATCGTCGGTAAAGCAGATGCCAGACTGCGATTCATTGGAAGAATCTTAAGGAAATGCAATCCGAAAACAAAGGAAGTACGTTACAGTACGCTTGTTCGCCCACTTCTTGGATACTGCTCAGCAGTGTGGGATCCGTACCAGATAGGGTTGATAGAAGAGATAGAGAAGATCCAACGGAGAGCAGCGCGCTTCGTTACAGGATCGTTTAGTAATCGCGAAAGCGTTACGGAGATGATAGATAAACTCCAGTAGCTCGGTACTGGCTTTTGTTAAAGTTTAGAGAACATACCTTCACCGAAGAGTCAAGCAGTATATTGCTCCCTCCTACGTATATCTCGCGAAGAGACCATGAGGATAAAATCAGAGAGATTAGAGCCCACACAGAAGCATACCGACAATCCTTCCTTCCACGAACAATACGAGACTGGAATAGAAGGGAGAACCGATAGAGGTACTCAAGTTACCCTCCGCCACACACCGTCAGGAGGCTTGCGGAGTATGGATGTATATGTAGATGTAGATGTAGATAGAATAGACGGCAAATCATCGAGTAAAACTGGAGCGATATCGGGTGTTCCCCAGGGAAGCGTCCTGGGACCTCTGCTGTTCCTGATCTATATAAATGACCTGGGTGACAATCTGAGCAGTTCTCTTAGGTTGTTCGCAGATGATGCTGTAATTTACCGTCTAGTAAGGTCATCCGAAGACCAGTATCAGTTGCAAAGCGATTTAGGAAAGATTGCTGTATGGTGTGGCCTGTGGCAGTTGACGCTAAATAACGAAACTGTGAGATGATCCACATGAGTTCCAAAAGAAATCCGTTGGAATTCGATTACTCGATAAATAGTACAATTCTCAAGGCTGTCAATTCAACTAAATACCTGGGTGTAAAAATTACGAACAACTTCAGTTGGAAAGACCACATACATAATATTGTGGGGAAGGCGAGCCAAAGGTTGCGTTTCATTGGCACGACACTTAGAAGATTCAACAAGTCCACTAAAGAGACAGCTTACACTACACTCGTTCGTCCTCTGTTAGAATATTGCTGCGCGGTGTGGGATCCTCACCAGGTGGGATCGACGGAGGACATCGAAAGGGTGCAAAAAAGGGGAGCTCGTTTTGTATTGTCACGTAATAGGGGAGAGAGCGTGGCAGATATGATACGCGAGTTGGGATGGAAGTCATTAAAGCAAAGACGTTTTTCGTCGCGGCGGGATCTATTTACGAAATTTCAGTCACCAACTTTCTCTTCCGAATGCGAAAATATTTTGTTGAGCCCAACCTACATAGTTAGGAATGATCATCAAAATAAAATAAGAGAAATCAGAGCTCGAACAGAAAGGTTTAGGTGTTCGTTTTTCCCGCGCGCTATTCGGGAGTGGAATGGTAGGGAGATAGTATGATTGTGGTTCGATGAACCCTCTGCCAAGCACTTAAATGTGAATTGCAGAGTAATCATGTAGATGTAGATGTAGATGTAGATGGTCACCATTTAATAATTTTTTTAATTTTATTTACACGTCAAGTTCCGTAGGACCAAACTGAGGAGCAAATCTCCAAGGTCATGGAACGTGTCAGTACGTGAAATTACAACGTAAAAGTAATATCAGATAAAAATAAATGTTCATGAACCTGAAAAAAAGTCAGTCCATACGTTTAAGTAAACGCTATCGGCAATACAATAAGACTGACATGGTGAGACCGTGGCTGTGTATAATTAATGTAGGTTAATTCTTACATAGAACAAAACAGCAACCAGCCAATATTAATTCTGCTATTTATTTAGGTAAATAGCGCCGTTACCGGTTTTGAACTGGCAAGTTCATCATCAGACGGCTGTTCGCATGATTTTCAAGATACACTTTACATTATCGTCAGTTTTCGATTTTTATTATTCCACTGTGGCGAAGTATTTTTGGTGTGTTGTTGCCGTCGAAAATTCCGAACGATTTTGTTGCGAAGTTGCAGGATTGTATTTTTCGCATATTCCTAAATATACCCAGCACTTACGTAACTTGCGTAACTTATACAGCACCATATTGTGAAAAGCACCCTCCCCCCCCCCCCCCCCCCACACACACACACACGCACACACACACACCAAAAAGAATTTGCCACATGTGAAGTTATCACAGATTTAATTTTCATTAAGTTATGTCATTCTTTAAGAACAGTCATTCTGTGAAATCAAAGCAACCTGTATATTGTGAAGTCTCTGAGAGAGAACGTCTCTGTCGCTGTTGAGTTTGTAAATCTGTAATCTCTGTGATAACTTCACATGTGGCAAATTCTTTTTGGTGTGTGTGTGTGTGTGTGTGTGTGTGTGTGTGTGTGTGTGTGTGTGTGTGGGGGGGGGGGGGGGGTGCTTTTCACAATATGGAGATGTACAAGTTACGCAAGTTACGTAAGTGCTCGTATTTAGGAATATGCGAAAAATACAATCCCGCAACTTCGCAACAAAATCGCGCGGAATTTTCGACGGCAACACACCAAAAATATTTCGCACGGTCGCAGGTTCGAATCCTGCCTCGGGTATGGATGTGTGTGATGTCCTTAGAGGTGAACAGACAGTTGTAAAATTTCCATTTGCTATGTACTGTGAAGTTGACCTACAGTTACTTGCACTTAGCTACTGAGGAACGTTTTTGTGGTGTATTACAAACAGTGTTCCAGCCTCATATTTCAACAAGTCACGAAGATAAGTAAACCTTTTTAACTCACTGTGTGACTTTGTTACTGATTTGTTGGAGTGCTGTAGAAACTTCGTTTTCCTATTCTGTTACCTGACCCTGGGGCATAGCTGTGTGATATGGCAGGGAGAAATTGTCTTAGCGATGTAATGCACCAGAATCCGTTTCACGAACTCACAAACTCGGCCTCCACAGCGGTAGCGACGAAGCCTTTACAAAGCTGGCGACGAGGATTCACAAAAAATGAATGTATGTTGCAGTACTTATTTAGAGATGAACGGGCTTACACATTATAGGCTACTGGTAAGAGCTGTACCAGACCTGTTTTCAAACTGAAGACCACAAAAACAACAACAAAACAGATACATGACGACTGGATGACCGTTTATAAAGCACAGACATGGTTTCAAAAGTTAGTCATGAAATTATTATCGGGTGTCTTTCAGCAGGCTGCAGACCGGGACAGAGCAAACCCTCCTATTTCATACACCAAGTCGTATTTGGCAAGCAGACAGTTCCAGACCACAATTGTAATCTTAGTCCTTAGTCTCGGTTGTTCAAAAATGGTTCGAATGGTTCTAAGCACTATGGGACTTAACAACTGAGGTCTTCAGTCCCATAGAGTTAGAACTACTTAAACCTAGAATGAGATTTTCACTCTGCAGCGGAGTGTACGCTGATATGAAACTTCCTGGCAGAGTAAAACTTTGTGCGGGACCGAGACTCGAACTCGGGACCTTTGCCTTTCGCGAGCAAGTGCTCTCGGTCCGGCACACAGTTTTAATCTGCCAGGAAGTTTCATATCAGCGTACACTTCGCTGCAGAGTGAAAATATCATTTTGGAAACATCCCCTAGGCTGTGGCTAAGCCAAGTCTCTGCAATATCCTTTCTATCAGAACTGCTAGTCCTGCAAGGTTCGCAGGAGAGCTTCTGTAAAGTCTGGAAGGTAGGAGACGAGGTACTGGCGGAAGTAAAGCTGTGAGGACGGGGCGTGAGTCGTGCTTGGGTAGCTCAGTTGGTAGAGCACTTGCCCGCGAAAGGCAAAGGTCCCGAGTTCGAGTTTAGGTTCGGGACACAGTTTTAATCTGCCAGGAAGTTTCACAGTGAAACCTAACTAACCTAAGGACATCACACACATCCATGCCCGAGGCAGGATTCGAACCTGCGACCGTAGCAGCAGCGCGGTTCGGGACTGAAGCGCCTAGCACCTCTCGGCCACAGCGGCCAGCTCTCGGTTGTAGATAGGACATGTTTATTCTGCAGACAATGTGGAGATTTTTCATTTTTGGAAGGAGTAAGAACGCGACCTGTCTCAAACTGAGCTATTTGTGGGCGATACCTACTACCCTTTGGGGAGAAATACAATAATACGCTGCACAAGTTTTAAACTGCGTCGAAATCAGAATGATTTTGCATGTACACTAAATAGACTACTTACACCGTATGTAGAAATCTCCATTGTCCGTCAGATTTTATCCGTGAAGTATAAGAGACGTCAGCGAGGTAATTACGGCGGCTGTCTGAACTAACAACAGCAAACAACAGATTTGCATGCGATCAGTCAGATATGAGCAGGCGTTGTCGACTACTGGACAAGCGACCGTAGTATGTCAAGGTCGTTGTTCTACAAATCGCAAAGGAGTATCATCTCTAAATCTAAGTGTTCAAGACATTCTCCAGAATATTTTGAAGAACATAAAATTGTATGCAAAGTTTGTTCTGCACACCTTGATTCCCGAACAAAAGCAATGAAACGTGAATGCCAGCCGCGACTCGACTAAAACGCAAATCGCGGCCAGTTCATTTCTGGCGATTAGATTAGATTAGATTCAGTTTTCGTTCCATAGACCGAAAAATGAGATGGTTCTCGTGGGTATGAAACAAGTCATCAAAATTTGAAATAGAAAACATGAAACATCTGAATATAATACTCGCTACCCTGATCCTTCGTCAGGAGATTGTCAAAATATGTGAATACATTATAGTGAAGTGGAACTCGTAATATTTATAGGATTAATACCCTGTCAGAATGAAACGTAGTTACGCACTTTTGATAAATTTTTCATATACAAAGTACCTAATCTTGACTTTTGTGATCAAGTGCTGTCAAAACTGAAGTCTAACAAACATTTTTATTTAAGCTGATCGAACAGTCCCTGTTAACATATTCATCATTAGAATAGAAGGATTTGTCTATCAAAAGGTCTTTCAAACTCTGTTTAAATTGTTCTTTATCTGTAACAAAGTTTGTAGTGGTTGCTGGCAATTTATTGAAAATATGTGTTCCAGAATATTGGACCCCCTTTTGGACCAAGATAAGTGATTTTAGGTCTCTGTATAGATTGTTCTTATTCCTGGTATCGATACCATGAATTGGGATATAGGTTGAAAATGGAGACATATTACTTGCAACAAATTTCATTAAGGAATAAACATAAAACATACTGAGAGGCAGTGGTTGGAATACAAAGTTCCTTGAACAGGTTTCTACATGATGTTCTCGGATTTACACCACAAATGAATCTTACTGCACGTTTTAGCACGCTACGAACTTATGCTCGGTTTGACGAGTTACCCCAGAATATTATCCCATATGACATAATAGAAGGAAAGTAAGCAAAGTATGTAAGTCTTTATATTTATATTCCTTCATTTGACATAATTCTCACTGCAAATACAGGCTTGTTTATGCGCTTCAGCAATCCATTACCAACTGAATTTATTATCGAGTTGTAATCCCAGAAATTTAACACTGCCAACCTCTCTAATATGAATGTTTTCACAAGTTATGCACAAGCTGGAAGGAAATCTCTTACAGGTTCTGAACTGCATATAGTTGATCTTTTTAGAGTTTAACGACAGTGAATTAAACCATTTATTAATGTCAGTGAAAATTTGATTAGCAGCCATTTCTAAATCTGTACTTGACATGGTACTTATTGCAATGTCTATATCATCTGCAAACAAAACAAACTTAGCATCTGGAAAAGTAACAGACGAGAGGTGATTAATGTACACAAGGAAAAGCAAGGAACCCAAGATGGAACCTTGAGGAACACCACAATTAATTAATTCCTAATCACATGAAGATTGACTACTTACTCCACAGGTATTTCGCAACAACATTTTTTGTTTCCTGCTAGTTACGTAAGAATCGAACCATATAGCAGCACTGCCGAATGAAAAGACTTGGTGTCATCAATACGAACCTACCACAAAACGACACAATGCAGAATGGGCCTCTGATAGTTCGCCAAGACCGAAGAAGATGGCAATGTAACGTAGGAGTTCAAGAACACCCCAAAGAAAGATTGTTCTGGTTGTATGAACAATCTGTATACAGGGTGTTACAAAAAGGTACGGCCAAACTTTCAGGAAACATTCCTCACACACAAAGAGAGAAAATATGTTATGTGGACATGTGTCCGGAAACGCTTACTTTCCATGTTAGAGCTCATTTTATTACTTCTCTTCAAATCACATTAATCATGGAACGGAAACACACAGCAACAGAACGTACCAGCATGACTTCAAACTCTTTGTTACAGGAAATGTTCAAAATGTCCTCCGTTAGCGAGGATACATGCATCCACCCTCCGTCGCATGGAATCCCTGATGCGCTGATGCAGCCCTGGAGAATGGCGAATTGTATCACAGCCGTCCACAATACGAGCACGAAGAGTCTCTACATTTGGTACCGGGGTTGCGTAGACAAGAGCTTTCAAATGCCCCCATAATTGAAAGTCAAGAGGGTTGAGGTCAGGAGAGCGTGGAGGCCATGGAATTGGTCCGCATCTACCAATCCATCGGTCACCGAATCTGTTGTTGAGAAGCGTACGAACACTTCGACTGAAATGTGCAGGAGCTCCATCGTGCATGAACCACACGTTGTGTCGTACTTGTAAAGGGACATGTTCTTGCAGCACAGGTAGAGTATCCCGTATGAAATCATGATAACGTGCTCCATTGAGCGTAGGTGGAAGAACATGCGGCCCAATCAAGACATCACCAACAATGCCTGCCCAAACGTTCACAGAAAATCTGTGTTGATGACGTGATTGGACAATTGCGTGCGGATTCTCGTCAGCCCACACATGTTGATTGTGAAAAATTACAATTTGATCACGTTGGAATGAAGCCTCATCCGTAAAGAGAACATATGCACTGAAATGAGGATTGACACATTGTTGGATGAACCATTCGCAGAAGTGTGCCCGTCGAGGCCAAACAGTTACTGATAGTGCCTGCACACGCTGTACATGGTACGAAAGCAAATGGTTCTCCCGTAGCACTCTCCATACAGTGACGTGGTCAACGTTACCTTGTACAGCAGCAACTTCTCTGACGCTGACATTAGGGTTATCGTCAACTGCACGAAGAATTGCCTCGTCCATTGCAGGTGTCCTCGTCGTTCTAGGTCTTCCCCATTCGCGAGTCATAGGCTGGAATGTTCCGTGCTCCCTAAGACGGCGATCAATTGCTTCGAACGTCTTCCTGTCGGGACACCTTCGTTCTGGAAATCTCTCTCGATACAAACGTACCGCGCCACGGCTATTGCCCCGTGCTAATCCATACATCAAATGGGCATCTGCCAACTTCGCATTTGTAAACATTGCACTGACTGCAAAACCACGTTCGTGATGAACGCTAACCTGTTGATGCTATGTACTGATGTGCTTGATGCTAGTATTGTAGAGCAATGAGTCGCATGTCAACACAAGCACCGAAGTCAACATTACCTTAGTTCAATTGGGCCAACTGGCGGTGAATCGAGGAAGTACAGTACAAACTGACGAAACTAAAATGAGCTCTAACATGGAAATTAAGCGTTTCCGGACACATGTCCACATAACATCTTTTCTTTATTTGTGTGTGAGGAATGTTTTCTGAAAGTTTGGCCGTACCTTTTTGTGACACCCTGTATAGTGCTCAAGTGGGGGCAGAATATGTGGAAGACTCGAAGCACCAAAACCACCGTCTTAACTTTGCTCTCATGAAAAGAAACTAATCTTCCCTAAGACAAAAACATTGATGGACCTTGTCTCACTTTTCACCTGCCATATATTTGAAACGCATTTTTGTGTAAAACGATTGGCAAGAGACGTTTGCGGTGCTGATATAGGCTACAAGACATAGAGCGCCACGAGAAAATCGACTGAAACAAAATTCAAACTGCACCACAAGCCGCAGTTACGTCCCTGGAGTTCCCCAGCCGACGGACACAATGCTGTCCAGCCGTGACCTCTAGGCTTGACCCGTGGCTCTTCCGCAAGCTGTGGGCTGTTAGGTCTGCCCCCGGTGCACTGTACAGTAAGTCCTCGCCTCGCAGGGTTCAGCGGCTGGCCGATACATAGCGGTTGGCCTTCATCTCCATTAGCTACGGAGGCTGCAATTCTGTTGTTTGTTACACACCTGCATCACCTGTCTCAAAACAGACAAGTGATGCTTTTACCTTTCTTACAAATTCGACATTACACGAACGAAAAGGCTGCTCTAAAAATGAACTACAATGATATCACAGAAAACGTAGTTCATTACTTAGGTGTGCTGAATAGGCTAACGTATAGGAGACGAAAGTGCAAAGCACAAAACTACAGTATTCTAATACGAAAGCAATTTGAACTTCTGTGGCGTTCATCTCTTCTTCTCCGTCGTCTTCTTCTTCTTTTTCTTCTTCTTTCATTGAAGGCCAACTAAAGGGCAACATTTAAACAAGTAAATTAATTTTGAGCTCATTCCAACACACTTCCATCCCGTTGTGTTTATTTTCTCTTCTCCCTTGCACTGTCCGTTTTCTTCCCCGTCTTTTTAGACTTTTATGATCCGAGAAACTTTCCCGCTTCTCAATTTTGTTTCTGTTTTCTGTTCTGCCTTTAATTTCCCGCTTATTTACGCTAGTTTCTTCTAAGTCTTCTTGCATTTCCTAAGGAAGCTGGGTTTCCAATGCTATACAACTTTTCTTGTCACTTTGTTAGGTTATTCTTAGGATGTACTCTTAGCATATTAGTCTTTTTTTTCACAATTTCATTTGCAAGTTTTCCTATCAGACTGTATTCTTCTGTGCTATTTATTTCAATGTGTCTACTGTTATTGTATTTCGTAATATCATCGTTACATATGTAAAAATAAAAATGGCACGATCGGATGGAATAACCCGCATTGAGAGAACGTGAAACATATATCGTTCACGTCATTACTGGGGCAGAATCAGAAAAAAATTACGTGCGAAAGAAAGGCTGCTTATCCGAATTTTGTTCGGTAGTTTAATAGGGAACGGAAGTTTCGTAGTGGGTATGGCTGAAGAAGCAGTGTTCTTATTTTTGTTTGAGGGATCCAAAATTTAATTCCGTTCATCATATTAGATGATTCAGAAAAGCCTGAAACTGTGTCATTCATGATTTAAATAATGAAAACTGCACCAGTTACTTGTTTCTTGATGCTTAGCACAACGCGTTTCGAGAATTTATTCTCATTTTCAAGTGCATTTGTGCATTTGTTTACATGCATATTTTCGGTGATGTTGCAAGCGTGGTTTTCTGCCTCTCTTAGGTTTTTTTGAAGTTAGAAGGTATTGTGTGTCCTCCATTATCAGAATATCACACATACGAAAATCATCACTTACACTGTTTGTTTGCAACAACGTAAGAAAAGATTTGTGTTTGTGTGTGTGATATTCTGTATAATGGAGGGGTCACAATAGCTTCTAATTTCAAAAAGATGCAAGAGAGGCTGAAAACCACGCATGCAACACCAGCGAACATTGTCACGTAAACAAATGCACGAATGCACTTGAAAATGAGAATAAATTTTAGAAACGCGTTGTGCTAAGCACCAAAAATAGTTAAGTTGTCTAGTTTTCATTATTTAAATCATGATCCAAAATTTGTTATCATTTAAAACTTCGTCGACAAATACCAGCTTATTGAAAGTTTCATAATAGTGCAGAGTGAACGACGACGTCTGGAACAACCCTGAGATGGGGGTTGGGAGACTCTTGTGGAGTGTCACGTCTCCTCAGAGACATTTCTGCGGAGTCTGGAGCTCTTGCTGGGATAAGGAGGTTTTCGCGGGTAGCTAACAGGTACACCAACAATTTATTTCCTATGTAGCAGTGTAGCGAATTGTGCTGTCCTCTACGACACATGTTACTAGGAAAGTTTTAGTAGATGCGAACAGGCTGAAAAAGGGAGGTCTAGGTCAGGTTGGAAGGTGACAATGTTTGTGAGATAGCGAGGCAAAAGGCCTGGTTGTGGCTAATGACCTGCAGCTTAGCCTGAGGTGTGTGTTGGGTAGGAGTGTGACAGTTTGGTTGTGAATTGGCGAAGTCAACGAACATGAATGCAAAGGAGGTCCAGAGATCATGCTGGCCAGGGAAGTTGCCGACCATCTTGCAGAGCACGTTGAGTTTCGCGGGCAGTGTGTGGAATCAAATGGTTCAAATGGCTCTGAACACTATGGGACTCAACTGCTGAGGTCATCAGTCCCCTAGAACTCAGAACTACGAGTACTTAAACCTAACTAACCTAAGGACATCACACACATCCATGCCCGAGGCAGGATTCGAACCTGCAACCGTAGCGGTCTCGCGGTTCCAGACTGTAGCGCCTAGAACCGCACGGCCACTCCGGCCGGCCAGTGTGTGGGCGAGCATTGTCCTGCTGGAACAACATGTCACCTTCCTGTCGCGAGAATGGCAAAAGAACGTCTCTAACAACACTCTGCACGTATCGGGCGCTGGTTAGCATCACCTCCAGAAACACCATAGGTGAACGAGAATTGTAGCTTATCGCATCCCAGACCATAAGACTTGGGGTGGAATCAGTATGAACTGGACGAATACACACTACGAGACAGCGCTCACCAGGTCTGCGTCGTACGCGCAAACAACCATCACTTGGGTGCAGGCAGAATCTGCTTTCTTCACTGAAGACCACGGTGCGCCATTCCATCTTCCAAGTGATCCTCTGACAGTACTAGCCCAGCCGTGCACATCGATGTGGTGGCGTGACTGAAAGACTGGCTAGAGGTGTGCGTGCCCGCAATCCCAATGCTAATAATTGGTTCGTCGCATTTCATGTTGCGGCTCACAAGTCATTTCATCTCTGTTGTGGTAGCTGTACGATCTACCACTGCTGCCCATTACAATACGACGATGCTGCCAGACGTCTGTGCTGCGTGGACGTCCAGAACCTCATCTAAGGTTCAAATGTGTGTGAAATCTTATGGGACTTAACTGCTAAGGTCATCAGTCCCTAAGCTTACGCACTACTTAACCTAAATTATCCTAAGGACAAACACACACATCCATGCCCGAGGGAGGACTCGAACCTCCGCCGGGATCAGCCGCACAGTCCACTCATCTAAGGGTGTGAGAATGTTCACGTGACCATTGATACCAGCATCGTTGTGCAACTGACGCAGTACGTCCAACAAGTGTGGCAGTTCTCCGGAAGGACCGTCCCAGCACTCGGAAGGCCACAATTTGAAATCTTTCAAAGTCACTCAGTTGGCTGTAGAAAGTACGAGTGTGTCTTCGTGGCATGGTTACGTGGTTGTTTCACACGTTTGCACCACAAAGAACCTTCTGGTCGTGAGCGTTCCCAATTAAAGGGAAGCTCTGGTACCATGCCACTACACTTGTAAGTAGGCTGTGTAACACCATAGTTCTAATGCTCTACTGATTTATTTTGCTTTTTGTTTATTTAATGTTACTTCGTTGAACTTCTGTAAATGTGTTTGATTGGATAGATAACACAAAATTGTATACTCCTTTCTTTGTACAAACTTTGACGTCATGTTTTGGTTCAATGCAAAGTAGTGTATCTGCAATTTATATTCTTTGTCCCATTTGGAGGGAACAAAACTTACTGTATATGATTGTAATTTTGTGTGAATAATTTTTTGTAGAAATGTCAATATGTGCAAATGTTCTGTTTTATTTAATGTATTTGGTTGCTGTTATGTAAATTGCTGATCCTCACTTAGGGCTCTTAGCTATTCTATATGTAAGAGTTATTGTGGTTCCCCTCGGGAACGGAACTGTGTAGCGCGCGCAAATTGTGGTTGGCCTAGGTAGAAAAGGTGGAACTAATAGTCAGTCGGGGACGAGCGGTCAGTCGGGGACGAGCCAGCAGTCGGAGATGAGCTACGGGTCCGGGCACCGCTATGTAAAGGATGCATATTGTGCTGATTCCAAGAGAGGCTTTTCTTGCTTCTTTCTAAGGTCTCGGATGGATGGATAAATAGCTGGAACTATTCTGGAATTTGTATCTATCATCGCCACCAAGAAATGAGAGAGTCCAGCAATTCTGCCTGCTGTTCCACCTACCATCATGCAGTTGCCACCACATTGCGCAATCATTGCAACGTAATACTATAATGATGTACAGTGAAGGATCAGCTTAATGGATGTGCTAATGTGCTGAAATATAAGGTAATTTATATCTGAATTTATGTAGCTACCTTGACTTTTCTCCTCATCATAACACCTCTCAGGGTCCTCTCCGTTTGAACTAAAGTGATTACCGAGTGTCCTTACTGAAAGTACGTTAAAATCCAGTTTTCTAATTAATGCCTCTTGAACATAGTAAAGTGAAAGTTAAAGTTAATGTGGCAAGAGAATGAGTTAGAGTTAATGATGCTTGCTGAAATAATTTTCCTAGTAAAACTGCTTATTAATGTGTTGTTGCCAACTTCAAATTAAAATCTCTCAAAACTGAGGCTTATAGAGTTTTGCTTAGTAAATGATCACAATACTGCCTGTTGTTAATCTCAGAAAGTGGGTCAGTATCTTACATTAATGTTATTTTTATGTCTCACTGTAGTAAAAGTAGAAAACTGCATAGTAGGAAATTATATGTTCATGATTACTAAGTGGTTGTCTCTCTTGTGTGCATATTAACAGTATAAAGACCACTCAGTTTGTGTAAGCCCTGAAAGTGATAGTGTTTTTCTGTACGTGTTATAATTTTGCAAATAGTTTTTGTGCTGCTCCAGTTGTTAGCTTCAATCTTAAAACATGTGTGTGTCAGAGTTCATTGCACTCGCGTGTGGCCAAGTCTAGGTTGTGTTTGTCCGTTATAGTTACTTATACCTACTTTCTTAAATGAGAATGTTAATCATTCTCTTGCCTAGTTAGGCTGGCGGCCGTTTTCTTTATCCGTTGAACAGTGCAGATAGGCAAATTTTGTTTAGTATTGTTCAAATATTTACGTAATTCTGACTTTCATTTCCGATAAGCCACTTCCGTTAGGTACAACACGGTCAACTTAACAAAATTCCTCCCAGAGGGTAACACTGCTCTGCTGCTTTGTACCATAATTGCTTTTACAAAATAGTTTTATGTTACAACCTGTTTCTGGCATTGAGGTTATGGTGCAGTAATAACAGCAGACAGGAGTGTTATACGTGGCTTTTCCGTGACAGGACTATTGGTTCTGTTGGGGCATAATAAGTAATAAACCAAATTTGGTATTTCATAGTATAAGCTACGTAAATACGCTGTTGTAGTGTTATAGCTGTTTAGATTTTTATATTGGTAACGCCATGTAGCGCTCTGTATGAAAATCACTGGCTGTGCTGTGTGCAGTCTGTGACTGGTTGGCATTGTTGGAATATTCGCTATTGCAGTGTTGGGCAGTTGGATGTGAACAGCGCGTAGCGTTGCGTAGTTGGAGGTGAGCCGCCAGCAGTGGTGGATGCGGGGAGAGAGATGTCAGAATTTTAAAAGCGGACGATCTGGACGTGTGTCCGCCAGAAAGAGTAAATTTGTAATACTGGATATCACGAACTGATATATATATATATATATATATATATATATATATATATATATATATATATATATATATATATATATGAACACTATGAAGGTAAATACATTGTTTGTTCTCTATCAAAATCTTTCATTTGCTAACTATGCTTATCAGTAGTTAGTGCCTTCAATAGTTAGAATCTTTTATTTAGCTGGCAGTATTGGCGCTCGCTGTATTGCAGTAGTTCGAGTAACGAAGATTTTTGTGAGGTAAGTGATTCGTTCAAAAATAGTTCAAATGGCTCTGAGCACTATGGGACTCAACTGCTGAGGTCATTAGTCCCCTAGAACTTAGAACTAGTTAAACCTAACTAACCTAAGGACATCACGAACATCCATGCCCGAGGCAGGATTCGAACCTGCGACCGTAGCAGTCTTGCGGTTCCAGACTGCAGCGCCTTTAACCGCACGGCCCCTTCGGCCGGCTAAGTGATTCGTGAAACGTGTAGGTTAATGTTAGTCAGGGCCCTTCTTTTGTAGGGATTTTTGAAAGTCAGATTGCGTTGCGCTAAATGTATTGTGTGTCAGTTTAGTGTTCATCAGAATAAGTAAAGACAGAAATGTCTAAGTACGTTCAGTTCTGCTCAGCTGTTTGAAAATCAAATAACGTACGAGGTTTATCAGCACAATCATTCATAAATTTTTGTGAGGGGATGTTTCACACTAGCTGTTGGCGGACGACGTTGAAACCATTGTCAGTACATCTCCTATCCCCCAGGTGGCGTATATCGTCATCGGATCGAAGTTGACGTCGGCTTTCCAGGTGTACCATACTTTTGCGACAGTGTATTTTACGCACGTTGATTTTCGTAAGCAAACTTATTTGATTAGAGCGCCAGATGCAACTAACTGCAGCCAGAGTACGCCGCGGTCGCAGATCACGATAAGGAGCATGTTTCTCGAGATGCAGCAGGTCGTTTCACGCAGCGCAGCGACCATTACGGAAGCCACGTTTGGCGCGCTGAGAAGCACGTCCCGTGTGAGGAGGACTTTAGCGCCTGCTGTTGTTTTTCCATTTCTACCCTTACCCTCTAACGAAGGTCTAAACAAACAGCGGTGATCGTGGTGTTGGTGGCGTGAGCAGTTAACAGTAGCTGAAACGGCGACAGCAAAGGCAGGGCGGAGACTCTTATCCGACCAGATCTCCCTCACTCCGGTAATGCGTGAACCTAGTGGGAAGCCAGGGGCGGCGCTATCGCGCTCTGGGTACAATTAAGCAGCGGCGTACAGTGGAACTTAATAAACCGACGCGCGCGCGCCTGTGGTGCTCGTTTTTGGCCCCTGTTCTACCTGCCAGTCGGAGTAAAACCAGTAGGCGCAGAGTGGTAGCCGGCCCGGGAGATGGGGCTCCGGAGCCCACCGGCCGAGTCACGCCTCGCCTCTGCCCGGGGCAGGTAACGAGCGAGCGCTGCTCACGGCCCACGGCCTCGTAACCCCGGGCACGGCCGACGGCTTCCAGATAGCCATAAAGCGGCGGGGAGCCTGTCAGGCTGGCCTGCTATCCGGAAAGTGACGGCAGCTGAAAACCGGACGGCCGCCATCCTAAAGCATACAAATGATCGAGAGTGGCGGTCAGACTGTAGTTGGCGTGCGGGAGAACAGAGTGTGGACAAAAATATGGAAACTCGTACGCACGCACGCACGTACACACACACACACACACACACACACACACACACACACACACACGCGCGTATTACCATGCCTAATACGGTTTAAGAAACTCGCTGACATTCAAAACAGCTTCCAGTCGTCTGGTAATGGATAACTGCAGGACCTGCAATGTTTTCAGGGGAGTCCTATACCAGTCCTCCTTCAAATCAGTGGCAAATTCAGGTAATGCTGGAAGAGGTGGATGGCGATCACCCACCATTCTCTCCAAAGTAGACCACAATGACTCAATAACAGTGAGATCTGATGACTGTTGTGGTCAGTGGAACCGGTCGGGGTGGCCGAGCGGTTCTAGGCGCTACAGTCTGGAACCGCACGACCGCTACGGTCGCAGGTTCGAATTCTGCCTCGGGCATGGATGTGTGTGATGTCATTAGGTTAGTTAGGTTTAAGTAGTTCTAAGTTATAGGGGACTGATGACTTTAGCAGTTAAGTTCCATAGTGCTCAGAGCGATCTGAACCATTTTGGTCAGTGGAGATGCGACAATTCATCCTCCTGCTCACAAAATCTTTACTGGACGATGCGAGCTGTGTGAAAAGGGGCCTTGTCGTCTTGAATCACTTCATCACCATTGCTCAACAAACTTTCTGCCATGGGATGGGCCTAAATGGTCACATAGTCAAATGGTTCAAATGGCTCGGAGCACAATGGGACTTAACTTCTGAGGTCATCAGTCCCCTAGAACTTAGAACTACTTAGACCTAACTAACCTAATGACATCACACACATCCATGCCCAATGCAGGATTCGAACCTGCGACGTAGCGGTCGCGCGATTCCAGACTGTAGCGCCTAGAACCTCTCGGCCACTCCGGCCGGCGGTCACATAGCCCTTGGCAGTAATGATACCTTGGAGAGTGAGCATGAAGCCCATAGAAACCACTATATGGTTGCCCAAATCATCACCGAAGCCCTGCCAGGTTCCACTGTTGGGACGCAAATTCGGCCAGAAGTTGAAGCCAGAGTGAAGCTGGACTTATGTGACCAAATGACATTCTCCCATTGCTCCACAGTCCAGGTTTTATGGCTTCACCACCACGTTTGCCAGCCGCTGTGGCCGAGCGGTTCTAGGCACTTTAGTCTGGAACCACTCTACTGCTACTATCGCAGGTTCGAATCCTGCCTCGGGCATGGATGTGTGTGATGTCCTTAGGTTATTTAGGTTTAAGTAGTTCTAAGTCTAGGGGACTGATGACCTCAGATGTTAAGTCCCATACTGCTTAGAGCCATTTGAACCACCACGTTTTCCTGAAACAGGCATTAGCATCACGCATGAGTGGTTTTGGAATTCCAGCTTGTATTCCGTTCTTATGGAGCTCCGTTCGTCTTGTTTTGGCACTGAGAGGGTTCGTGAATGCGACATTCAGTTCTGCAGAGATTGTTGCAGCGGTCGTCATCCTATTTTTCGTCACAACCCTCTCTAATGACCGTACGTCACGATCATTCAACATACAATTTCATACGTGATAAGACTTAGCGGATGATGTTTCTCCGCTTTCCCCGTAATCAGTTTAAATTTACGTCCGTTCCCGGTAGCTGAATGCTCAGCGCGACAGAATGTCAACCCTCAGGGCCCGGGTTCGGTTACCGGCTGGCTCGGAATTTTTCTTCGCTCAGGGACTGGGTGTTGTGTTGTCCTAATCATCATCATTTCATCCCCATCGACGCGCAAGTCGCCGAAGTGGCGTCAAATAGAAAGACATGCACCCGACGAACGGTCTACCCGACTGGAGGCCCTAGTCACACGACATTTATTTTAGTGCATCTCGTGTACTGTCTGGTGGAATGACCGTTGGGTAACTCCCAGCCAGGGGAAATCCTTCAGTTCACTTTGGTGGCTTTCTTGTCAGCTTCGCTGGTTATTTTTCCTCAGCCAAAATTTTTCTCCAAGTGACGTGCAGTGATATCGCTCGTACCTAACGTTTCGTTTACATGGTGTCATGCCTGGAAATACGAAGTCGCAATGGACACGTGAGCCTTATGACAGATGTTCTGGCTATTCGCGCCGACATTTTCGCACACTTTTCCACCTCTATCGTCTTATCAAGTAGACAGTCACTCTTAACTCATCTCGATCTTAACGCTCTTGTGTGAACTAGAAAGCAGTACACGTTCCCATCAGAGCAACATCCTTTCTGTCCCACTGCTTCACTCACCCGCTTCTCTAATTCCTTTTCAGCAGCAGGAACCCAAATCTGCAAGGTCATAAATAACTCATCACAATTTTGGAAGGAGAGTGGTGTTCATACTTACAACACTAAAGGGAAAAATATCCTTAATACCCAACATTAAAGCTTCAGTGGTTTAGAAAGGAGTTAAATACACAGCAACAAAAATTTTGGATCATTTACTCAGTAACATAAAATATCTGACAGATAGTACAGCAAGTTTGAAATCTAACCGATTATCATTTGTCCCGGACAACACCTATTCCGAGGACGAATTTATAGTTCAAAATTGGTAGCCTAAAAGAACGCCTTGTTTTTACGTGTTTACATAAGTAGGACTATTAAATAATGTGTCATTAATATTAACAGTAGTCCTTTAAACTGTCTCATTCCACATCATTTCGAAGAAAGAATTTTTCAGACGATCTATGGAACATATAGTTAACTAACTAACTAACTAACTAACAATGGCTACCTAACTAGACTGAATAACATCTCCGGCATCACAGCACAATTAATGACGTATCTGCCAAACCAACAATAATGTCTGCCTTTTCATATATGCACCCCTTGCCCCTTACAACTATGTACCGCGTAGTTACATTTGTATCTGCTGCTGTTAATGTTACTATGATCACCATCATTGTTGTTGTTGTTGTTACGGTATTATTACTAACAGCAGCAGGAGTTGTTACAGCAATAGTATCGCTAGTGTTAATGCAGTTAGTTCTTCGTACTTTTACTAATAATGTCCTTAGATACATCCAAATCTTGTCTCATACGATCTACTACTTTCCTTTCATTAATATAACGGAATTTTAAGCTCTGTTCCCGTGCGTACAGCAGATAATTATTAATTAGAGAGGTGTCGCCTTCTTGTAAGAACACAATTTTTTCTTATTTAATAACCAAACATATTCCACCACAGATGACAACTTCAGTGGAAGTTTTTCTTACACTATTTTTTTTTTACATTATGCAACCAGTGGGCACGTAGAAAGTAAAGGAAGAAACGATAAAGCAAAAACACTTGAAGACACGGCAATTGTAGAGAAACATGTTTGGGGATTAAACAAAACAATAAATTGTGTTCTTGCAAGAAGGTAGATACTCAAATTATTACTATTTTATTACTGTACATTGTATTAAAATTGTCAATCTATGAACATCTAAGAAGTAAAATATGTGTAAAACCTAGGTCCGATGTAAGAGAGTGACTGATTGCTTTAATCTAGTAAGTTTAAATTCACACAAAAACAAAGAAAATTAGACAGAGAGACATTGGCTTTTGTAGGGTCCTGAAAAGTAGGAAGGAAAACTGACGGTATATTAGCTGACGATCAGTCTGACTTTCAGAAAGGTAAGAACGCCAGAGTGCGAGTTCTGACGTTGCGATTTATAATGGAAACAAGACTTGAAACAAGTCATAGCACTCTGATAGGATTTTTCCAACTGCAAGATGATTGAATTCTGAGAGAAATAGGAGTAAGCTATAGGGAAAGGCGGGCAATATGCAATATGTACAGGAACCAAGAGGGAACCGTAGCTATTTACAATATATACAAATGATCTAGTAGAAAGCGTCGGATACTCTTTAAGGCTATTCGCAGATGATGCAGTTGTTTATACCAAAGCATCAACGCCAGAAGATAGTAAGAATTTGCAGAACGACCTGCAGAGAATTGATGAATGGTGTAGGCTGTGGCAGCTGACCCTGAACGTAAATAAATGTAACATATTGCTCATACATAGGAAAATAAATCCACTACCATACAGCTAGACTATTGATGACAAACACATGGAGACAGCGTCTGCCGTAAAATAATTAGGCGTAACTATCCAGAGTGACCTTAAGTGGAATGACCACGTAAAACAGATAGTGGGAAAAGCAGACACCAGCCTCAGATTCATCGGAAGACTCTTAAGGAAATGTAACTCATTCACGGAAGAAGTGGCTTGTAAGGCGCTTGTTCGCTCGATTCTTGAGTATTGTTCATCTGTCTGAGGTCCCTGTCAGGTAGGTCTGATAGAGGAGCTAGAGAAGATCCAACGAAGAGCGGTGCGTTTCGTCACGGAATCGTTAGCTGGTGAAAGAGCGTTACGGAGATGCTAAAAAAACTCCATTGGCAGACGTTACAAGAGAGGTGTTGTGCATCACGGAGAAATTTACTACTGAAATTTCGGGACAGCGCTTTCCAGGAGGAGTTGGACAACATATAACTTCCCTCCACATACATATCACGTGTTGACCACTAGAAGAAAATTCGAGAAATTAGCAACAATATAGAGGCTTACCGACAATCTGTCTTCCCACGCATTATTCGCGAGTGGAACAGGGTTAGAGGGATCAGATAGTGATACCGAAAGTATCCTCCGCAACGTACCATTAGGTAGCTTACGGAGTAGGATGTAGGTTATAGATGAGAACAATAAGAATGGAAGACGCAAAATGATTAACAATGTTGTAATCCAGGGATGTAGCCCCTAGCGTCTACTGTTCAATCTACAAATCGAAGAAGCAGTGACGGAAATAAAAGAAAGTTTAAAGAATGGAACTAAAATTCGGATGAAAGGGTGTCAGTGAAAATTTCGCTGATGACATTGCTATCCTCACTGAAAGTGAAGGAGAGACGGGCTGAACGGAATGGACAGTGTAATAAGTAATATGGACAGCGGGTAGACCGAAGAAAGACGAAAGTAACGAGGAATAGGAATAAAGAGATTAGAGATAATCTTATCAAAAATGGGGACCACGAAATATATAAAGTGAAGGAATTCTGTTAACTAGGAAGCGAAATAAACGACGGAAGAAGGAAGAAGGAGATAAAAAGCAGACTACCACTCGCAACAAAAGCATTCCTGGCCATTAGGATTAATCTTAGGAACAAATTTCTGGGAATGTATGTCTCGGTACAGCATTCTATGGTAGTGAATAATGGACTGTAGGACAACCAGAAAGGAAGATACTCGAAGCGTTTTATTTATGGTGCTGCAGAAGCATGTTGAATATTAGGTGGACTGATAAGGAATGAAGAAATTCTCAGCAGGAACAACGAAAGAAGGAACACATGGAAAACACTGACAAGATAAGGGACAGGATGACAAGATTTGTCTTAAGACATCAAGGAATAACAATATGGTACTAGAGGGAGCTGTGGAGGGCAATGACTGCTGGGGACGACAGAGATTGGAACATGTCCAACAAATAATTGAGGACGTAGGGTATAAGCGCTACCCTGAAATGAAGAGATTGGTACAAGAGAGAAATTCGTGGTCGGCCACATCAAACCAATCAGGAGAATGATGAAGAACCAAGAAAGTGTGCTTGTGTGGCGTTCTTGAACCACGCAGAAAGAGAACAGGTCACAGTGTTGTTCGGCATTTGCGAGTAGCCATTTGTACCCTGTTCGGTTTGGCAAAGATTTCTAGTAGAAATATTGGAACACGTGAGGCAATACTGACCTTACGACTTACCTTAGAAGCTAGGTTAAGGAAAGGCAAACCTACGTTTCTAGCATTTGTAGACTTAGAGAAAGCTTTTGACAATGCTGACTGGAATACTCTCGCTCAAATTCTGAAGGTGGCAAGGGTAAAATACAGGGAGCGAAAGGCTATTTACAATTTGTACAGAAACCAGATGGCAGTTATAAGAGTCGAGGGACATGATAGGGAACCAGTGGTTGGGAAGGGAGTGAGACAGGGTTGTAGCCTCTCCCCGATGTTATTCAATCGGTATATTGAGCAAGCAGTGATGGAAACAAAAGAAAAATTCGGAGTAGGTACTAAAATCCATGGAGAAGAAATAAAAACTTTGGGGTTCGCCGATGACATTGTAATTCTGTCAGAGACAGCAAAGGACTTGGAAGAGCAGTTGAACGGAATGGATATTGTCTTGAAGGGAGGATATAAGATGAACATCAACAAAAGCAAAACGAGGATAATGAAATGTAGTCGAATGAAGTAGGGTGATGCTGAGGGAATTAGATTAGGAAATGAGACACTTAAAGTAGTAAAGGAGTTTTGCTATTTAGGGAGCAAAATAACTGATGATGGTTGAAGTAGAGAAGATATAAAATGTAGACTGGCAATGGCAAGGAAAGCGTTTCTAAAGAAAAGAAATTTGTTAACATCGAGTATAGATTTAAGTCTCAGAAAGTCGTTTCTGAAAGTATTTGTATGGAGTGTAGCCATGTATGGACGTGAAACATGGACGATAAATAGTTTGGACAAGAAGATAATAGATGCTTTCGAAATGTGGTGCTACAGAAGGCCGGCCGGGGTGGCCGAGCGGTTCTAGGCGCTAAAGTCTGGAACCGCGCGGCAGCTACGGTCGCAGGTTCGAATCCTGCCTCGGGCATGGATGTGTGTGATGTCCTAGGTTAGTTAGGTTTAAGTAGTTCTAAGTTCTAGGGGACTGATGACCTCAGAAGTTAGGTCCCATAGTGCTCAGAGCCATTTGCTGCAGAAGACTCCTGAAGACTTGATGGGTAGATCACATAACTAATGAGGAGGTATTGAATAGAATTGGGGAGGAGTTTGTGGCACAACTTGACTAGAAGAAGGGATCGGTTGGTAGGACATGTTCTGAGACATCGAGGGATCACCAATTTAGTATTGGAGGACAGCGTGGAGGGTAAAAATCGTAGAGGGAGACCAAGAGTTGAATACACTAAGCAGATCCAGAAGGATGTAGGTTGCAGTAGGTACAGGGAGATGAAGAAGCTTGCACAAGATAGAGTATCATGCATCAAACCAGTCTCACGACTGAAGACCACAACAACAACAACATTCTAGTATTTTGAAACAAGGCAGAGTAAAAAGCACTGAATGCACCACGAGGGATCATTCATAGCCTTACACGTTTCTGACAATTTTTTGCAGGAGAGCTTTTATGTTCCTTTCATTGTAAAATGCGTCTCAGAAAAATTCCGAAACTGCTGTCTTGTTTAGAAAACGTGATCGCTTTTAGTGATTATGGGTAAGCAATGGACTTTGGCGTTGGTAACCACGGTGTTACGACGATAGCAAGTGGCAAGCGCCGGGCTACACAGCCGCGCAGACAGACAGCAGGATCAGCTGAGAGCGGCGGCCAGCCAGGCGAGGTATTCCCCAGTCTCCCTGGGGGCTGGCGCGTGCGCGGCAAACTCGTTCTGGCGTGGTGCAAACACCGCTCACCCACGGCATTCCGGGAAACTCGGCGCGGTCCGAGGGCTGTCCACCACGCAGCGTCAGTGTCGCGCTATACTATATACACTACTGGCCATTAAAATTGCTACACCAAGATGATGACATGCTACAGACGCGAGATTTAACCGACAGGAAGAAGATGCTGTGATATGCAAATGATTAGCTTTTCAGAGCATTCACACAAGGTTGGCGCCGGTGACGGCACCTAAAACGTGCTGACATGAGGAATGTTTCCAACCGATTTCTCATACACAAACAGCAGTTGACCGGCGTTGCCTGGTGAAAAGTTGTTGTGATGCCTCGTGTAAGGAGGAGAAATGCGTACCATCACGTTTCCGACTTTGATACAGGTCGGATTGTAGCCTATCGCGATTGCCGTTTATCGTATCGCGACATTGCTACTCGCGTTGGTCGAGATCCAATGACTGTTAGCAGAATATGGAGTCGGTGGGTTCAGGAGGGTAGTACTGAACACCGTGCTGTCGCTGCATCATAGACAGGAGTTCCTGCGATGGTGTGCTCAACGACGAACCTGACTGCACGAATGGCAAGGCGTCCTTTTCTTTGGATGAATACAGGTTCTGTTTACAGTGTCATTTGGTAGCATCCGTGTTTGGCGACATCGCAGTGAACGCACATTGGAAGAGTGTATTCGTCATCGCCATACTGGCGTATCACCCGGCGTGATGGTATGAGGTGCCATTGGTTACACGTCTCGGTCACCTTTTGTTCGCATTGACGGCACTTTGAACAGTGGACGTTACATTTCAGATGTGTTACGCCCCGTGGCTCTACCCTTCAACGATCACTGCGAAACCCTACATTTCAGCAGGATAATGCACGACCGCATGTTGCAGGTCCTGTACGGGCCTTTCTGGATACAGAAAATGTTCGACTGCTGCCCTGGCCAGCCATTGTCCAGATTTCTCACCAATTGAAAACATATGGTCAATGGTGGCCGAGCAACTGGCCTGTCACAATTCGCCAGTCACTACTCTTGATAAACTGTGGCATCGTGTTGAAGCTGCATGGGCAGCTGTACCTGTACACGCCATCCAAGCTCTGTATGACTTAATGCCCAGGCGTATCAAGGCCGTTCTTACGGCCAGAGGTGGTTGTTCTGGGTACTGATTTGTCAGGATCTATGCAGCCAAATTGCGTGAAAATGTAATCACATGTCAGTTCTAGTATAATATATTTGTCCAATGAATACCCGTTTATCATCTGCATTTCTTCTGGTGTAGCAATTTTAATGGCCAGTAGTGTATGTACCGGCATATTGCATTGCACTGCGCCCATGCGGCCCATCTACGCCGCTGGGATCAGCGTCCACTCCCAACATGGCACTCGGTCTCAGGGTAGAAGGTCAATTTTCGTGTGCAATGCGCTCTTCTATCTTACTACACAGAGACGAATGGTTATCTCAATCACACGTGCTTGTCTCTTTTTTTAGGATTCTCATGAAAGTGCAGCGCAGAATAATGAATTAGGAATATTTCTGCAAAGACAGAAGAAAAGTGAGATAAAAAGCTGAACGAAAATGACCAGCCAAGACATCACAAGAAGTTTTAATGGAAGTGCTAATTTTTGTTTGGCCAAGTGAGGCTGCCCAAAAATGCGAAGTACGGTTTGTATACTAAAATTAATTAATACGCAAGGCCCTACTGCAGTTGGTACACCCATGCGGTACGCCCCTTCCTTCCATCAGCTGCCTTTGCCGGCCATTTGTATGGGGACCAGCAGTTTAACCCTTGACGTTCTGCGTGCGGTCTCACAGACAGCTGGCGTTCGTTGTTATTCTCTTGCTAATGCATAATGCTGGCGTAGGAGATTACAGCGTTGTCTAGTTGTTCTTTTCCGAAGGTACAGTGGTTTCTTTTGTCAGCAGCCACTTTAATGTGACGTGGACCCGCACTATCACTGCTTCTTTCGAACTAGCGGTCCCTTAGACTGCACCTGGAAACTTACGCTATGGATTCAGTAGCGATGTCTTCGTCTACGCCGGCCGGAGTGGCCGAGCGGTTCTAGGCGCTACAGTCTGGAACCGCGCGACCGCTACGGTCGCAGGTTCGAATCCTGCCTCGGGCATGGATGTGTGTGGTGTCCTTAGGTTAGTTAGGTTAAGTAGTTCTAAGTTCTAGGAGACTGACGACGACCTCAGAAGTTGAGTCCCATAGTGCTCAGAGCCATTTCTTCGTCTACTGATCATGTTTAACGGCCTCTGACTTCGATACTGTTTTAAAATGGTCTGAGGACACTTTAGGAAGCGATGTTGGATCAGACACTGACAACGAAATTGAAAATGAACATAATACAATATAGGAACAGTGTGAAAGTGAAGACGAATTTATTTTGCCGTCTGTGAATTCCTTGAAGTGATGAAGACAGAAGTATGGAGACTGAATCTTTTGCTAGAGGTTCTGCTAGAAATACATCAGGCCGAAACAAATATCGCTGCTCCTCGAAGCCTCTTCAAATGACGGCCAATGCCATTATTTTTCCTCATGTTGGACAGAAGTGGGGTAAATGCGTTTGTCCTTCATAAGTCCCAGAACAATAATACTCAGGTGAAGCGCTTTAAGTTTTGAAAAACTTTTTGGTGACTCCGCACATAAAAAGCAAGTCAACAAGTATCACATACCCCGTGAACTTCATGCATCCTTCACCGTGTTTTGGGTCTAGCAGAACTAAGAGCAGAAGCGTTGTAGGACGATTGGGAAAACCCAAAACATCCTCCACCTACGACCCAAAAAATGATGAAAGAGACGCCTTATATTTGCCATTGCTGCAAGAACCCAATCTGACATGAAATCTCCACAAAAATTTCCAGCGAGTGCAAATGAACCTCTCAGAAGGAAACTAAATACCTCAAAAGTACTGGTTGATTTTCGGTCTTTTGAATGTCTTGTGGGCGTTTTCTATCTTTTTATTGTTACATGTGTAATAAACAATAAAAACATAGCAAAAAGTTGAATTTGGAGCGCAGAAAATTTGAATTTACAACGGAATTAACATTATTATGTTCATTTAGTGTAGTTTTCTATTTATGCTTTTTTTCGTAATAATAAACTTAAAAATTTATTTGAGTATATATATTTTTGTGTGGTATTAATGTAACGTCGGCCGCTGTGGCCGATCGGTTCTAGGCGCTTCAGTCCGGAACCGCGCTGCTGCTACGGTCGCAGGTTCGAATTCTGCCTCGGGCATGGATGTGTGTGATGTCCTTAGGTTAGTTAGGTTTCAGTACGTTTAAGTCTAGGAGAATAATGATCTAAGATGTTAAGTCCCATAGTGCTTAGAGCCATTATGAATGTAGCCTTTTACATAAAATCGGAAGTGTTTCACTGAAATTGCTGAATGAAATTTTTATGGCTATTTAAACGTAGCGGTCACTCAGACCGCAGCTGACAGTATGCGACCAAAAAATGATATGGGAATATAAGGTTAAAATGGACATGATTCTGAACCATAGCGTAAGTTAGCAATTTTCACAATGACAAATATTTTGACAAACAAAAAAGGGGAAGCGCCCAGAGGGGTAGGAGGAACGAAATGAAACTTCACGTATTGAGAGGAAATGTGACTTTACTTCAGTGATTACGAAATCGAGTAAGATTTTTTAAAGAAGTTGGCAGTATGAGCCCACTTATCAGCTTGACGTTGTACCCCCTCTGACCTGGATGCATGCACTGATTCGGTCTGGCAAGGTGTCAAAAGCCGTTGTATCCACTCTTGAGGCAAAATGGACGACGACTGATGTAACTGACATCCTGAATGGATACCGGCACTCGGACGGAGATGACGTCGAGCTGGTCCCATAAGTGTCCTATCAGTGACAGGCCTGGTGATAAAAGACGGTTTTAATTTTTCCATCTCGACTGTTTCTGACAATTATTCTCATTATTATATCTTGGCTTTTAGGTCATTTTCAAGCCCAGTAGGTGCCGATTTGTTACACAGTTATCCTGTTATAAAACTGTAGAACAAATCGACATCTACTGCGCTAGAAAACAGGCTGTAAAGCCGAAATTAGCCAACCGTGCACAATGTAACGTAGTGAATATTTGTCAAAAATAGATGAAGTGGAAAACTTCAAAATGTCTTAACAGGTATACGATTATGGTACCTCACATGAAGAACATGATTGAGACCTGGAGAACTTGCTAGTGACGGGAGATCCTCAATATCACACAATTTATAGAGAAGAGCATGTTGAAAGATAGCACCACGATACTATTGCATAAGAGGTAACATACGAGGATGCAGGATGTCCGTGAGATACCATTATGCCGTCAGTGTTTCCTCAGTCACTACCGGCCGTAGCCTGAAGCCATACCCGATGGCTCTTCACACCACGGCGCCAAGTTTTCAGCCAGTGATTCTATATCGACGGTACGAGCATTGTGCTGCGTTGTTATTACTCGTTAATTTCATCATTTAATGACGTATGTAACCAAATAGTTTTTTGAACTTGAACGTTATTTTCTGAAGAATATAGAGAAGCGTATAATGATACTAAGTGTTCATGTGTTCATTGTTGATAGTGTGGCTTTGTTTCAAAACAAATTAATGAACTAGGTAAATGTGAAGATCTAGAATGTCACAGAATCCAGCTTCATTACCATTAGCATGTTAACTTTGCGTATGGGGAGCAAACTGCGCTGTGATAGCAGCATTGGCTTCATTTTTTCTTCCTTGTTTTTACGTTTCTTCGTTAAGTTAAGGTTGCTTATTCACTATTCAAATACAGTAAATGTACAAAAAAAGGATTAACAGTTTCGATTTTCCTAGCGATAAAATTACGATCTTTAAATGTACAGGCTTTCCATAAAGTCTCTCCACAATTATAAAAATCTATTACGAAGACAGTTAATGAGATCGTCATCAAATTTGTACTTTGCACTCAGTTGTTATCAATTTTTTAAATTTGATTGTATCTGCATGTTTTAGGTCCCCGTTGGTGGATCAGACTGTAACGAACCCATACAAAATGGTTACTCCTCTAAAGAAGGTACTGTGTGTATATTGGTATTTTGAAACAAAAGAGGATCTGCAGTCGCAGCGAAACTTCAGAACGAAGTACGGAAGAGACCCACCGTCCCGTTGTAGTGGCTTTATTGAGTGCCACACAAATAAATTAAACTGAGATAAGTTTGGACGGATATTATATTCTCACTACAGTCAATTAGTAAGTCCCATAGTGCTCAGAGCCATTTTTGAACAGTCAATTAGAATATTTTTGGCAATGGCGAAGACATGCAGAAGATATCCTTCCGTTGATGTTTACATCACTAAGTAGCATTTTTCGAAGAGAAAGTTCATGCATCCTCCCGCTTCATCCATACACTTCACATGCTACGCAGCAAGCAGCAACTTTCTTTAGAGGCCACTGGGTCAAGCATGAAAAGACTGAAGATGTATGTTCTAATAGAGACAGAACGGTGCCGTCTGATTTAGCGGAACATATAAATGAACAATAGATATTCCTTAGCTTTCGAAAGTAGTATCTATTGATGTTAAGCGGAAGGTTACAAGTGATCTGGGAAATATGTTGTATATAATAGTTTATAACAGTTTTCACAAACGCTATTTTTACAGGAAATAAGCTTATCTTGTCGCTTTGCAACCATTCGACAATCGATTGGTGTACCCGTGAATGACCTGACAGAGACTTCAATGCGCGATTGGAACAGAAGCACCAGTACTGTACTAACGAATTTTGTTTATGCTTGGAAAATTTGTACCCTTTTTAATACATTCGAATATGATTATTTGTGATGTTCATGACAGAGCCTTACTTTCCATGTTTGCTAAGGACTCATTCAGTGTCTTACCTGTCATACTGAAAGTTAATCTAAATGTTAAACGTCACATGTCCTAGTGCTGGGAAGAGTATATAAATGAAATTCCCCTGCAGATTCCTTAGTGTCCTTACATCTGACATACATATAACCCACATACGCTAACATAAAAATATCACCTTCGTTGCAACAAGTACTTAGCATATAATTTTACGTCTGTTGACAATGTTAAGAGTGTACTCTAACCTTGGAAATGAAAAAGATTTCCTATAAGACATATTCTTATACATACGCTGATGGAAACAAAAGTTTCTTTATTGTCTTATTTAACAGGCAAATTTTTGGAGTCCTAACAATATAACTCGCTCATCGAGAGTTTCTTTTGTGAAGCCGATAACTCTGTGACCTCTGAACAGCTCTGATGATCTGCTCTGAGATGCTTCTTGACATGTTTACGCCATTTTAGTGTTGTAATTTTTATGCTTCAATAAAAACTGAAATATGCCCACCACCTATTTGATAAGTATGTTAATAAAATAAAAATAAAAAAACTTTCCATCTACACGTAGAAAAATCGATAGTTAGATTACTAGATCGTTGTAAAAATTAATTCCTCTATTCGCAGTTCGTGTAGGAGTAGTGTGTAATGTCTATAAAGATTATGCTACATAAAACATGAATAATGCCTCTGAAGCTCCCTTGTCTGTGTGTCACTGGAGCAGCAAAACTAATGCTTAGGTAAAAGACAAATATAAACACAGTGTGTTTTGTCGTAAAATCTTCGGTAGTTCAACAATTTGAAACAGACTTGTTATAGATTAACTAGTAAGTTCACTCCTTGATTAACATTGTGCCGAAGGACAACAAAGATTTAATTAACGAAACGAGGCAGAATCGGAATTAATTAAGTACCATGGACATAATGTAGAAGGCAGGCATTGCCGTAATGTGAAAATCTATACCTTCACCTAGCATCTTCTAATAGAATCATCAGTCACGGTCTTATAAGGACGTGCCAATTTTGATAGCAGCTTTAAGATAAAGCAGGTGTTAGCTGCATTTACTGCATCATCGCCAGAATTTTATCCGTGTATCTATTTGCTTGAGTCAATAAATTATCATTGTAGAACGGAAAAGTTCTACAATCTCCAAATTGTTTAGTGGAGCAAAACATTTCTTTAGATTCAATTGTGTAACAAAAACATTCAGAGACGGTAAATATGTTTTATAAGTGAGCTCTGTGTGGAAGAATGAAATACGCGGTCAGAATTGCTTTTATGAAAACTATCAGCAGAATTACGTATTAGAAATTTCTATGGTTTTGTATACCCTAGTGAAAGGATCTGTTGATGCTTTTTTATTATTCCCTTTGTTACGAACTTTGGAATTAATCTGGGGGACCAAGAGCTATTCAGTAGATGTTTTAATTGCAAGGTTGTATACATACTTTCACTCATCAGCAGTATCATTGTTCTAAACAGTCTATAACTCTCGACCACAAGTAAAATACTAAGGCAACAGAAAAAAAGTATTATAAAATAAGTAACTTCTGAGTAAAAGAATAGGAAACACAAGTCTTGTGTATCGCGGAAATTGTATGCCCCAGTTATTTAGAGTCCACAACGGCCATTTTATACTATGCTTTTAACTCTCGAAGCGTTATTTGCTTATCGAATGTATTGGACACACACTTGTTACACGCTTCTTTCGGGGGACTGTTCGCCTCCACAATTCTGCAAGTATTGCATACATAATCTAATAGATGTGTGTTACATGGGGAGAAAGCTTTAGCGGTTGTGCATCAGCATTTCTTTACCTAGATCATTCACAACAGCTGATAGAGAAACGATTAAGAAAAGGAAGTTCTTTTTTTCTTTGTGATACTTTCGTATAGCCACAGATAACAATGCTATTTTTTAAAGTTTTATTTATTTATTAATTTTTCTTTTTGGATAGTTCAGGGGCGGGGGGATAGGGTTCGTTGTTTTCATACTAACAACTAATTTCTAGAGTGAAATAGGCTCTGGTACAATGATCACTTCTTGGTAAAACTGCTTCTGAAGTTCAGGTTTTTAACTGTCTTCGTTTCTTCTACATGCCAACGGTATCTAATCAGGCAATACTTTCGGTATCACTTCGCCTAAAACTGTAGTAAATATCGAATTCAACCAAATGTTTTTCCGTAGGTTTTAGACTGTAGTCAGTGATTAGATCAATTCTAGAGTACTGTTCAAGTGTTTGGAGTCCGTATCACGTAAGAAGGACAATAGATTTCAGATGAATCCAGAGCCGTGATGCTAGAACCGTAATAGGTTGATGCAACCCATTAGAAAGTGTAACGTAGATGATCAAGGAACTTAAATTGGAATCATAACTAATAAGATCGACATAGGAAGACCTCATTGGGTAAGTTTAGAGAACTTGATTCGAAGAAGACTGTGCGACCAATACTCTGCCTGCGTAGGGTTAGTGAGAAGCAGACGAAAGACATTAAGGCACGTACAGTGGCATACAGGCAGCTATCTGCCTTCAGCTCAATACGTGAACTGATAGGAAAGTAATACCGATAATATTGGTACGAAGTACCCTCCTCCATGCGCTGCACAGTGGCTTGCGGATTACATAATTATGTTGACGTTCTTGCGGCCGGTCATAGCAAGTGGAAGATAGGACAATCCTCGAAAGGCGCGGCTGCCCTGTTCCCTAACAGCTTGCAAGCGTGTGACAGAAGCCAGCGACGCCCTACCTCCGCGTCGGAGCCCAGGTCGTCGGCGCCCGGCCCGTTGGCGGCGCCACCGTGCCCCGCGGCGCCGGCGTCCTCGTCGTCCATGAGCGACGAGAAGCTGTCGACCGGCTGCTTGCTGTCGTCGTCGTCCTCGTCATCGTCGCCGGTCAGCGGCGACGCCGGCGCCCCCTGCCTCTTGGCGCCCAGCATGCCGACGCCGACGATGTCGCAGGAGCTGCTACTGTCGGCGCAGTCGTCCAGAGGGCTCATCGTCGCGTCGATGGCCGCCGGGTCGTCGTCGTCTACGTCGGCGTCGTCGGGGGGCCACACCGTGGCCGCGCGACTCTTCCGCGACCTCTTCGCCGCGGAGGAACTCCCACCGGCATTCTCTCTCTTCCGGCGCCTGTCACCGTCTTCCGCCCCGATGGCCGCTGGCAGAATCGGGAAACGCATCACATTCCTTTCTGCGCTCTCTGATGTAACGGTGACTGTATCTCGTCACAGGATTACTAAACGTCACACATCTAGTAGAGTTCAAAAATTTTGGTCACAGTGTACTGGCTGGGAAAGCACGCCTTCGTACCCAGCATGGTTACAAATCCAGACAATCCTAAAAGGCACTTTCCACATTTTTACATACCTTGCATGACAGTTCAGATAGAAATTCGTAAGGACGTAAGCCAACTCGTGCCACACCACATTTGTCAACAGGTGCCGAATACTCTAAACGAATGTTTCATGACACTTTACATCACTTCTACAGAAAAAGAGTGTACCATAATAGAGTGCCACACGCACTTTCAGCTGGATGCCACCACAGTGTTCATTTCAAACCATACAAAACATTTGCATTGCTCCCCACGAAGGACAAAGTGTCACTGATCAGAAAGATAACGCCTAAGCGTAACAGTTCGTTAGATTATTCTCGACTGTCAAACCGCGGTACTGCACACCACACAGGTTTTAAGAACCTCAGAAAAAGTTTTTTCACACCTGTCCATTCCACACAGCGTGTTACTCGCGCGCGCACCGAGATGTGCGTGGCATTCCACGCGCTTTTGCAGTCAGCTGCGCCAAGCTCCCACGTCCGTCAGGCGCCAGCACTCTCGCACGTTTTTGCTCACCCGCGTGTGTCTGTGTGCACGTGTGTGAGTGCGTCGGTGTGTATGTCAGCGCGCGGGCGCCCGCGGCGCTACAGTCGTCGCCGCACTCGCTCCACTACTGTGCTCCACTTACGGTGAAGACCGCCGTCGTGACGGACACACCGCGGCACGCGAGACGAGCGCACACACACCAGCGCGACGCGTACGCAAGTAGAAAAAAATATATATATTGTGCGACGAGAGTACTTATCTGCGAGGCGGTCGGGTCGCGGCGACACACTTCGTGGTGTTTTCGCACTTCCGCGGGCGCAGACGCAGCTCGCGTTGTGTAACGGCGGCCGGCGCGCTCTAGCCCCGAGCGGTGTCGGCGTTCGGACGCTGTCGTGGCTGCGCGGCCGGGCCACCAGTGCGCCGCTCGACGCCGCCGCCGCCAGCGCCGCCCGCAGGCGCCGCTACGCAACCCGGCGCACGCCAAACCCGTCTCGACCAGTCCTCTCTCTCTCTCTCGCTCGCTCTGGCCTCTCTGCCATTCCTCTCCTTTCCTCACTCAATTTTCTCCCCCTTATTCCTCAATTCTCCTCGCCTCTCTTCCGCCTGCTCGAGGTGTCGCTGGAGCCATGTACGTGTGCTGCCGTTCTTAGCCCGTGTGTGAGCGCGCTATCCGTGAATGTGTGTCCCTGTGTGTGTGTGTGTGTGTGTGTGTGTGTGTGTGAGTGCCGGACCACAACCTTGAAACACCTCTCTCTCCGTCTCCGTCCTCCTGATTCTGTCTCTCACCCGCTGGACCGCCGCCGCTGACTGACTGCTTGGGGCCAGCCCCGAGGGGCGCAGTCTGGGATCACTCTTCGTCTGTGGCGCCTCGCGATCAGCGTTTGGGGGAACTGACCGGGTCCCATCCTTTTGTCACCAACATCAGCCACCCAGAGTTCCAGCATTCGTAGTTCGAACGTAATGACCTACTTGGAACAAACTGACACCTAATGATCAACTGGGTTAGATAGAGCAGCAATCAGTCGTAGCATTAAATTACTTTAATATGACATTTATAGTCACAATGCAGATCAGATTTCGACCTGTGTCAGGTCATTGTTGTTGTTGTGGTCTTCAGTTCTGAGACTGGTTTGATGCAGCTCTCCATGCTACTCTATCCTGTGCAAGCTTCTTCATCTCCCAGTACTTACTGCAACCTACATCCTTCTGAATCCACTTAGTGTATTCATCTATTGGTCTCCCTCTACGATTTCAACCCTCCATGCTGGCCTCCAGTACTAATTTGGTGATCCCTTGATGTCTCAGAACATGTCCTACCAACCGATCCCTTCTTCTAGTCAAGTTGTGCCACAAATTCCCTTTCTCCCCAATTCCACTCAGTACTTCCTCATTAGTTACGTGATCTACCCATCTAATCTTCAGCATTCTTCTGTAGGACCACATTTCGAAAGCTTCTATTCTCTTCTTGTCTAAACTATTTATTGTCCACGTTTCACTTCCATACATGGCTACACTCCATACAAATACTTTCAGAAACGACTTCCTGACATTTAAATCAATACTCGATGTTAACAAAATTTCTCTTCTTCAGAAACACTTTCCTTGCCATTGCCAACCTATATTTTATATCTTCTCTACTTCGACCATCATCAGTTATCTTGCTCCCCAAATAGCAAAACTCCTTTACTACTTTAAGTGTCTCATTTCCTAATCTAATTCCCTCAGCATCACTCGACTTAATTCGACTACATTCCATTATCCTCGTTTTGCTTTTGTTGATGTTCATCTTATATATATCATATCAGGTCATTATCAATGCTAAAACAAATACAAGAGTATATATTACAATGTGATTTACAAAAGTTGTAAGTCCATCACATCGTTGTCTTTTAATGTTAACATTACATACCAGTGCGGAATTGTAGCAGTTGTTCGTGCTCAAGTGAATGCTTAGACAGTTCAACCATTACTGTCCTATAATTATATGTTTGTTTCACAGTACTTTACGTAGCCATGTTAGTTTTATAATTAATTTTAGTCCATGTGGCGTAAACTGTCACTGCTACGTGATATAGTAATTTTAAACATCTAGCACATTAAAGACATGAGAAAAAGTAATTGTAATTTTACGTAGTTTTACTCATAATAAATTCATGTTACTACTTAGTTACTATACAACATAAATATTACGAAAAATGTCGTCAAAACTGTAAACTTCAGGCGCAGCTCATAGAGGGCGTCATACGCAAAACCGATGTGTACTGTATTTTTAATACAAATGTGAAGGCTGTCCTTTACGCCAGTGAAAGCTGGAAAATGGATAAAAAGATAACATCCCAGTTACAAAGCTTCATAAATAGATGTCTTCGACGCATCATGAATACCTGGTGGCCAGAAAAAATATGTAATGAGGAGCTCTGGCGAATAACAAACCAGATACCTATAGAAGACCAGATATTAGAGAGAAAGTGGGGTTGGTTGGGGCATACCTTGAGAATACCAGATAGAGCCACCGAGAAAAAAGCATTGGAATGGAATACGCAGGGAACAAGGAAGATAGGAAGACCTAGGGCACATGGAAGAGGACTGTGGAAGGGGAAGCAAAGAAAATTGGCAAGACGTGGGCAGAATTGAGGCAAATGGCCAAAGACAGAGATGGATGGCGAGTTCTCCTGGATGCCCAATGCCCCCATAGGGACCAAAGGAATTAAGTCAGTAAACCCATGGGAAATAGGGGAGGGGGTGGGGTAAGGACAAGGCCAAAGTGGGTTGGAAAATAGAGGACCCTATGTTCACTTGTGCCTTTTTCCATTTATTGTTTTTTCATCCCTTTCGCCCCATATGGTCTACTTAGTTAACAAGGAAAATAAAAGGTCTCACAGACAGGAAAAATGGACATTTATAACTCTAAAATGGAGATTACACGGTAACATACGTTAAAATGAAGCTCCGCAAAAAGCTGAAGGACCTGCGCTGGGCGCAGAAACTGTGGAGAGATTTAACGGTTGGATGGTGGTGGGCATGAATACACGAAGCAGATTCAGAAGGATGTAGGTTGCGGTAGGTACTGGCAGATGAAGAAGCTTGCACAAGATAGAGTGGCATGGAGAGCTGCATCAAACCAGTCTCAGGACTGAAGACCACAACAACAAACAACGGTGGTGGGCATAAATTTACAAGCCGTTGGGTGGTATCTGTAGAAAGAGGGTGGGAGATAAGGTGCTTATTCGGAAAGACGGAAAGGAAGGATGAGTCTGGAGGGTGGGGAGGATCGTTGTATCAGGAGAGGAAGGGAGAGAATGAGTGACGTGGGGAGAGAGACGAGAGGGGAGCCCTGATGTGGAGTGGAAATACATGGGAAAAGTTGTAGCTGGTACGAGGGATAAATATTGGAGTGAATTTCATTATTTGGGAGAGGGAATCGGTTGAAGCTGCGTTGAGATAGAACATGGTTTATGTTTGTAATATGCCATCACTTTGAAAGTTAATATCTTAAAAGCACAAGCAAGAGTAAAAAGATTAAAGTTATTAATTTTATAAAACAAGTTCTAGAAACATATACGCAAATGAAAGTAGTGTCACATCATAGGATCGTAATATATGAGCGCCTGCAGAAAAGTAATGCCTCCGAATTTTTTATTCTGTTCTCAGCATCGGTTGAGCTATTACTGTCGTGCATACTACTGGGTTGATTTTCTCGCTTCCATAACTAAGTTGCAACCCCTTGCCGCTAGAGGGCTCAGAATTGTTGTGTGTAACATACTGATGTGTTTTGTAGTTGATCTCTGTGTTTTGTAGTGATCTCTGTTGTTGTAACAAATAAACAAACACCATCTAGATCACTTCTTTCATTACCGACTGTCGCTTTCAGTTTGCGTTGCAGATCATCTTCAGGTCTAGGTGGAACAGGAGAAAGCGGCAACAATAATAAAACTTACAGACGGTTCGCATTGCAAACATTATCATTACATCCTGCACGATTAACAACAAAATATTATGGAGCACACACATACCTGGTGCCGCAAAGTGCAGTTTCTCAGCTAACGCAAAGCACAAAGGTTGTGGGTGTGGTAAAAAATTTTGTGAAGTCACGTGACGCGTATATATCATAGCCTAGAATATTTTGTAAAGTCACCCGAGTGTGCATATTTCGTAGGTTAGTATATTAAAAAATCACAAAAGAGATAACTTCATCATAAAATAAACTAAAATAAAAAATGAAATCAAGGACTGAAAGCCATGACCACGAAACAGATACAATAAAAGATAAAAATAGATGTAAAAAATAACCGTACATTGAAGGGTGCTTTGTACTATTCGTTCTCATTTGTAAAATTAAGAAGCAAATCTAATCGGCAAATTTTTAGTCTTCCATCTGTTAAAATACAACTTTAAGATTTAGCCTTCATTCTAATGAATAAGATTACAAATATACTGAGAACCATTACTGTAAGCTAATAAACAGGAGAAGGGACAAGACTATATTTTTCTAGAAATCGAGGAAACTTTTTCGACTGCGGCATTCGTATCCATAAAGCAAATGTTTTTAAACGAAAGAGTCGTTTGAGTAGCGACCAAAGCATTTGCCTTCGGAGCGGAGGACCTGTGTTCGACTCCCAACTGTATTCTGCAGTTTTTTTTTATTTCTATTTATTCCGTTTCCAATTTGGTAAGCAAATGAGTGTTAATAAGGTAAGTAAATAAATGGGAAATAATAACAAAACAGGAAAACAAATATCTCAAACGCAATGGATTAGTAGAGAATTAAGAATTTGATCATGGTCGATCTGCAATATCTTTTTCACGCACTGTGTTACATGTCCTCAATTTCCTTCAAACAACTAGATGGATGGTACTTGTAATATAAACATTCGAAGCAAATATACTCGCGGCACAAGAACATCTAACGAATGCAGTCTTCCTGCAACTACATCGTTCCGATGATTCGGAAGAAATCAAAGTTGGTTTACATTTAAAAATACTTCCTTTTTCGGAAATTAATTTTCATGCATATCACGCATATGATGACATTGTCTGAAAAATTAGCTCTGAAAGCAGATAATGAATAATACCGTGTATCATTACTGCATCCGCTCGGCTGTGCAGTTCCTTCTGGCTTTCCAGAAGCAGACTGTAATTTTGAAGCCTCGAAATAAAGTTTTTAACTTGGCGACAAAAATAAATATCATGTGGCTGGCACACAGATGAGCAGTTTGGCGGTATTGTTTTGGAAATTGAATTCTTGTATTTCCCGGATATTGAGCAGCCGGCCGCTGTGGCTGAGCGCTTCTAGGCGCTTCAGTCCGGAACCGTGCTGCTGTAGCAGGTTCGAATCCTGCCTCGGTCATGGATGTGTGTGATGTCCTTAGGTTAGTTAGGTTTAAGTAGTTCTAAGTCGAGGGGACTGATGACCTCAGATGTTAAGTCCCATAAGGCTTAGAGCCATATGGAGCAAGTAACGTAAACATTTTCTAATGAGTCGGTTAAACGACTGACCTATTTTAGATCCCGAGGACCAAATTAATCATTAATTTCCTATAAGCATGGGAAAAATTTAGGCAACAATTTTCCCAGACGCAATGATGGCATATTGCACCATGTACGAACTGCGACATCGGTTAGTTATCTTCATTATGAGATAACGCGCGTCTAATGCTCGCAGGGAGCTTGTCTTCACAGCAATCTTACTCGAAACTGTATCATACAACGATGCTTAAAATTTTATTTCTTTGCTAATCAAGTCGTTCGTGAAATAAATTTGCCCAATTTTTTATTGTTCTTTACTGATTTCCTCACCCTATTATTCTTCCTGTTCCTACCAGTTTCGATCCAGGAAGAAAATACAAATGAAGAAAAAAAAACCTGCAGAATTGAATAGGAAATCGAATACAGGTGCTCTGCTTCCCATCCAGGTACCGTGATGGCTTCGTCAGGGGCACTTACATTTAACAGTACATACATTACGTGTACAAAAGCTGCAGCCGAAAAAGTTTCTTTCCCCTATTTCTAGGAAAATACGGCATTTCTCTCAAACACAGCGTTTAGGGTTAGTCAACATGTCTTATTCTTTCATTTTAGGCAGTACTCAAGCTACTTGCCAAATATGAACCGAATATGTTGACCGTGTATGTGACCCTTCTTTGTCAGTGCAGTAAAATCTCAAAGGTAACTGGGGTAACAATTAGTCCCTGAATTTTTTATTCTGTTCTCAGTATCGGTTGAGGTATTACTTTCGTGCATACTACTCGGTTGATTTTCTCGCTTCCATAACTAAGTTGCAACTCCCTGCCGCTAGAGGGCTCAGAAGAGACACAAAGACACCATGACAATGAGAAGAAGGAGATTAGTGTTCAACACCCCGTCAACAACGAGGACAATAGAGATGGAGCACAAGCTCGGATTAGGGAAGCATGGAGAAGCAAAGCGGGCGTGCCTTTTCAAAGGAATCACGCTGGCATTTGCCTTAAACGATTTAGGGAAATCACGGAAAACCTAAATCAGGATGGCCCGACATAGGTTTGAACCAGCCTCCAAATTCGAGTCCAGGGTCAATGCGCCGGGCTAAATGAATGAGTGTAAATGGGCGAGTGGGAGTGGATGGGTATGAGCAACTTATAGAGATGGGCTAGTCAGTGTCACTGAGCTACAGTGAGAGGAGATTGTGGGAGTCAGAGCTTGTATGCGTTTTAAAAAGTACGGATGTGGATGTTCACGTGCCAAAACGTTTGGGAAAAAGTTTTGAAGCGGCTGAAGAAGGTCGAATGAGGCAGATATTACCCCAGTTTTCAATCACAGACTTTTAAACAGAAATAAATTCGGGTTTTTTGTGCTCCGAAACGAGATTTTTTCCGCTGGTCCTATAATATCCGAATTTCCTATACTGTAGCAGGACATTGACAATTCGGGATGCCTACGGACGTGTCGATGCTGGATTATCAAGCAAAACCTCTAGCTTTAAAGTACAAAAAGAAGTAAGTACTAGCTATTAAACAAAACAGGAGAGTGTAAAGTATAAAAAATGAAAAGCATGTATTACTTTTCTGTAAAAACAAAACTTAATTACAAGTCGAATACTGTACTGCTGTATTAAATCGGTTTCATGCTCAAAGTTGTAGAAAAGTTCAGTGTACACAAATACATTTTACACGATAATAACGAAATAAAATTAGCACAGTTGATTAGAAATGACCGAGAAAAAGCTAATTAATAAAATTCTTAACAAGAATTCGGTACAATTTAATTAGGATCACTGTCTGTTCGAATAGCACAGAGATCTGACATTGTCGAGTGCGTGGAACATGGTCGAATGGTACATACCACTGATGGTTTAGCTGAAATTTTCTTTTGATCTCTTTGCAATATGGCAGAAATGCTACCTCGTTTCTTGGATTGACCTTTTTTTTTTTTTTTTTTTTTTGGACAAAACGATTTTGTAGTCTATTAGACAGTCGTACAAGAAGCTCAGTACTGATGCAGTACAGTGACTTCATTCATTAACCACTGAATAAAACCACAAGGGTCGGATGCAGTTATAAGTACTCTAAATTTAGGTCTAGACAACGAAGAGCTGATGATACTAGCACGAAGCTAACACTGCAACTGACTTATCTAGGTGAGATGGCGCTTTCAGGTTGAGTTTTCTAAATTCCCTCAACCAAAACAAAAAAATTCCCAAAATGGTACATTTTCGACGACATTTCACCAAATGTCTTAAAGCTACCCATTCCTTTAAAATATTATCTACTATCAATGTTCACAGCTTGAGTAGGTGGAATATATGTTAAAGACCGTATCCAAAAATTGTAGTATGTGGTGTCACCGCCAGACACCACACTTGCTAGGTGGTAGCCTTTAAATCGGCCGCTGTCCATTAGTATACGCCGGACCCGCGTGTCGCCACTGTCAGTAATTGCAGACCGAGCGCCGCCACACGGCAGGTCTAGAGAGACGTCCTGGCACTCGCCCCAGTTGTACAGACGACTTTGCCAGAAGGGGATCACTGACAAATACGCTCTCATTAGCCGAGACGATAGTTAGCATAGCCTTCAGCTACGTCATTTGCTACGACCTAGCAAGGCGCCATAATCCTTTGCTATATAGATTGTGATGCCTGTACCGTCAGACCGATGTTAACCAATTGTGGATTAAAGTTAAGCATTCTACCAGTTACCTCTTGTTTTGCTAGTCTTATTTCTCTGACCTGTTCCAGACCTCATGCCAGTCTGCGTGTAATTAAACGCGTGCATTTCGGCCTCCTGTAGCATCACGGTGTTGGCTCTTGAGCTAACACTACATAGTACATAAACGAAAATGTTTGTTTCTAAATAAAATGACCTACCCTGGCCAGAAAAATAAAAGAAAAACTGCTCCAGGGGCGTCACATTTGCTTTCTCCGTGCTATTTTCATCATTCTTTTGATTTACCACTAGCGCACCACTTGTATCTCAATTCGCAACTAGACAGCTCTATCCACTATGCTACTGTGCTTTTTATTTACACTTCCTGAACACTCTTAACCGCCGATCTCTCATTACATTTCATTGCAACAATTATAAGAAATCTTTTCGAGATATTGTCGATATTTGAAACAGCATATATCGTCGGATACATGTTGTAACGTAAAACGCATCAAATACAAGCTTAAACTAAAGCGAGGGAAACCGATATAGCGTCTCCTCAGAACTAGATACGACAACGAAAGTCGATAGATATTCCAAACGGTCGAATCTGGGCACGTACATGTATTAGCAGTGTGACGCACAAGTATCACGGTGGTGAGTCCCCCTCAGTCCAATTCAAATCATGAGGCCACCACACCGGCAACACAGGAACCACAGCAATCGTTAAACGCTTAACCTACACCAACCCGAGCCAGGATAGGCTCGTTTGGAACAGCAGCATCAGAAACGGTGAGCCTAACGTCTCCCAGAGAAGAAAAAGGGTATCGATTGATCTGAAGAGAGAGTGACATCTAGTGAATGTCTAAAAAGAACAATGTATTTTTTGAACTAAAATATCAGAGATGGCATTAGCAATAACTAAGCAGATAAAAAACTTTCCAATTTTCCCCGGTGCCAAAATTTTCTTCCCCAAAAATTTCCCCTATGATTTGCTTTTCCGAAAGATCTCCCACAAAAGTATTTTTCGCCAAAATTCAGCAGAACCTACCAGTCTGGAGTCGCTGTGAAGAGAGTATAATCCCTCACTGCCAGCGAAGTAGGCAAATGTTAGTGATTAAGCTCCCGGACGGTTCCGACGTTTCTCGAAGACATCCGATTGCACTGCCAAACGCGGCGAGTTAAGAATACTGGTGAGAACAGGACTACCTAGTCTCTGGGATTAACGAGTCTCAGACTATCTCTGCCTTGTGTATGATGCCATTGACATTGTCGTACCCTAAGCTATGATCCCTACTAGTATGGAGTTCACCTTCGTTGCTCTCGAACAGGACTTATTTTGTTGATCACGGCCATGTCTGTCATAATTAAAAGTCCAAATCATAAACTGTACTGATACCCTATCGCGAAATCCGTTCCAGAAGTAATACAACTAAACACTTGGTTTAATTACCTGGTAACAAATCCCGATATTAAGACGCACCTCTGACAAGTCAAAAATTGAATTTTCTAGAGGAAAACTGGATCTCGGCGAGGTCATTTCATTTACCTCTAGGTGTGCCTCAATTAAAAAGACCAGATACGATCGATAATCCGAGTCGGTAGGAAGAAATGGAGAAAAAAAAAGAAATTTAAAATCCGGCCAGTAAATTGGTGCCGAGTGAGTACGGTCGAAACAGGCGTTGATCAAATACGAGGCCAGGCCGCGCGATGCATCATCGCGTTCAAACACAGTGATTTTCGAGACTCGTTCATTAATCACGGCTAATCAGAGCGGAGGCGCGCGCGCCGGTAGTCGGTCGAGTTTTTCCGGCGGGTGTAATTGCCGCCTGCCGACCCGGCACGGCACGACACGGCACGCCACACGTGCACCGTGCTAGCCGCTTCCGCGGGCGCCTCCAGCCATCCGCCCTTCCACTGTACGACCAGAGGCTGTCCGCTGTCGGCACGCAGCGCTAGCCGGCGGCATCGAGCACCTGCCTGCCGTCTCCAGCTGGGTCGTTCTCTACTTGGATAGTGTGGCCATTAATCTGAGAAAGTTATCCCCACTCTGATTTAGAACAGCGTACCTACTTCTTTCGCGGAGAAGTAGCAGGTCTCCTAGATCTACTTCTACATCTGTACTCCGCGAGAAACATTACGGTGTGTGGCGGAGTACCATGTTGCTTGGCCGGCCGAAGTGGCCGTGCGGTTAAAGGCGCTGCAGTCTGGAACCGCAAGACCGCTACGGTCGCAGCTTCGAATCCTGCCTCGGGCTTGGATGTTTGTGATGTCCGTAGGTTAGTTAGGTTTAACTAGTTCTAAGTTCTAGGGGACTAATGACCTCAGAAGTTGAGTCCCATAGTGTTCAGAGCCATTTGAACCATTTGAACCATGTTGCTTCCCCATTTACCTGTTCCAATCTCGAATGATTTGTAGGAAGTGTGATTGCCGATCAGCCGCTGTGTGAGCTCGAATCTCTATAATTTTACCTTCATTATCTTTTCGTGAGAGCCTTGGGAGAGCCAGTCCTGACAAAACTCTACCATCTGGTGAGCAAAATGTATGAGACAGGCGAAATACCCTCAGACTTCAAGAAGAATATAATAATTCCAATCCCAAAGAAATCAGGCGGTGACAGATGTGAAAATTACCGAACTATCAGTTTAATAAGTCACGGCTGCAAAATACTAACACGAATTCTTTACAGACAAATGGAAAAACTGGTAGAAGCCGACCTCGGGGAAGATCAGTTTGGACTCCGTAGAAATATGGGAACACGTGAGGCAATACTGACCCTACGACTTATCTTAGAAGCTAGATTAAGAAAAGGCAAACCTACGCTTCTAGCATTTGTAGACTTGGAGAAAGCTTTTGACAATGTTGACTGGAATACTCTCTTTCAAATTCTGAAGGTGGCAGGGATAAACCACAGGGAGCGAAAGGCTATTTACAATTTGTACAGAAACCAGATGGCAGTTATAAGAGTCGAGGGACATGAAAGGGAAGCAGTGGTTGGGAAGGGAGTGAGACAGGGTTTTAGCCGCTCCCCGATGTTATTCAATCTGTATATTGAGCAAGCTGTAAAGGAAACAAAAGAAAAATTCGGAGTAGATATTAAAATTCATGTAGAAGAAGTAAAAACTTTGAGGTTCGCCGATGACATTGTAATTCTGTCAGAGACAGCAAAGGACTTGGAAGAGCAGTTGAACGGAATGGATAGTGTCTTGAAAGGAGGATATAAGATGAAATCAACAAAAGCAAAACGAGGATAATGGAATGTAGTCGAATTAAGTCGGGTGATGCTGAGGGAATTAGATTAGGAAATGAGACAAAGTAGTAAAGGAGTTTTGTTATTCGGGGAGCAAAATAACTGATGATGGTCGAAGTAGAGAGGATATAAAATGTAGACTGGCAATGGCAAGGTAAGCGTTTCTGAGGAAGAGAAATTTGTTAATATCGAGTATAGATTTAAGAGTCAGGAAATCGTTTCTGAAAATATTTGTATGGAGTGTAGTCATGTATGGAAGTGAAACATGGACGATAAATAGTTTGGACAAGAAGAGAATAGAAGCTTTCGAAATGCGGTGCTACAGAAGAATGCTGAAGATTAGATGGGTAGATCACATAACTAATGAAGAGGTATTGAACAGAACTGGGGAGAAGAGGAGATTGTGGCACAACTTGACAAGAAGAAGGGACCGGTTGGTAGGACATGTTCTGAGGCATCGAGGGATCACCAATTTAGTATTGGAGGTCAGCGTGGAGGGTAAAAATCGTAGAGGGAGACCAAGGGATGAATACACTAAGCAGATTCAGAAGCATGTAGGCTGCAGTAGGTACTGGGAGATGAGGAAGCTTGCACAGGCTAGAGTAGCATGGAGAGCTGCATCAAACCAGTCTCAGGACTGAAGACCACAACAACAACATACGTAGGAGGAACCATTATATTGGCTGACTCTTCTGTGAAGATCGCAGCCCCTCAGAATTTTAAAAATAACGCACACCGTGATGCAGACGGCCCCTATTGCATCGTCTACCACTGGAACTGGCTGATCATCTTCGCGACCCTTTCGCAAAAAAAAAGGTTTAAATGGCTCTGAGCACCATAGGACTTAACATATGAGGTCATCAGCCCCCTAGACGTAGAACTATTTAAACCTAACTAGCCTAAGGACATCACACACATCCATGCCTGAGGCAGGATTCGAACCGGCGACCGTAGCAGCCGCATGGTTCCGGACTGAAGCTGCTAGAACCGTTTGGTCACAGCGGCCGGTTTGACCCTTTCACGTCTATTAAATGAACCTGTAACTAAAGGCGCTACTCTTTTTAGGATTTTCTCTGTTTCCTCTATCAACTCTATCTAATATGGAATCCGGATTGGCGAGCAATATTCAGGTGTTGAAACTCCCTGGCAGACTAAAAGCGTGTGCTGGGCCGGGAATCGAACACAAGACCTTTGCCTTTCACGGCGAAGTACTAGCGTAACGCTAAAATCATCATTAGGGACTAAGAACAATTTCGGGTTGGACAAGGATCTGTCCTCCTCCAAAGGAACTATCTCAGCTAACATCTTAAGTAAAGGCAAAGGTCCCGAGTTCGAGTCTCGGTCCGGCACAGAGTTTTAATCTGCCAAGAAGTTTCTTCTTAAGTAATGATAGGAAACTTTTGGAGGAAGAGGAGATTAATGTTTTACGACCCGTCAAGAATGACATTAGAGGCTAAGCACTAGCACTGATTAGAGAAGGATGGGGAAGGAACTATCACGGCATTTGGCTGAAGCGACTTACGGAAAATCTAAATCTGGATGGGCGGACGCGTTTTTGAACCTTCGCCCTCCCGAATTCGCGTTCAATGTGCTAATCATTGCACCACCTCGCTCGGTGAAAGTTTAGGAAGCCTAAATCTGGATAGGCAGGCCTTACGTTCATAAAGACGTGTTCAGTGAGCATTTGTTTCTGTCACCGTGACCTTAAAGACAGAAAAATAAAACTACATGAAACACTTTCCTGTAAGTAACACTAACATTTGATTGAGACAGTACTGAGTCCTCAAAAGCTCTGTTGCATATATGCAGCAGAAACGCCCGTATCTTGCAAATCACATTCTGACATACAGTTCTAAGAACGAAGAAGTTGCGTTTCTACAACTAAGGAGCCACCTCCGGTGTCGTATACGATTTACCTTCCATTTCTTCACTATTTTTCGACATTGTATTACTTACAAAATTGTTGAGGCTTTCGTGGCCACTTGTTGACAAACTGCCTATTGGCTTCTGTCTCGGGTTCTTCGGCCGACGTTCATCTAATGATTTTTCTGACGTTTCGCCAGCACGAGTGGCTGGCATTGTCAAAGCTTCACCCTCCATTGCCGGTGGTGAAGCTTTGACAATGCCAGCCACTCGTGCTGGCGAAACGTCAGAAAAATCATTAGATGAACGTCGGCCGAAGAACCCGAGACAGAAGCCAATAGGCAGTTTGTCATTGTATTACTTTTCACAATAATATTTTCAATAGGTTTCTCAGTACGAAATCCTCACCACACAGAATTTGACGGAAATCGAAAAATTTCAAAGAAGGTCAGCTCGTTTTGTATTATCGCAAAATAAGGGACAGAGTGCCACGGGTATTATAAGCAAGTTGGGGTGGCAACCGCTAAAACAAAGACTTTTTTTGTTGCGGCGAAACTGCGAAAATATTTTCCTAACTCCGACTTACTTAAGGAGATACAGCAATAAAATAAGATAAATCAGAGAGAGCACAGAATTTTCCTACGTGATATTGTAGGGGGGAAAGGTCGAGAAATTGTGCTATGAATCCTTTGTCAAACACTTTAGTGTGATCTGCAGATTCATCATATTGATGTACACTTACGCGACAAGAGTCATGGATACTTACTAATATCGCGTCGGACCTCTTTTTCCCGGCGTAGTTCACCAGCTCGTCGCGGCATAGACCCAACAAGTCGTTGGAAGTGCCCTGCTGAAATATTGAGCCATTTTTCCTCTACAGCTGTCCATAATTGCACGAACTGACCTCTCGATTAACGACCATAAATGTTCGATGCGATTCATGTCAGATGATCTCGGAGGCCAAATCCTTCGCTCGAGCTGGCAACAGGATGTTCTTCAAACTAATCGGGAACAGTTTTGCACCGGTGACATGGCTCATTCTCATCCATAAATATTCCATCGTTGTTGGGGAAAATGGACTCCACGAATGGCTGCAAATGGTCTTGGAAGTAGCCGAACATGACCATTTCCATTCAATGACCCGTTCAGTTGGACCAGAGGACGCAGTCCATGAAAACACAGTCCCACCATTATGGACCCAACACCAGCGTGCACAGTGCCTCTTTGAGAGCCTGGGTCCCTTGTTTCGTGGGGCCTGCGTCACATTCGAACTCTACCATCAGCTCTTACCAACCCAAATAGGGAATCATCTAACCAGGCCACTGTTTTCCTGTCGTCTAGAGTCCAATCGATATGTCACGAGCCAAGGAGAGGCAGCGCGTGCGAAGTCGAGCTGTTTGTAAAGGCAGCCGTGTCGGTCGTCTGCTGTCATAGCCGCAGTCTCCTAGCGGATATATTCATCGTACGTCCCAGAGTGATTTCTGTGGTAATTTCACGCAATGGTGCATGTAATGTTAGCACTGACAACTCTACGCAAACTCTGATGCTGTCGATCGTTAAGCGAAGGCCGTCGGCCACTGTGTTGTCCGCTGTGAGAGGTAATGCCCAAAATTTCGTATTCTCAGCACTGTGGATCTCGGAACATAGAATTTCCTAACTGTTTCCGAAATGGAATGTGCCACGCGTCCAGCTACAAGTAGCACTTCGAACATCGTTAATTTCCGTCGTGAGACAACAATCACACTGGAAATCTTTTTACGTGAATCAGGTTGAGTACATATGACAGCTCCACCAATGCACTGTCTTTTTATACCTTGTGAACGCGATACTACTGCCATCTATATTTGTGCATATCGCTGTCCCATGACGTTTTTCACCTCAGTGTAGAAGTTCTGTCGGTTCAGAGTGACGCTGGTGACTCTGAATTGATAAGTCTTCAGACAATACGAATGGAGATCTGTTAATCCAGACCCGACAATGAAAGAGTTCCTTGAACGACCATTGGGAATGGAAATGCCGTGTGACTAGGGCCTCCCGGCGGGTAGACAGCTTGCATGGTGCAAGTCGTTCGAGTTGACGCCACTTCGGCGACTTTTTTGTCGATGAGGTTGAAACAATGATGATGAGCACAACACAACAACCAGCCCCTTAGCGGAGAAAATCTCCGACCCAGCCGGGAATCGAACCCGGGCCGTTAGGTATGACATTCCGTCGCGCTAACCACTCATTTACCAGGGGCGGACTAAACGACCGTTTAATTATGACAAGTAAGTTGAAATCGCCTTTGTTACACGCCGCATGGGCGGTAAGGGCGACAAGTAACATTCACATCTACATCTACATTTCCACTCCGCAAGCCACCCAACGGTGTATGGTGGAGGGCATTTTACGCGCCACTGTCATTATCTCCCTTTCCTGTTCCAGTCGCGTATGGTTCGCAGGAATTACGACTGCCGGAAGGCCTCCGTGCCCCCTCTAATCTCTCTAATTTTACATTCGTGATCTCCTCGGGAGGTATAAGTAGGGGGAAGCAATATATTCGATACCTCATCCAGAAACGCACCCTCTCGAAACCTGGACAGCAAGCTACACCGCGATGCAGAGCGTCTCTCTTGCAGAGTCTGACACTTGAGTTTGCTAAACATCTCCGTAACGCTATCATGCTTACCAAAAAACCCTGTGACGAAACGCGCAGCTCTTCTTTGGATCTTCTCTATCTCCTCTGTCCACCCGACCTGGTACGGATCCCACACTGATGAGCAATACTCAAGTATAGGTCGAACGAGTGTTTTGTAAGCCACCTCCTTTGTTGATGGACTACATTTTCTAAGGACTCTCCCAATGAATCTCACCCTGGCACCCGCCTTACCAACAGTTAATTTTATACGATCATTCCACTTCAAATCGTTCCGTACACATACTCCCAGATATTTTACGGAAGTAACTGCTACCAGTGTTTGTTCCGCTATCATATAATCATACAATAAAGGATCCTTCTTTCTATGTATTCGCAATACATTACTTTTGTCTGTATTAAGGGTCAGTTGCCACTCCATGCACCAAGTGCCTATCCGCTGCAGATCTTCCTGCATTTCGCTGCAATTTTCTAATGCTGCAACTTCTCTGTATACTACAGCATCATCCGCGAAAAGCCGCATAGAACTTCCAATACTATCCACTGGGTTCAAAATGGTTCAAATGTCTCTGAGCATTATGGGACTTAACATTTGAGGGCATCAGTCCCCTAGAACTTAGAACTACTGAAACCTAACTAACCTAAGGACATCACACACATCCATGCCCGAGGCAGGATTCGAACCTGCGACCGTAGCGGTCGCGCGGTTCCAGACTGTAGCGCCTAGAACCGCTCGGACACAAAGGCCGGCCTATCCACTAGGTCATTTATATGTATTGTGAAAAATCAATGGTCCCATAACAGTCCCCTGTGGCACGCCAGAGGTTACTTTAACGTCTGTAGACATCTCTCCATTGAGAACAACATGCTGTGTTCTGTTTGCTAAAAACTCTTCAATCCGGCCACACAGCTGGTCTGATATTCCGTAGGCTCTTACTTTATTTATCAGTCGACGGTGCGGAACTGTATCGAACGCCTTCCGGATGTCAAGGAAAATGGCATCTACCTGGGAGCCTGTATCTGGGTCTCATGAACAAATAAAGCGAGTTGGGTCTCACACGATCGCTGTTTCCGGAATCCCCGTCGGTCGGAGTGGCCGAGCGGTTCCAGGCGCTACAGTCTCGAACCGCGCGACCGCTACGGTCGCTGGTTCGAATCCTGCCTCGGGCATGGATGTGTGTAATGTCCTTATGTTAGTTAGGTTTAAGTAGTTCTAAGTTCTAGGGGACTGATGACCTCAGAAGTTAAGTCCCATAGTGCTCAGAGCCATTCGAACCATTTGAACTGGAATCCACGTTGATTCCTACAGAGTAGATTCTGGGTCTCAAGAAATGACATGATACGCGAGCAAAAATCATGTTCTAAAATGCTACAACAGATCGATGTCAGAGACACAGGTCTATAGTTTTGCGCATCTCCTTGTCGACGAGCATTCCGACGTGAAGGGATGGCACGTCTGTCTACAACAAGTGGAAAGGTGTAAGCTGGTAGACGGCAGCAAGGAGCGCACTCCGAGGCACGGGAGAGGCGCAGCCGGTGTCCGCGGCAGTACTGCAGGCGCTGCGGCGGGCCATGGGCGGCGCCTCTGCGGGTGTCGCGCCGACGGCTGCGGCTGGCGCGTGGGCGGACGGGCCGGACCGGCGCGGGCGGCGTCGCGATCGCGTGCCCGCCAGGGCTGCACAACGCCAGGGGCGGGAAGCGGCGAGCGCAGCCGGGGCCTCTGCCTGGGCGCTCTGCCCAGTAGCGAGCCACCTGGGACAGCCCTGAGGGACCTTCTCACATACGTCGTCTCGAGACCCTCAGCGTCGGTTATATCGAAAACATTCGGCAGCTTTCTCTGCGACCATCATCCCTCTGCCTCTGCCTCAGGAACACTGAAGCGCCAAAGAAACTGATATAGGAAAGCTTATTCAAATACGGAGATATGTTGACGGGCAGAATATGGTTCTGCTGTTGGTAACGCTTATATATGACAACAAGTGTTGTTAGATCGATTACTGCAGCTTATCAGGATTTGTAAGATGGCAAGAACTATGCCCCTTACATGAAGTCATTAAAGATCACCTAACTCACGTTGAGCGAACAATAGGGCTGAACAAAAATGACTGAAAAGGCACAATGCATCTTGTAGAGGGTATAGTATGGACGTATTGGAATAATTAATGTGATGTCAAATAATTCACACAACATGAAAACTTTGTGGAAACGCGTCAATTTACTGGAGGCTAGTTTATCCCAGGGAAGTATTCAGAGTTGAACGTGGCCGGCTGGGGAGCAGCGAAGGGAAGTGACAATAGGCAGCTTAGGGCGTCTCAAGCTCTGAGGAAGTGGTAACAGAGCGGGGCCTCCAGCTGCCTTAAGATGAGTGACAGTGAGTGCGTGGTTGACCCCATGCTGGTGTACCGGGAAGCAGACGGAAACTTGTACACCTGTTGATAAATGTCCGTCATCCCGTTTTCAGTGAAACATGTGAGAAAGCCGCGCAAAGTTACGGTGGAGCCGTCAACAGAGGCCAAAATATGCGTGTTCGTGACTATAGCAACTTCACGCTGATGGTACGCAGAGTCTGAAGCAAATCAGGTGAAGAGCGACACAATGAAATACGCCGACCTCCAATGGTAACGTAGGACCAAGGAATCTGAAGTACTCTCCTGGGAGTCAGAATTCCGGAAACATTGGTGTTTCGTGCAGATGCTAACCCTGATGGGTGGCCTGGGAGGAGCTAAATAGCAGAAGTTGAGAGGAAGAGAAAGTTTGTGGAAATTTGTTCACTTGCCAGAGCAGGCATTGGTCGGCGCTGGGAAGCGATGCATAATTAACGCGACTTGCACTGCAATTGGCGTAAGTGATTTTGCTGGAGGAGAAACCGAAGCGAAGAGCGGACTGGGAGAAGACTCCGTAGAGGTCTTCTGTTCCCAGCTTGCCTAGAATATGGACGTGGCGTACTTTACTCAGCTTGCCTGAGAAAGAGTGAGCATCTCTGCAGTTTAGGACTGGAACGATTGAGCTTGGGGATAGAAAGTTTTGGTTCAGCTATGTAATGAGCAAGATAGCTAGGAGTGAATAGACGAGCGCAGCCTTGAAGCACCACGGGGCCGGCCGACGTCCTCACAACGACGCCTTCCCGCCACGCTGAATTCGGTGATATTGCACCCGCTCGGACTGATTACTTTGTTGGATCATGTCAGCAAAGTTTCCACGAGGGTTTCATGGGCTGTGTATTGAGGAATTCTTCTCGCACTTCGCATTACGCCTGGGTCAGTCGATAGGAATTAATTTTGATTTATCGCGCATAACTCCACCTAAACGCAATTTATTACCACTGCCTGATAGAAGAGTCTTGTAATGCAATGACTGAAGGTCGGGAGTTAAAATAAATTTGTGCTAATCGACTGCATCTTTTTTAATCAAGTAGTTGAAATCCCAAGTCACTTTCCTAATTAATTTTATGTTCAGCATTTGCATCTGGTGTTCAACAGATGAATATAACATCAATGTGCACCCCTTTTTAATTAAAAGTGATCAATACTGAATCAAATAATGTCAACATTGCCACCGCAGTTCAATCAGGAGTCACAGGGCCTTACCAATTTTTTTGCGTTATCCGATATTGCGGCAGTTTTGCACTCTCTGTTGATCTGTTAGTCAATTAGCTGGGGTGAACACACGCCAAAACCAGGTAAGTGACGGGTGGGGTGTTACAGATTTAAGTGAGTCTGAACGTGCTTTTACAGGCGGCGCACGAGCGATGGGACACAGCATCTCCGAGGTAGCGATGAAGTGGGCATTTTACTGTACGACTATTTCACGAGTGTACCGTGAATATCAGGAAGCCAGCAAAACATCAAATCTCCGACATCGCTGCAGTCGGAAAAAGATCCTGCTAGATCGGGACCAACGACGACTGAAGAGAATCGTTCAACGTGACAGAAGTGCAGCCCTTCTGCAAATTTCTGCCGATTTCAACGCTGGCCCATCAACAAGTGTCAGCGTGCGAACCACTGAACGAAACATCATCGATACGAGCTTTCGGTGCCGAAGGCCTACTCGTGTACCCTCGATGACTGCAGGACAGAAAGCTTTACGCCTCGTGTGGACACGTCAACACCGACATTGGACTGTTGATGACTGGAAACATGTTGCCTGGTCGGACGAGTCTCGTTTCAAATTGTATCGAGCGGATGGACGTGTACGGGTATAGAGACCTCCTCATAAATCCGTGGACCCTGCATGTTATAGCTGGTGGAGACTCTGTAATGGTGTGGGGCGTGTACAGTTGGAGTGATATGGGACCCCTGATACGTCTACATACGACTCTGACGGGTGACACGTACATAAGCATCCTCTTTGATTATCTGCATTCATTCACGGACATTCTGCATTCCCTGGGTCTTGGGTAATTCCAGAAGGAAAATGCGACACTCCACATTTCCAGAATTGTTACAGAGTGGCTCCAGGAACACTCTGCTGAGTTTAAACACTTCCGCTGCCCACCAAACTCCCCAGACATGAACATTATTCAGCATATCTGGGATGCCTTGCAACGTACTGTTCAGAAGAGACATCCTCCACCCACTCGTACTCCTACGGATTTAAGGACAGCCATGCAGGATACATGGTATCAGTTCTCTCCAACACTACTTCAGACATTAGTCAAGTCTATGCCACATCGTGTTGCGACACTTCTGCGTGCTCGCGGGGGCCCTACACGATATTAAGCAGGTGTACCAGTTTCTTTGGTTCTTCAGTGTAGGATCGTCAAAAACTATTTATGCAGCTTTCAAACGGACATTTTGACTCAATGCTTCTTTTCCTTATTCATTCTGTAGTGTATCGTGTCATGGTCCCACTGCGCTTGGCAGCTCTTGCTGGTCACTACTGTAAACGTCATATTGCGGTTTCCAGGGGCCGCAAACTGTTCTCTAAGCTGGAGATAACGCGCTGGTCCTTCACTTAATCCGGCAAAACTGTGGCAGACTGGACCGATGGTTCTGTCGGGGGTGTGTTGTTTACTCAGTACAGTCGGAGATTCCTGGTACGTTTTTGGGGAACAGACTTGAAGTGTCCTTGGAGTCTTTCATGGTGGCATGCTTCAGAAATATGTTCTGTTTACAAGCCACATTACTTCATGTAAAACACTGGGGCTTTCTATAGTTGGGTGGCCGAGCGGTTCTAGGAGCTTCAGTCTGGAACCGCGCGACCGCTACAGTCGCAGGTTCGAATCCTGCCTCGGGCATGGCTGTGTGTGATGTCCTTAGGTTAGTTAGGTTTAAGTAGTTCTAAGTTCTAGGGGACTGATGACCTTAGATGTTAAGTCAGAGCCATTTGAACCTTTTTTTTTTTCGATAGCTACCTCCGCCATCGTCATCAGGACTTAAAACCGCTAAGTGCTGAGACTGGCAGTTTCGGCCATTACTGATTTTAACTCCTGATGACGATGGTGAAGGCAGCTATCGAAAGCCAGAGTGTTTTATTCGAAGTGACGCTGCTTGTAAACAAAGCAAATTATATTAAAACTTGAAAAGCTCTGAGCGGAAACAGCTAATAGTGGGAACTGGATTTTTCAGTTTACGTTTGTGAGTTGTACTGATTTGGAAAGCTAATCGCGTTTACATGTCAAGCTTGCATACTATTTGAGGTACCTAAGAGTTATTAATAGTACATTCTGTAGCAGTTGAGCTACACTCAAGCAGTCATTTGCTTTATTTTTGCATACATCAACCTGTATTCCACTGTGAATTGAGTTACTTAATCAGTTAACTCCCATCACAAAAAATCTGGAGTGTAATATACTCATTATGAAGTCCACTATATTTCTGTGCTGCAAGCAAGAAATCCTTCTAGACATAGATACGTGAACTGATTTCACTTTTTGATTACATAAGTAATTCTAAATTATTTAACTGTGGTATGGACTAGAGAAAAATCAACTGTCGAAATCGGTTAAGCAAAGCAAATATAGGTTTCCTTCTGCAGCTGACGGCTGACTTTTTATGTTAGGTGAAATCATTAATACACCATATTTTAACACATATGGAGCAAGGTGCTGTATGTATCAACAACAAAAACGCTGGTAAGTGCAAAAGAAGAACAAAAAGAAGGACGTCCACACAAAGCGAGTAATTTGCATCATTCTTTCACCGTAACCAAGATTATGATGTTAGACAAATCGTTAATATAATTTCAACATGAAAGGTGCAAATATCCTAAACGATCATGTACGAGGGTTGCCCAGAACGTAATGCACCGGATTTTTTCTTCAACGATTATTTATTGAACATAATGAGAATTACACACACGAAAGAATGGTGTTTTTGCTACACACGCTATTTTTCCATGTAATCTTCGTCCCGTTCTAAGGCCTTCCTCCAGCGCGAAACGAGGCCGTGTATGCCCTGTCGGTACCAATCCCTGTCCTCGTGACGGAGCCAGTGCTTCACTGTGTGAATCACCTCCTCATCATCCTCAAAATGTCCTCCACGAATGGCATCCTTTAACGGCCCAAACAAGTGGAAGTCGAGGGGGTCAGGTCAGGGCTGTAGGGTGGGTGGGGTAACACTGTCAAACCTTGTTTTGGGATTTGTACAGCAGTCCTCAGACTTGTGTGGGGCCGAGCGTTACCGTGTTTCAGCAGAACAACTCCTGGGCTGCTGTGGCGCCGAAGTCGCCAGAAGCGCGTCTTGAGTTTTGTTAATGTGTTGATATATGCTTCTGAATTAATGGTACCGTCTCTTGGCATCACATTGACGAGAATCACACGTTCACAGTCCCAGAACACGGTGGTCATGATCTTAGCGGCGGAAGCAGTTGCTTTGAATTTTTTCTTCTTCTGTGGGGTGTGGGAATGCCGCCATTCCATAGACCGTCGTTTTGTTTCTGGCTCAAAATGGTGAACCCAGGTTTCATCACCTGTCCGAACCCGGGACAAGAAGGCCTCCTTCTCAGTTTCAAAACGTTGCTACAAGTCAGGACAAATGTTTGGTCTGTGAGATTTGTGATCCATCTTAAGACACCGCGGGATCCATCTTGCACACAATTCTGAATATCCAAGAGTGAGGATAATTGCATCCACACTTCCTTTGCTGATTGACAGATGCAGTTCCAACTGCCGAGTCGTAATGCGTCTGTCCTCGCGAATGACAACATCAGCTCGTTGCAGCATGTCAGGTGTGACAGCCGTGGATGGTCTCCCCGACCGCTGCAAATAGTGGAGCTCCGCCGAACCGCCTTCTGATGACCTCACCCTCCGTGCCCAGCGACTAACTGTACCTCTGTCGACAGCAGATGCTCCATGGACTTTGCGGAAGCGTTTGTGAATATTCTCCTCAGTTTTTTCCTCTGCAGTGACAAATTCAATGAGGGCACGTTGCTTGTAACGTACATCACCTACAGACGCCATTTTGAAACTGTCCTGCAGTTACCCTATCTGTCACAAGTGACGGAAACTTGGCGCGCACACTCAGGAGAGTGCAAATAATACATAAGTAACGTTTCGCGTTTGTAGCATTGTTTTCGGCTGAGAAAAAAGTGCGGTGCATTACTCTCCTGGCAAAGCTTGTAAGCCGGCCGTGGTGGCCGTGCGGTTCTAGGCGCTACAGTCTGGAACCGCGGGACTGCTACGGTCGCAGGTTCGAATCCTGCCTCGGGCATGGATGTGTGTGATGTCCTTAGGTTAGTTAGGTTTAAGTAGTTCTAAGTTCTAGGGGACTGATGACCTAAGATGTAAAGTCCCATAGTGCTCAGAGCCATTTGAACCATTTGAACCATTTGCAAAGCTTGTATCTTAATAACACTAATGTCAGTTGAGATGTTGTGTTTTCACAGCGCCACATCTCGTCACATAAAACACTGATATGAGTAATGAAAGAGGCCAAGAGCCATTTATTTGTCAATGTATAATATTTAACTACGCATTGTAATGATGTATTTTGACGATTTACAAGGAGAAATGAATCCAGCGCCACTGACGCGCCTTAGAGACTATAGACTAATTCAGCGCACATGTAGAAACATCGATATTAAAGACAGACTCTGAAGACATTTGAATATTACAAAAAACAAGGCCGCCTCTTCTGTATAATACAGACGCACCATTAAAAAAATGGTTCAAATGGCTCTGAGCACTATGGGACTTAACATCTATGGTCATCAGTCCCCTAGAACTTAGAACTACTTAAACCTAACTAACCTAAGGACAGCACACAACACCCAGTCATCACGAGGCAGAGAAAATCCCTGACCCCGCCGGGAATCGGACCCGGGAACCCGGGCGTGGGAAGCGAGAACACTACCGCACGACCACGAGCTGCGGACGACGCACCATTATATAGACGTCATTATTAGATTTGTAATTTGTTAAAACCCACAAAAATATACTGTCATTTTGTTGGATGTGGGACTGAAACATGTGAAAAACGCAGAGTGGTTAATGAATGGACATTTCTACTTGATTTCTAAACTTTTCAAACCTTTCAGGCTCTGTCACTGTTATTGATGTAAGTGTTACTCTAAATTTGTGTTTGCTTTGGTAGTTGGACAACGTTAATCATTTATTTTCTATGTGCCAAGTTTTTTTTTTTTTTTTTTTTTTTTTTTTTTTCACAGAGCCAACGTGTCCGACGTGTCATTGTGTGGACAGAACAGTCGAGGCCGACGTTAACACACTACTTATTTTCCCCCTTGTAATATTCTTGAAACTCAGTTTTAAACTGGCCGCCGGCCGGTGTGGCCGAGCGGTTCTAGGCGCTTCAGTCTGGAACCGCGTGACCGCTGCGGTCGCAGGTTCGAATCCTGCCTCGCGCATGGATGTGTGTGATGTCCTTAGGTTAGTTAGGTTTAAGTAGTTCTAAGTTCTAGGGGACTGATGACCTCCGATGTTATGTCCCACAGTGCTCAGAGCCATTTGAACCATTTTTTAAACTGGCCCTTAGGTATATTTTCAGTGCGAGTGACGTCCGGGAATTTTTTAGCAAACTTTACTTCTCAAATCGCACATCGCTCGCACAAGGCCTCACTGTTCCAGAATCGTACGCTGCGCTTTCTAAACGGGAAAGGGAGCCACGCACGTGTATGTTGCTTCCCCTTCTCAATCTGATGCTTAATAATAATAATAATAATAATAATAATAATAATAATATTTCCTTACATCAAGCAGTATACCACAAAAGCAGAATTTGAAAAAAAAGAAAAGCTTCCCAAAAATTGCGGTTAATTCCAGTGTTAGCGGCACAAAGACATATCTGGTTAATAGTGCTTCATTGGCTGCTACTCATTATCCTTCCATTGGCTCCCTCCAGCTTGCCACAGAGAGACATTGCCCACATCTGCTCTATACCACGAACAATCGCAGGGCTAGACGGCAGTCTGGGCACCGTAGGTGTAATAAACATAGAAGTGTATTAACCGATCTAGAGAAATCGCGTACTCAATTAGAGAATTTACGTCGCTTGTCGATATCGGCTGTTTTAAGAGACTCATTACGGCACGGTGCGTGATCTCGCGCTGCGGCTCGGACATGGCAGGCGCACCGACCGAGTGGCCGGCTGGGCTGCACCTGTCCACGGAGAGACCACTGCGTTGTTACCGGCGCGGGCAGGTGCGCGCTGGATCCGGCGCCACGCGGCGACGCCGTGCCTCGCTGCTCACGCGCAAAACACGCACCGGCCGGTAATGTATGGTCTCACTGCAGAGGGCAGCAGGTGCGTGCCGGTCCGAGGGCGCCTTGTGCATGTCCACTTGCAATTTCAACCTTCTTGCTGTTTCGAAATGGCCTCAGTGTCTACTGCAAAGTAATGTCGTCGTTTTCTTCTCCTCCTCCTCCTCCCTCTCTGTCTGTCTGTCTGTCTATCTTCACATAGCTTTAATCTGCCAGGAAGTTCCATGTAGGGAGATGTTCAGATGACGCGTGTAATAGAGATGTGGCAGGTGGTCCTCAGCGCATAAATATGTTACAGTCCCTGTTACGGTATGGCTATGGGAATCAGTCGCTGGAAGCAGCCACACCTGTTAGGCCTGTTTTATACCAGTGATGTTCTGATTCCCTCATATCTACGGGGGTTGTCCAGAAAGTAAGTTCCGATCGGTCGCGAAATGGAAACGATTATGAAAATCCGATAAAGATTTGCGCAGATGTGTTGGCCAGTGTCTCTAGTATGACCCTAGATAGCATCACGTCGCTCTTCTCATTTCTGAGCTTACAGTGAGCGCGTAAAGATGTCTAGAAATTAGTATCTCCCGCCCTGTACGAGGGCCTGGTGAGAAACTTCGCCTGAAGCTATGCAGCCAACATTACATAACTATCGTGCGGTTTCTTCTTCAAGACAATTCTCAGCCGCATTCTGCAGGGGCAATGAAGATGCTCCTGCAGCGTTTTCAGTTGGAAATGTTTGATTACCCACAGTGCAGCCCGTAAATGTCTCCCTCTGAGTTTCATCTCTGCTCACATGAACCGCTGGCTATGAAGACAACATTTTGGCACACACAACGAGCTGTAGGCCAGCGTAGAGAATTGGCGGAAAGCAATGGCGGCTGTCTTCTATGATGAGGGTATTGGAAAGTTGCTACAACGCTACGACAAATGTCTAAGTCAGAACGGCGACTACGTAGAGAAGTAGCTGGAAGGTGTAGCTAACTGTTACAAATAGAACATTTCTGATTTTCACTGTGGTTTTCATTTCGCGATCAATCGGAACTTACTTTCTGGACAGCCCTCGTGTATATATATATATATATATATATATATATATATATATATATATATATATTGAAAGGGTACAGTACCGCCCGACATTGAAAATAGGTACAACATTCTTCGTTATTCTTGTCAGTACAACATATTTTTTCTAATAATAACTCAATTTCAATTAATACAGCGAAGCCGGATACCAGTGTGGGAAAGAATGAAAATTTATTTATTTAATTGATCACATGTGCACTCCCACAAAATAAATCCCTACATTCAGTTTGGTGAGATCTGTGAAATTAATGAATGTATGGTCATCTGCTAACCGCAGATAGTGAATGTGAATATATGATCATCTTTGAGAAGATCCTTTGGCCACCTTTGGTGGAACCAAAGAGTTGAAATTTACTGGAACTTTGAGCGTCTGAAATGTGGCTGACCAATACGGTAGCAAGGTGTTCCCCCACTTCGGCAGAGGTGCGAGAGGACCTGAAGAACGGCCATGTTTCAGCACTCTGCCGCTGGATCTAGTGTTGGTAAGACCTCTCTTAGGTGTGCTCCGTAAAGACAAAAGAGTGGAGACATGGTATGCATGTGAAATACTTAAGAGTAGTTTGGAATAATAATTTCTCTATTTCAGGAACTTTTGTGGGGAGAATTAAATGTCAGGCAGGTAATATTAAGGGGATCGTAGTAATCTTCGGAAGTGACCAACGGTCACAATGAGACCACGTGTAGCAATAAGTTGAAATACTTCCGAGTGCTTAAATTAAGCTGAATTACTAGCGTGTGTAGTATAAGTTGGAAATATTTAAGAAATGGCGTGTGCAGGACTTGAAATTAGAGATGAGTAATTCCACGTGGTGAGTACTGTGAGAGTCTCAATCTGTGTATGAGACAAAGGATAAAGAGAAGTACTCATCCATGGTATCAGTTGAGGACTCGCGTGTGTGATGAATATGTTCTTAATATTACTTTGCGTGATATGTTTCCGTGTGACGCTTGATTCAAACTATAATACTCTGAGAGTGAAGCAAGGTGAGTCAGCCGTCTATCCAGCAACGCCACTTGGCTTGCATTGCACAGTTATATCCTCCACAGTTCGTAGTACGAAAGAAAAGTTACGAAGTGGGGCAGTGTCGAGTGAAACTGGGATGAATTTTAATTGAAGTGGGAAAGCTGAAAGTGATGTGATTATAACGCTGTGACTATTCCTTGTTTTGTATTGTATGTTGCCAGTGTGATGTATTTCATGAAATATGTGTGGTTGGCATGAGAGAGTAACAAGATAGTTTCAGAGGCAGTGGGTTATGCATGTTCCTTTTTGTACCACTCGGTCTGGAGGAAAGTTTCATGATGATGGGTGTGAGAGTCGAAGTGTGAGATATAGCAAAAGATCCACCATCCTATCCAGAAAGTGCATTGTAGCGTTAAATAATTACGAGACCATAAGGTAGAGAATCACCAATGTAAAGCCATGCCCACTGGGTGAAATTTCTCGTGTGTTATTGTTATAGGTTATACAGGGTGTTACAAAAAGGTACGGCCAAACTTTCAGGAAACATTCCTCACACACAAAGAAAGAAAATATGTTATGTGGACATGTGTCCGGAAACGCTTACTTTCCATGTTAGAGCTCATTTTATTACTTCTCTTCAAATCACATTAATCATGGAATGGAAACACACAGCAACAGAAGGTACCAGCGTGACTTCAAACACTTTGTTACAGGAACTGTGCAAAATGTCCTCCATTAGCGAGGATACATGCATCCACCCTCCGTCGCATGGAATCCCTGATGCGCTGATGCAGCCCTGGAGAATGACGTATTGTATCACAGCCGTCCACAATACGAGCACGAAGAGTCTCTACATTTGGTACCGGGGTTGCGTAGATAAGAGCTTTCAAATGCCCCCATAAATGAAAGTCAAGAGGGTTGAGGTCAGGAGAGCGTGGAGGCCACGGAATTGGTCCGCCTCTACCAATCCATCGGACACCGAATCTGTTGTTGAGAAGCGTACGAACACTTCGACTGAAATGAGCAGGAGCTCCATCGTGCGTGAACCAGATGTTGTGTCGTACTTGTAAAGGCACGTGTTCTAACAGCACAGGTAGAGTATCCCGTATGAAATCATGATAACGTGGTCCATTGAGCGTAGGTGGAAGAACTAAAATGAGCTCTAACATGGAAATTAAGCGTTTCCGGACACATGTCCACATAACATCTTTTCTTTATTTGTGTGTGAGGAATGTTTCCTGAAAGTTTGGCCGTACCTTTTTGTAGCACCCTGTAGAATTTGTGTGTTTAGGTTATAGAATTTATCGGAATAAATAAGATAGTGAAAAGAAAAAGATTGGTGGCCTTTTCCTTCGAATAGTATGTTGTCATGATACCCAGAATTTATAATGTGTGCGCCATTCATATTCAGTGCGATGGCCAGGTGTTGATCAAAGTCGTTGAATAAGAAAGAAAATGTGGTATTGCCAGTGCGTAGTGAACAATCAGAGTTACGTAAATTTTTAATAGATGTGCGTTATCCGTTTCCGTTGGTTAATATTCAAACATGAGAATAATTTGTAACTTAATTGTGAGTACTAGAGCTCATGTTACTTGATAAATAAAAAATGAATCCACTCGCTTAGCAGACCACTCATCTTGCAGGCCTGACTGCTTGATGCCACAGTATGAGCAAGGCATGTGGGTGCCTCTCAATATATATATATATATATATATATATATATATATATATATATATATATATATATATAATGACCAAACAAATCATTATAACTATAAACAACTGATTAATGCAGTGCTTTCGCGTGTACACCCGAACTGTTGATTCCATTTTGTGCGCAATACTTGGGCCGCCGACCAGTTGTCTCCTTCCATTGCTGCGGCACCCGGTTGCGTACCGAATTCGTTTCTAATTTCGTATGTCTTCCGAGGGGTGCACAATAAGTAATGCAACAAATTCCTTTTCTCCGCCAATTTCGAACAGCTATAGTTTCCTGAAGTTCCAATACGTGGCGGCATTATACGTAACCTTCGAAACCGCTTCTATTAGGAGGCGCGTTCAGGACGATATTTGATTCGTGGGGCGGTCCACTGCGCGGTTACCAGCGCCCGTACAAATCCCCAATCTTGTTACTATCCAGTCTCTCCACTTGCCCGAAAATAAGATGAAATAATGGGGAAAATACTAACACCCAGTCCCCGGGCGGAGAAAGTCCCCGATCCTGCAGGGAATCGAACTCGAGACCCGGTGATCCAGAGACAGCAACGGTAAGCACTAGACCACGAGTTGTGGCCTCCAAGCATAGAGATGTCTTTTGCGGAAAGCCGGAGCATCACAGATATTCATAGGCGCTTGCAGAATGTCTACGGAGACCAGGGAGTGAACAAAACCACGGCGAGTCGATGGTGAGGCGTCTGTTGTCATCGTGACAAGGTAGCGCAAATCTCTCAGATCCTCCGAATGCCGGCCGGCCGCACACAGTTCTGACTCCTGCAACTTAGGAACGTGCGGACACTCTCACTCTCATTCGAACTGATGAAACACCTAGACAAACCAACTAGACATCTCTGTCGGTAGTGGTGACACACTCGTCCACCAGTTTACTCAAAGGTGTGTGGCTTCTGGTTTTCTAGCCACCTTACACGAGACAATAGAGAGCAACGAAGGACCATCTGTGCGTTACGAGGCTGATCGTGGCTACTTCTTGTCGCACTTCGAACAGGAAACAAAACGACAATCCATGGATAGGCACCACACCACCTCTGTTCTGAAGAAAAAGTTCAGCCGGTAAAGTCAAGGCGACGGTCTTCTGGGACTCTGGAGGGGTTATTCTATTTTATTGATTGGCGACTCCATTGAGTTTATGTGATCGCTCTAAGCTTGTTAATACCAGTGCCTAACAATTTTAATTGTATCTTACAGCACTGAGGATTGTCACTAAGTGACCGAAAAATCGATTTTGCGGATAATAAAACAAAAAAATACGACCAAGGCTGTTTCTCCTTCCAGTTATTCTATTTGATGCACTCCCTCATAGTGCAACGATCAACTCGGAAGCTTAGTCTGGTACCCTCAGCGAATTGCAGAAACGACTTCAGTGTGTACGTCACCACAAAAATGCAAACTGACTCCTCCTTCTCGAGGGTAACGCAAGACCATGAGCATTCCACGAAAGCACGTTTGCCGCAGTGACATTTCTTCCCATGAATCTCACTTGGGAAAGAAACGTCGTTAATACTGGTGAATATTTCGCGCGATTGTCACAACATCGCAGCAAATTACGCATAACGGATCACTTCCCCGAAAACTAGCCCTTGCAATTTATAGTGAATCAAGATTCACGACAGGAGTTTCACCGAAAACAGTTTCAAATAATTTTCTCATTTTTTTTTTAAAATTCCTTTACACGACGTACAGTTATTAGACGGATAAAGGCAACGTTACATCAATACACACTGGCAAATATTCGTGTCGTAATCTTCTACAGATTACAGCATATATATGAAAATAATAATAATAATAATAATAATAATTTCGTTTCAAACACGGGGCCCAGAATTAAAAAAGCCACGGCGCTAACCACTGGCCCACCATTTCGTCTGAGGACATTGGTCCGTAAGAGGCACTGCAAATAACTGTAAAATACTTCGAAAATTTTGACGACCATTTTTTCAGAAACGGTCGAGTATCGACGGATAAGCGGAGACACGTGTTCGCTTATTTTGACCCCTCTTCCACTGAGGGAAGTTTCTGGAAAATCGTGTTATTGCACTTGCCTTGCTGTTCTCGTTAGTTGATCAAAACGCATCGACTTCAGAAATGCTTAAGGAAAACACAACCTCTGTTCCAGAAGGCACGCGGCTTCTACATCCGAAGAGGCTTGCCGGCCGACACCTAGGTTTCGTTAACTCCAAACCACTTCACGATACTACTGAACATGTAACATTTCAGCCAGTCATAATCGGAAGCAGAAGCAGAATTCTCATTGGCCGTTTCCTACTCCTGCTTACAGAGCTTCCTTGAGGTGCAGCCTCTTGGCAGGACAATAAGAACCGATGTTGGAAACACGGGCCGTCAGGGGGAAATTACTATTCCGATAAGCCCGCCATGTAGTCTCCTTCGACAACCCATTTAGGATGATTAGGGAAGGTCCATCAGCTCCAAGCTGAAGAACATCCATCTTCCCCCAGCCGGATGCCGAGCCAAGCGAGTACAAAACCGAAACGTTCTAGCAGACATGGACCGCTAGAAAACTGTATGTTACAATGGTACTGTCAAGCTAATGACTAACTGTTTACCTGCTAACATGTTATACTACTTTATTGATACTGGCGTAAGGTTGAGTTACATCTTAATATTTATATTTTACATGTGTCACATATATCTGTAGTTTTGTCCTACGCCAAATATTAATTGAATAATTCACTCATTCAGTGTAGTGCTTCTTCCTCCTTACTTATTTTTTTTATACACAATAACTGTCCGTTAATTTCTATCGTTCTCTCTTTCTGTCTCTCTCTCTCTCTCTCTCTCTCTCTCTCTCTCTCTCTCTCTCTCTCTCTCACACACACACACACACACACTCACTCACTCACACACAAACACACACACACACACACACACACACACACACACACACACACACACACACACACTCACTCTCTCCCTAAGTTTCAACTCTTTCTTTGTTATTCCTCTCCTACGCATCTCTCCTACTTTTCAACTTCCTCACACTCCCCCCCCCCCTCCCCCCATGCTAATGCTCTGCACTCCCCCAAATTCATCCTGTGTCTCACCGTACTGTCGCCATCTGATCTTTCACGCTCCATTGTGTCCTCCACTGCTGTCTTAATCATCCCGCTTCGTCGTGAGTAATAATTTCACAGAACATTTGCTGTACGATTATAACAGACTGTGTTTACCGTCTGTGGCTAGTTCCGTGTGCTAAGGCCGGAATTCAAGTCCAGATATACACATTTCGCAGTTCACAGTCAGCAACTAGTACTGAACTCACGGACCGCGTGGGAGTTTTGAAGTTAAGTAGAGGAGCCAGTGGTAAGGTAAAACTTTGACGCCTTCAAAAGCCTCAATCCAAATAGCAAAATCAGCAGAACCCCTGTTCGCGGTCATAGACATGACAATGTCAAAATTACTTTGGTGGTCGGAGTCACTTTCTACAAAATTCTCCACTGTTGTGGACTGTATCATAGTGTAAAATGAGAAACGCACATTTCGCCACTCTTCGAAGTGACATTCATCGAGATATGTGAAACAAAAATTCATTTTACAGACTGACGCCATGACCTAGAAGAATTTTACGAAAACTGCCACAAGTGATGAACACAGCGTAGCTACAGTGTGCGTTTAGTAGAAGAAATGTGTTATCTCAAACTGTGTCGTAACTACGTCAAATCAGTATCGAGGCTAATCAGCAATGTTTATTCTTTAGTGTCAATTACGATATCACTCGAAGCACCGAGTAGTAGTATGTTCTTAAACTGCTCAAACACCTGAAGGTGAGAAGTGAACGCAATAACAACAGAATGGTTACTCACATTGCTGTAAAAGCTGCAGCGGGTAAACGCCTGGGAGTCCTCCAAATCATTTTTGCAAGGAAACAAATCGGCAGGCGTTATTTCTACGCCGATAAACTTTTGTTCAGTGCGAAAGATGTTTTCGGCGATAACATTTTCTGGCATTTTTCTTATTCAGCTATGAACTGTGTTTTTCAAACGCAGAAATGGAAGGTAATTTCTCATTAACCTCCGCTAGTCAGTCGTCTTCGCATTCCTGCTGCGTCACACCTAGGTCAAACTTGGAGTCAACACACGCACCGTTGCCCACAGGCGGCAAGAAGTAACTGAGAGAACTAACAAGTGCTCAGCGAAGATACTTTCCGTGTTTGTGTTTACACTGAGACGCTCCCCCCTCTTGCGGTTGGTACTTCAGTTCGGAAAAGCGCTTAGCACTTTCAAGACGGCTGTTTGCTAATCTGGAGACATGAGCTCTCGTCCGACAATCATTGGCAAATTTTGTTTGCACAAATAGTCTGAACGTGCGATAGGCCTTTTGAAGAGATTTAAAAAATTCTCTATCGTATATCAACGACTCCTTGGACAGCAGTTCTTTAACAACGGACGAGATTAACCCTACGTCAGAAATACTCAGCATGCTTTGTAAAGAAGCCATCTTCCTCTTAAGTTGCGCAGTTTACGATGGATGACGTCATTTGTGAGCGATAATCTGTACAAATAACGGAGAAAACAGCACAATTCGGTCAGGTTGTTGGCCTGCGCGAGTGGACGTCTTCTGTGACGGTGAACTGCGTAATTCCCTCAGGTGACTGTACATTTCGTAAAGGCTTGTCGTTGCCTGTCACCGGTACCTCAACCTGTTGCCATTAGGACCTCCATAAAAAATATATGTGTTCTTGGCTATTATTGAAAGTTGCAGGAATCTTCCTGGATACAGAACGCGTTTCATGTTCCAATCTTGAAAAAAAAAAAAAATAAAGAACGCGGTCGTTTACGACGTTTCAGTACAAAAATGAAATTTATGTAGCCTGGCACGACTCATGAGACTCTAGTCAAGAGAATAAATAACTTTCGAGCTGCTTTTCGAAAAATAAATCAAACAACAAAGCAAATACGACTCTTCTTTCTCTGTCCAATAGTCATTTTATGGTTACTAATTGAGACGAATGAGGCTGGAACTGCTAGGAAAACTGTATGTAGCCTATACTTCAGTTCAGAGACCTGTACAGATTTTCGACGGGTAACTTCACTGCTGTTCTAATTATTTTAAGAAATACAGTAACCAGCCACTTTTTAAAGGTAATATCTGTTTCGGACTTTCACCCATCTTCAATTAGTGTCATGCATATTTAAAACTACAGTAAGTACATTGTTAGAACATCGATAGCTAATTGGCTGCTGCAGCTGCCTTTCTACTCCGTTGTTATTCCGATTTTCGCGTATGTAGTTGGGGCACAATCACTTTTTCATTTTCATCTTGCCACGTTCCCGACTGACTGTTGAACTTCACTGTTGAAATGGAAGTGTGTAGTCGTCTTAAACTATTACGAGTAGTCTGAACATAAGAAGCCAGAAACACAGCAAGCATAATTCATAGTGTATGGCGTGTTCGAGAGTAGTTCGAAGCTAAAATTATAGTTATGCAGATTTGAAAGTCCAGGGTCATTGATATATAACGAATGTTATTCACCAGATCTGAAAACAGAAAGCGGCAAGCAAGCATAAAATTTGAGCAGAGTGATAGAAATACCGTGCGCAGTATTAGTTTTCTTAAACGCTGGATTAGCAATGAAGAGCGTGCCAAAATGAAGCTTTGCTTCGTGCCATTAGACGAGCTCTAATAAAATGGTTCAAATGGCTCTGAGCACTATGGGACTTAACATGTGAGGTCATCAGTCCCTAGAACTTAGAACTACTGAAACCTAACTAACCTAAGGACATCACACACATCAATGCCCGAGGCAGGATTCGAACCTGCGACCGTAGCGGTCGCGCGGTTCCAGACTGAAGCGCCTAGAACTGCTCGGTCACACAGGCCGGCCGACCTCTAATAGTTCGACGTTAGCAATGCACACTAAAGCCACACGCTCTGGTACGAATCCCTATACAGAGTTCAGTCGCGAAATTTCGTGTGAAATAGATCGCACAAATTTTTGTCGACTATAACATCCCCAAAGTACTTATAGCTACAAACGTAGCAGTGTTTAAATAAATTCATCGCGTATTGTTACGCTTATTCAGCTTGTCCCATTCCGTAGTACCAGGATGTGTGCGCAGACTTTAACCGAACGCTGGTAGCAGAAATCGATTTATACACTGCTGGGTAAAAAATTTGTACGCCCTTTCAGAGATTTCCAATTCGTTGACGATTTATTGTTGCAGCAGTCCACATGGAGGCCACGAGATGATATTTACAGAGAAGCAGCATGGAATTCATTAAATGGTTACATTTACAGATCAGTAGCACAGGCTGTTCTGAGGTGCCAGGTATCGACCCCTGCTGAAACAACCTCATTAATACATAGTGTAGCCTCCATAGACGTCACTGTAGGCGCTGACTGTGGCATCCAGTCGACCGTTGGCGAATACTGCCCTGGGATGCGCTATGCCGCGCCTGCTCGACCTGTTCACGTAGCTCTGTAAGAGGTGTTTTTTGACAAGTCGCACGAGTGACGTCTCGGCCCATCATATCCCACACATGCTCAATTGGAGACAAATCCAAAGATCGTGCTTGCCAGGGAAAATGCTGCACATCTTGCAGGGCACGTTGAGCAATGGATGGGAGAGCATTATCCTGATGGATCAACGCCTCATCTTTCTTTTGCAAGAACGGCAGAACAATGGGTCAAACAACACTCTGCACTGGTTAGCGGCCCTCCAAATACACCAAAGACGAACGGGAGTTGTAACTTATCGCACACCAGACCACATGTCTTGGACGAATGAACTCTGCTAGATAGCACTCAGCAGATCTAACAAGGGGAGGCCGCCAATTGTGAAATTCAGATTCGATTCATACTGCGCATAATAAAAGCTCATTGCCAGAGGTGTAATGTGGCAAAGCACCAAGATGCACTTCTCAGCCGTCGTCGAGAAAATCGACAGTTAAAAGAAACCGTTGCGGTGAAATACTCTCTACGATTAATAATATTCTACAGCGTCGTGGCGCAGCGGTAAGCGCTCGGGTTCGTAATGCGAAGGTCACCGGATTGAATCTCGCGCCATGCAACATTCTTTTATTATTAGTTTTTTGTAATTCAAATATATATATATATATATATATATATATATATATATATATATATATATACTATTAATGAATTGCTTATGCATGTTGGTGAAGGCGGATCGCTCTCCAATTGTACCGCCTCCATTTTTCCGTTTGTTTAACAGGGTGTACCAAAGCTCTCAGGTCCGCACTGATTTTCGACGATGTTATAAGTTGCGCTAGGGACCGCATCTACCTTCTTTAGAAGTTAGCAGGCAATTACGCTGTTATGCGGCGGTTCGTTTCGGCCCATTCAACATCTGTCCTTCAAGTGTAACGAACGAGTAACAGAGTTTATATTTCATACCTGCCACAGCAAATTTGTGTTCGTGGGGTTTCTATTCTAATTCGAACGTTTGACTTACGCTATACGTTTTCCTTTCGGAATATCGTTTCTACGTCTTCCGTTAACTATACGTGGTTAACATTGTGAAGACAATTAATAACATTTGTGAAATACAACTTTGTTGGCGGAAAACATAATGATGTTCGAAGTCGCCAGTTTTTCCACGACAAACGACTTTCAACAACTTATTATATGCATAATTGTTGCAACTGATTGCCGGGAATTATATATATATATATATATATATATATATATATATATATATATATATATATATATATACACCCGTGTGAGGTTGATAGATCCTCCATCGGGCGCCTCCCCAGGTGGCGGATAGGGGAAAGCCTCCCAGATATGGGTGGCACCGAGGAAATCAAATACTCGGGGCGGACCAAAACTATCACATCCTCGAGGATAAGTACCCGGAGTAAAAACCGACGAAACGAAGAAAACTAACACAAAAGCCCAGACACGTCTGTGTGGTAACCACCGGTACTCTGGCCAGCGTCTGTCACCAATGGTGCGGCTGATACGAGCTCCAGGAACTGAAAATCCCTGTTTCTACCAAACTGGCGCAAGCCAGACGAATTACAAGCATAATGGCAAGTACACCTAAAAACAACATTACCCCAGGTGGACGATCCACCCGTCGCAAGACGGCAACCAGGCACTCGGATTCTGGGGGACCTGGAGATGTACTAAAGGGCGAGTCGGAGCGCTCTGGCAAACTACCCAAGAAAGCACACACATACTTTGGCACCTTCAACATACAGACACTAATACAAACGGGAAAATTACACAATCTAACAACGGAACTCACCAGTCAAAAGATCTCGATCCTAGCGCTACAAGAAATATATATATATATATATATATATATATATATATATATATATATATATATATATATATATATCTGTGTGTATATACGAGGGCGGTTCAGAAAGTAACCTCCGATTGGTCACAGTGCGGGTTGTGGGGGGAGTAGCGACGCCATCTGTGCGTTCACGCACTCAACAGGTCAGTCGGCATCAAGCCGTGGTCGAGTGAACGTCGTACCTGCGCTAGTTTAGTTTTTGTGGCAGTTTGAAATGTGTGCTGCAATAGAAAACCCCGCCAAATGTGAAGTGCGTGCTGTCATAAGGTTTTTTACAGCCAAAGGATATTCTGCAGCAGCTATTCATCGTGAGCTTTGTGCCGTGTACGGACCAAGAGTTATGAGTGAAGGAGTTGTCCGTGAATGGGTACGTTTATTTAAAAGTGGACGAGAAAACGTTCATGATGAAGAGAGGAGTGGTAGACCATCATTAGCCGGCCGAAGTGGCCGTGCGGTTAAAGGCGCTGCAGTCTGGAACCGCAAGACCGCTACGGTCGCAGGTTCGAATCCTGCCTCGGGCATGGCTGTTTGTGATGTCCTTAGGTTAGTTAGGTTTAACTAGTTCTAAGTTCTAGGGGACTAATGACCTCAGCAGTTGAGTCCCATAGTGCTCAGAGCCATTTTGGTAGACCATCATTGGTGACTGACGAACTCGTTCAGACAGTTGGTGCAAAAGTTCGTGAAAATCGACGTTTCTCAATGTCGGAGTTGTCTACTGGTTTTCCACAGATTTCTAAGACTCTCTTGTACGAGATAGTGACAGCAAGATTGGGTTACCGTAAGTTCTGTGCACGATGGGTGCCCAAAATTCTTACCGACCACCACAAAACTCAAAGAATGGCCTCTGCATTAGACTTTCTGTCACGTTATGAGGACGAAGGAGAACCATTGTTAAACAGAATCGTGACCGGTGACGAAACCTGGATTAAGTACGTGAACCCTGAGACAAAAGAACAAAGATGTGAGCACATTCAAATTCGCCTACCAAACCAAGAAAAGCCTCGCAAGATTTTTCTGCCAGAAAACTGATGGCAACGGTGTTTTGGGATGCCAAAGGGGTGTTGTTGGTTGAATTCATGGAACGTGGTACGACCATTAATCAAGACGTGTACTGTGAAACAATAAAAAAGTTACGACGGGCTATACAGAACAAACGCCGTGGTATGCCGACTTCCGGTATCGTTTTTTTGCACGATAACGCCCGTCCTCACTCTGCTCGCAGAACAACGGCCCTTCTTGAGTCCTTCAAGTGGGACGTTATCAACCATCCACCTTACAGCCCAGACCTGGCGCCAAGTGATTATCACCTCTTCATGCATTTGAAGAAATGGCTCGGGTCACAGCGGTTTGATGACGACGAAGAGCTCAAAGATGCGGTCACAGGCTGGCTCCAGGCACAAGCGGGTGATTTTTATGCAGAAGGAATTTCAAAGCTTGTGAAGAGATACGATAAGTGCCTCAATCGCTATGGAGACTATGTAGAAAAATAGTGCAAAGATGTAGTTGTAAGATGTATATATTAAAATATTTTTATTTAACTTGGTGTATTTTTTTTAAATCAACCGGAGGTTACTTTCTGAACGGCCCTCGTATATACACACATTTGAGTTACAAAAAACAAATACTAAAAAAAAAAGGTTGCATGGCGCGAGATTCGATCCGGCGACCTTCGCATTACGAACCCGAGCGCTTACCGCTGCGCCACGACGCTGTATAAAATTATTGATCGTAGAGAGTATTTCACCGCAACGGTTTCTTTTAACTGTCGATTTTCTCGACAACAGCTGAGAAGTGCATCTTGGTGCTTTGCCACATTACACCTCTGGCTATGAGCTTTTATTATGCGCAGTATGAATCGAATCTGAATTTCACAATTGGCGGCCTCCCCTTGTAAATCGTACGAGCAAACGACCATAACGTGCATGCAGGCAGAACCTGCTTTCATTGCTGAAGACCAGGGCTCGATATTCCACCTTCCGAGTGATCCTCTGACGGCACCAACCGAGCCGTACACGTCGATGTTATGGCGTGAGTATAAGGCAGGCTAGAGGTGTGCATGTCCATAGCCACCGCTAATACCCGCTTCGCAACAGTTCGTGTTGACACCTCTGGGTTCACAAGCATTCTTATCTGTGCTGTGGTAGCTGTATGATCTGCCACTGTGCCCTTACAATACGACGATTATGGCGGGCGGCTGTGCTGCGTGGATGCCCAGAACCTCGTCTATGGATGTGAGAATGTTCGCGTGACCACTGATAGCAGCATCGTTGGACAACTGTTGGCAGTACTCCGACAGGACCATACCGCCACTCGGACGGCCTCAGTTTGACTCCTCTCAAACTCACTCAGTTGGCTGTAGGAAGCAGAAGCGCGTCTCCGTAGCATGGTTTCTTCTTGCTTCACACGTCTGCACCACACCGAGCCTTCTGGATGTGAGAATTCCCTATTAAGGGGCTCCGGAAAGGCTCAAAATCATGAAAAGTTCAATTTTTACTTTTTTGCGTTTTCTGAATCTGCAGACTATTACCTTTTAATAGATATATAATTTATTCAATTCCGAAGACTACAACTATTTTTAATTTTTTTTGAAATGTGTTCTACATGGGCGTGACCCACTGTGGCGTTGTTAAACTGCTGTCAAATGGTGTTATTATTAACGTCCGTGTTCATCAGGTACATTTTAGTGATGTGAGATAAAGTATGTGTTGTGGCTAACCTGTGATGGTTCAATATATATCGCTGGTGTGATTGTCGATTGTTTCATGTTTATTTACTCTGTCGTTATCTCGAAAATATTCGTAATTAATTCTGTTTCTTGAGTCTCTGTTTTGTTGAAGTATAATAATGAGTAAAAGTAAAGTTATTAGAAATCCTCTGAAGGCTTTTAAGAAAAGGAGAAATGTTGGAAAGCCAAGGTATTTAGAAATATGGGAATGAAGATAGGTTCTAACATGGTACGAGCGATGCTTGCTTTAGACAAGGAACGCCTTCGGGCTGCAGACAGGGCTGTAAAGAGTCTAGAAATACAAGCAAGAGTAAACAGGAGGAGGAACAAGAGGAAGCTGGAGGAGGAGTTTGCAGAGGATGAAGATAATCCATCCTATGGACCTGGAATGCACTAAAAAGTTAATCCAATCTTTGTCGCTCGATTCCCAAAACTTTTATTTTCTCATACTAATTACATTTTTTCTAAGGATCTTCCAAACATATTTGTTTCAAACTTTCAGTAAATGTTACACAGTGCCTTCTGCATAATTCAACATAGCCTTTTTCCAAAAAACTGTATATTTTTGAATATATAAATAAAAAATTGCAAAAAAATGTTGTGAATTTTCATTACAATTAAAAAAAATCATCTTTAATAACTGAACTAAAATTTTGTAAAATCCCTGTGTTAAGTTATAGCCCATATTCCAATAAATAATCTGTAAAAAGTTCAACTTCCTACCTCAAGTACTTTGTGAGGAAAGATGTAATTTATAAGCGTTATTTTAACATTGCAAGTATAGGGCGTTCCGGAGCCCCTTAAAGGGTAGATACGGATGGCACTCTGGTGGCTAAGCCACTACGCTATCTGTTGGCGGACGTCGTTGAAACCATTAACAGAACATCTACTAGCAGAAAGGTACCATACGCGGATTAAAATCGGCGTCGCCTTTCCCGGTGTACTAAATTTTTCCGGCAATGTACTTTTGCATGCCAGGAGTTAAGATTCACTTGGATATTTTAATGCGAAAATTGGTTCAGATCAACTATCTCCAGGAAGAGGCACAACTACATTGCACATCAGAAGGAATCCAAAAGAAGTAATATCACAGTTTAGCGTACCATGGACGACGATGCTGTTACAGCACTAGCACTGATTTGGTGAAGACGGGAAGGAAATGGGCCGTGTCCTTTTCAGAGGAACCATCCAGGCATTTGGTTCAAGCAAGTTACGGAAAAACTAGATCTGCTTGTCACGACGGAGATTCGAACGGCTCTTCTTCCGAAAATAAAGCAGATGGTAGACATCGATTCAGTGGTAGAGTAACAGGGAAATGCAGTAAGACTACAAAGGAGAGTGCTTAAAATCGCCGGTGTGAGTATTGCTGAAGTAAGTGCGATTTGTACCAAGTGGGACTAACAGGGGCTATTAAATGCATACACAAAAAGGGTAGCACAGATGGTAAAAGGTTTATTTGATCCATGGAAGAGCGACACGGAGATGCTGAAAGAACTGAACTGCCAACGCTTGAACATGACGCAAAATATCACGTGAAAGCCTAGTCAGTACGTTCCTAGGAATTTACTACAACCCCCTACTTACCTACTTATCGGTAACACAGAGATCGCGAAGACAAAATTAGATTACAGCACGCACAGAGGAGTCTAATAAGGAACACCTTGAGTGCGAGGTCGGAAGTTCAGTCTTTAGTAAGGCTCATTTTAAAATCTTGCGTTAACAGTTACGACGGGAAAAATATTAGCTGCTAATGGCTCACCATGTGCATCAGGAGAGCGACAGGGAACGAGTGTCCAGGAGGTGAAAATGGACATCGTCGACATTCAAGAAATGATCAAAACAAACCATTAACATGTGCCATGAACACCAAATGAAAAAATGGCGCGCCATAGTGATTACAAAAGCTCGCACCCTCAATATCGAAGGCGAGCTCCTTGGGAGTTACAGCTAGGTATCCACTCTTAAAGCGTGCACATAGAATAATATTGGTGTAACGGCGTGATCAGCACTGAAGGAATGCGACATGCAACCGAATATGAAATATTCTGTTGTGGAACTTATCGTGAAACTGTTTGTCCTTTAAGGCGTAGCTGCAGATAGTGTAATAACGCTTTTTATAGGAAAGAAAATAAAAAGCCTTCCAGAGGTTGATTTTGTCCAGTGGTACCAGGAGGTATGAAATGCAAGAGGAATAGTTTGTTCTTAAGGGGTATGATTTTTATACGAAGACCAGGAATCAAGCAAAAGTAAATTTTTTTGACTAGCTGTTGGCCAAAAGCAGTGCTCATAACATAGCTGTAGTTCTCTTACACCCATTTTCCCGCTCTTTCTTGGTGTGACGTAAATATTCCCTAATGCTCTTGCAAGATCACGCATACAAGAAAGAATCGCAGGTGGCAGCGCACCTGCAACTTCTTGCAGCACAATAAATAACTTTCCAGCCAATTTACAATCCGGACTAACAGTCGGCATGATTGTATACAAAAGCGTTAAGGCATTGATGTTAGTTGATCTTGATACATCTCTCTCTGATTTCCAGGATTCCTGTCATAATTTCCTCTCCAAATCCCGATTGATCTGAGTAGAAAATAAATTCTTTACTGAACGCTGGGAATTTATGAATTTTATGGTCCAATTCCGAAGTTTTCCCTGCATCATCCAGTTGACTCTTTGTTCGAAATTTCGTTATATTACGTCTTTCATATCTGTAGCACTGTTTGAAGTTATGCAACCATCCACTGCTTCCCTTGAAATCACTGTAATTTATGTCGCGTGCAATTTGATACGCACAGCGTAGTGGTTATTATTACACACATCCTGTAATTGCATCGAGCATTCTGGAAACGCGCAAACATCAGTTTTTGTAACAGTGCGCCTTTTCCTGCCAGGAATATCCGTAGTTTTTCTTACACAGTACACGGTCATATTGCTGTGGTCTTATTCAAAATATATTCATAACTATTTTTTTAATATCCTGTGGATGATCTTCCATATACGTAATTACGTTTAGTAGCCGCTCCGTGGGCAACGCTTCACTGTAGAAGGGATTTGTGGCTTCCTATCCGACTAGGATGATGAACTAGATGGCTCGACCCCTGTTTTAGTATCGCTTTCACTTGTTAAGCACGTATCTTCATCATTGTACTCCTCTTGTCTATTGTCCGCACAGTCGAGCGTATACGACATCACACGGTCTACTAACTCATCTGGATGAAACGCTAATATTTCATATGCCACACCTTTCTCAATGTGCGACATTCCTTGAATTTCTTTCTGACGAAATGTCAACTTTGGCAGCCAATGTTGTGGGTATAACGCAATGTTTACTTTGTTTATCGTTGCCATTACTTGCTTTGTAGCAACACCACCAGCACTGTAGCACAGTTCCGAGTTACTCGTCGACTAGACAGTGCACTAACGCTCCGTAGCCTCATGCTGCGCTCACCATTGGATACATCCAGTTCCGTCTCTTGTTGCTAGTAGCAGGCAGTATTGTGGTTGCATGGTAGACAATATGTGGGGCGTCGAATGCCGTAAACATCATTGGGCTTTATGTAAAACATTCTCGGTTTTCTTGCCGCGTCAATTCGGGATAAAATCTCGAACTTTCGACGATAGTCTCCATCGTCATCGTCAGGAGCAACTGCCTGTCTTCACTGCTGCTGTGGTGGGTTTTCTTATATAGCCCGTGGACGGCTTCTGATTGGTCGGCTTATGATTAGTCGGCGATTACGTACTGCTGTCGCCGACGGTGTCAATGTCTGCGATGGTGGCGCCACCGCTTCCGTAGATACGTAAACATTGCAAGAAATGTCTCTGCTGCTGCTCTGCATCGAGCCCTTTTCCATGCTCTGCACAGATAATATCCTCTGTCACGGTTAAAGTTCTTCTCGTAATAGCCTCCTTAACAGGCGCGGCTCATAATTAAAGGCTCTGAGGCGGAGCCGCCCCAAAATATATGTTAAAGTAAATTTCGCAAGAACGTATTACATAATTTAAATTATCAGGACGAATTTCGCATAATTCCCATTCCGACTAAAATAACGACGGTCAACGTTTTTGGAACTGTTTGTATCGATAGATGTTTTACGAACGGTTAGTAGTGTTTAGGCTGCGCCTTGGAACGTCCGTAAGCTGCATGTAGTAGCGGTTTGGGGGCGTGGCTTCTACATAGTACTGCTCTTTATGGGCGACCCGAAGGCTCAGAGCTTGCAGCCTAAGGGTGTCATACCAACCACCACACGTTTTTCACGTTCCACTATCTATGTAATAAAGGAATGTAGAGTGACCGAAACTTTGCTATCCAATCTCTGTCGCTGCACATCTCTACTGCGCTTCGATGCGTCATTAATCGACGTTTAGTATTATTGTTTTGATAATGTTTTACATAGTTGTTTTGTTTCTACCATTGGCTATTTTATCCACATTTAGAATAAGTTTGCAAATATCCCGCCAGAGTGCATTAGACTACAGTAAGATAACAGTACTACCATCTAGCGAGAGTTTCATAAGTGATTAGAGGACAAAACGCGCGAAATTTGTCCCATTACTTTACTTTCCTTGCTTGCTGATGCTGACTGCTTTTGTTGATGTCGTGTGATATTAGCAAGTTTCTTTTTCGGAGTGTATTTTGCAAGATTTTAGTGAGTTTTACTTGCACAAGACCTGTAACGTCACCAAAACATCACAGTATCGTCATGCGAACTCGTAAACTTCGAGCTTTGGAGGTAAACCACAATAAACGCCTTAAGTTTAGAACTGAAAACACTTAAAATATTAAGCAGCCGCAAAGTTAACATTCATAGCATTAGAGATCTCTCCGAAACGCGTCTTTTCATATGATTTGCTGCAAAGTGTCAGAAAATGTAATGATGACGTTTAGAAACACTAACCAAAGATTTTAACTCGAAGTTAGCTTCTAATGATACTTAATACCTGATTATAGAAGATACAGTACGTAAAATTAAGGGTAGAGAGTGATATGCCCACCCCCCTCCCCCTGAATTCTTAGTTGTTTATGTCAGACTAATCTGTAGCGTAACCCTAGGTCTATGTTGGCTCCGATCGATAAATACCGCAGCCTTCCCCAGTATAGAAACCACGAGCCGCGCCTGCTCGTTAATAACAGAGTCCCAGTGCGTGGAGACATGGGACAAAAGTTTTGTTTCATCAAACAGTATTGTTTGTTTGTTAGTGAGGCTGTGCTCCGCAATTGCAGATTTCTCTAGTTCTATATTTGTAATATGCCGTTGGTGTTCTGCACAGAGGTTGGAAATGGTACGAATGGTCTGACCTATATAACTGCTTCCACAATTACAGGGGATATTACGAGGGTTGTCCAGAAAGTAAGTTCCGATCGGTGGCGAAATGGAAACCACAGTGAAAACCAGAAACGTTTTATTTGCAACAGTTAGGTACACCTTCCACCTACTCCTCTACATAGTCGCCGCTCCAACTTCGAGTTTTCTCGTAGTGTTGCATCAACTTTCCGATATCGTCGTTATAGAAAGCAGCCACCTGTGCTTTCGGCCAGTTACCTGCACTGCTCGTTGTCTGTGGAAAAGTTTTGTCTTCATAGCCAGCAGTTCTTGTGAGCAGAGATGAGACTCAGGGACAGCCAATTACGAAAGGTATTGTGGGTGATCAAACACTTCTCATCGGAAACGCCGCAGGAGCGTCTACATTGCCCCTGCAGGTTATGGCATGAAGAAGGAACTGCTCGACAGTTGTGTTATGTGGGCTGCATGACACAGGCGAAATCTCTAAGCAGGCCCTCACATTTGGCGGCAGACGCTATTCCCTACTCATTTTTACGTGCTCGCTGTTCACTCAAAACCGAAAAGCGCGACGCGACACGATCGAAGGGCGTACTAGAGACGCTACCCAACACATCTATGCAAAGCTTTACCGGATTTTCCCAGTGGTTTCCATTTAGCGACCGATCGTAGCTTACTTTGTGGACAACCCTGGTATAAATTCCAGGGACCCTGAGGCCGAGACTGTTCTTAACAAGGCACATCATCGTCTTAATTTTCTTAGAAGGACGAAAAATCGGTCTTATACCCCGTCTACAAAGGACTCTTCCTATTTTGTTGGGTATAGCGCCACAAAAAGGAAGAACGGCAATCGGTGGTTCGTCCTGTGAGTGTGCAGCATTTCCACGTTTCCTTTTCTTGGGGAGCGCTGCCTTTATGCCGCGGGCACCATAGCCATTCTTTTGGAACTTCAGGTGTCCTCGTCAGAAACAGTTTCTCATCACTGGGCTTCTGCGACCTCGCACTCAAGGGGTTCCTCGTAAGTAATCATTCTTCACATACTTCGTATGTGAATGGAACGGGAAAGAGCGCTAATAACTGGGGCAATGGGAGGTACCCCCTGTCATGTACCGGGTGATCAAAAAGTCAGTATAAATTTGAAAACTTAATAAACCACGGAATAATGTAGATAGAGAAGTAAAAATTGACACACAAGCTAGGGTTTTATTAGAACCAAAAAAAAAAAAAAATAGAAAAAAAAAGTATTGCTAGACGCGTGAAAGATCTCTTGCGCGCGTCGTTTGGTGATGATCGTGTGCTCAGCCGCCACTTTCGTCATGCTTGGCCTCCCAGGTCCCCAGACCTCAGTCCGTGCGATTATTGGCTTTGGGGTTACCTGAAGTCCCAAGTGTATCGTGATCGACCGACATCTCTAGGGATGCTGAAAGACAACATCCGACGCCAATGTCTCACCATAACTCCGGACATGCTTTACAGTGCTGTTCACAACATTACTCCTCGACTACAGCTATTGTTGAGGAATGATGGTGGACATATTGAGCATTTCCTGTAAATAACATTATCTTTGCTTTGTCTAACTTTGTTATGCTAATTATTGCTGTTCTGATCGGATGAAGCGCCATCTGTCGGACATTTTTTGAACGTTTGTATTATTTTTGTTCTAATAAAACCCCATGTCATTCCAAGCATGTGTGTCAATTTGTACCTCTCTGTCTACATTATTCCGTGATTTATTCAGTTTTCAAATTTATACTGACTTTTTAATCACCCGGTATTTTACACTGGTTTTCAGTGTATGGATGTAGATGTAGATGAATGAAGCGTGGAACCACTTCACTCGAAGTTCTTTTCAAGGAAATGGATGACTGACATTTTTCCTGCTAGAAAATGATACTTAAATGGCTAAATGGCATCAAAACAAGACGGCAAAGAACGACCATGGCTCCTACTGCTGCAGACGATCCATTGAATCCTTCGACGCGAAACAAGTCGTTATATCGCGGAAGTAGTTACGGTTCCCGGGGTGTCGATTTTAAGTGAGTTTGCAGCGCGACCTCGCGTGTTACAAGAACACGTTCCGGCGTATGCGCTCGACGGACCGACTGCACGCGAGGGTCGGAACCGACGCAAGAACGAGACGGCATCCCGAGTCGCGAGTTCGAGACCCTTTACTGTCGAATCCCGCCCGGGCACCAATAGCGGCGCTAACGACGCTTTACGACGGCTAGTAAAAGCCTCGGGCGGTAAAACGCCAAAGTAGCGCCGGAGGTTGCGCTGCTGAGTGCTGACGCACTCTGCGTTCCGGCCGTATGGCGCGTATTCATCTTCAGGACCTGACAGCATCGACGCTGTCGCGTAGTGAGTGCCGCTTCGAAAAAATACGTCGGCCTCGGCATATCTGCGTGGCGAATACTGCTTCGACGTGCTTCGTTATCTTAACCCGTAACGAAGTGCCAGTATCATCTGAAGACCGCAATCCTACCATGTAACCTTTGACGCCATTATTCTTCCCTCGAAGCGACGATTTGCCTAAGTACTATGATGGCTTCAAATGCTAGCATGTCGCATATTATAAGCAAAAGAGGTTGTGGGGGAGGATGCAAATGTAATTACTTAATCGTGCAAAATTGTTATCGTCAGTTTTCCACGTTCGGAGAGTACTGTTATCCTGCAGCTATCTACTACCAGACAGTTACCTTCTTTATCACCTGACGTCGTTTCACAGGAGCACAGCTTTTAGGTCCACTTGAAAGTGGCACGGATGTGAAGGTCAGAGCCGGCCGTTGACTCAGTCCTTTCGAGACGGCACCCAGTGAGACTCGGGAGCCATGTCGCGTATGACAAATAAAGTACATATCAGCAACTGGAGTGCCCCTTCACTAAAATATCTTTATTGTCTGTGAGACTTCGAATTTTTCGTATTTTTGAGTTTAGGCCTAAGGCAGTGGCAGTTACGTACACAAATACATATGAAACTTCTGAGGCGTTGTGCCAAATTTAACAAACGTACCTACACTCACCAATTCATCTCCGACTGAAACGAGCAATATGCTAGGTGTTTTTTCCCAAAATTCACAAAAAGATTATCACGATTTGAAGAAAGCATTTATTTCTCCTTTAAATTACAAAAAACTGTTCACATGGCTCTAAGCACTATGGGACTTAACATCTGAGGTCATCAGTCCACAAGGTTTTTTTTTTTTTAAAAAAAAAAAGGTTTACGGCTACTTAAACCTAACAAACCAAAGGACATCAAACACATCCATGCCCGAGGCAGGATTCGAACCTGCGACCGCAGCAGCAGCGCGGTTCCCGACTGAAATGCATAGAACCGCTATTCCACAGCGGACGGCCCTTTTAATTTCCAGTGGACTGTTGCTACTAAACCACTGTGCTATGGCACCACTGTGGTTTGATGTTTCGCTTAATCTTTCCCTACCTTGTGCTAATATTCTCACCTCTACGAGAATAGTAAGTAAGCTCGTGTGTAATCTGCGTGGATATTGAGACAACAGCTGTCATTATATATTATTGGTAGTAAGGTTAACACCATTGGCCGTATTTACTGGTTTTATTCATATGCACACAGTTTCGGAGTTAACAGTACTCCAATCGTCAAGCTTTTATGATGCTAGGTGATCACATTGGTACGATCAATAATACGTACTTTACGTAGAACGTCTGTAAAACCTCATCATCCTATAGTGTGTACGGTGGGAGTACGTCAACTGCCATTATACACAGCAGAGGCGATGAGAACTTTTAGTTTACCGGACGCCGCTGTTTTGTCCCTTCTATAGAACATAGAATCCCCGGATCAATGTAATCACCAAGAGTCATAGAGAGGCATGAGGATGGTGTACTGTAAAACCGAAACAAAATGGTTCAAATGGCTCTGAGCAATATGGGACTTAACGACTGAGGTCATCAGTCCCCTAGAACTTAGAACTACTTAAACCTAACTAACCTAAGGACATCACACACATCCACGCCCGAGGCAGGATTCGAACCTGCGGCCGTAGCTGTCGCGCGGTTCCAGACTGTAGCGCCCTGAACCGCTCGGCCACTCTGGCCGGCAAAATCGAGACAGGTTGCGTATGAATGAAGTCAGAAAATACAGAGGATTGTGTTATCGCTACATCGTATGAGGTCTTGTGTAACGAGTTTTGACTGTTCGTGTTTACTTCTGTTGTGTCCAGTGCCAAACTGAGTACCCCTGCAAACGGTAGCAAGTATCCCTTTCATCTGTCCCTTCTTGTAATAAAAAGCTTCAGTAGAATCTTTTCTTCACTTATTTTTTGCAACAGTTCTTTTCGAGAAAGTGTATCTCGTAGAAAATTCATCCTCACTTTTAGGGGCAATTTCCGCAACGTATTTTGAGACTGCAAAATAGATCAAAGACAGCACGAAACAGTGTTGTAAATGTGAGAGCATTTAGGCAGATTACATTGATAACGGCCCCATCCGAGGCTCGACGGTTGTGCAGAGATGAAATGTTTTGACATTTCTAAGGAGCTCGAGACACTTGAGGTAGTTTTTTGTTTTCACTTTCTTTGAATTTGAAACTTCCTGGCAGATTAAAACTGTGTGCCCGACCGAGACTCGAACTCGGGACCTTTGCCTTTCGCGGGCAAGTGCTCTACCAACTGAGCTACCGAAGCACGACTCACGCCCGGTACTCACAGCTTTACTTCTGCCCGTACCTCGTCTCCTACCTTCCAAACTTTACAGAAGCTCTCCTGCGAACCTTGCAGAACTAGCACTCCTGAAAGAAAGGATATTGCGGAGACATGGCTTAGCCACAGCCTGGGGGATGTTTCCAGAATGAGATTTTCACTCTGCAGCGGAGTGTGCGCTGATATGAAACTTCATGGCAGATTAAAACTGTGTGCCCGATCGAGACTCGAACTCGGGACCTTTGCCTTTCGCGGGCAAGTGCTCTACCAACTGAGCTACCGAAGCACGACTCACGCCCGGTACTCACAGCTTTACTTCTGCCAGTACCTCGTCTCCTACCTTCCAAACTTTACAGAAGCTCTCCTGCGAACCTTGCAGAACTAGCACTCCTGAAAGAAAGGATATTGCGGAGACATGGATTAGCCACAGCCTGGGGGAAGTTTCCAGAATGAGATTTTCACTCTGCAGCGGAGTGTGCGCTGATATGAAACTTCCTTCTTTGAATTTGTCAATTCACAACCAAACTATTACATTCCTACCGAACATAGATCTCACGCTAAGCTAGAGATCATCCTGTCACGACATCTGGATTGTTTATTTTCACATTCGTTGGCATCGCCAATTCACAAACAAACTGTCACATTCCAGTCTAACCTAGACCTCATGCTAAGCTACAGAACTGTCACTACAAATAGGTTTTTCTACCTTCACATCGTCTGAAGATAGGCAAACCATCCTGAAGCAGGGAAAAGTGAAAAAAAAGGTCGTAAAAAAGTATTTGGTCGCTGTTTCTTCAACCTTCCAACACACGGATTTCAAATCAACGCATACTCGACCGCAGAGTAAAAATTCGTTCGGCGAGATTTCAATATACAGTATAAGTCGTAGACTACAGCATATTTGTTGTAGACTGTAGACTAGTACTCTGCTAGACGGGGAACCAATTCTTAGAGTGCCTGTTTGCTTCTTGCGAAAAGCCCCTTATCCCAATAAAAGACTCGGACTCAGCGGAAATGTTTCTCCACAGACGTGTCGCTGTGGGTAAGTGTTACAACTCCCTTCGCGCGGCGCCACGGAATTTCTGAAGACGAGACGGTTGGAACCTTTCACCATTTCCGTTCTCTATATGGGCCACTGGTCTCCTAATCGCTTTGCAGAAAACGTACGTCCCATATTAGCCCAATCAATGATGACCAAAAAAAGAGCGAATGCGGAAAAAATCCGTGTAGTCGCAAATTTTTGTATAGCGGTAGGGGAGAGTGTTATGACCAATATACTAAAAGTTTGTGTATGTCCATCCTGGTAGTCGGAGGTCTGGGGGACTTCGGCCGTTCACTTATGTAAGAAAATGAATCACCAACGGTCGTTCTTATGATGTCATTTATTGTATGGCTATCGGTTTCGGTGCTTCAGTACACCATCTTCAGACCTTCACTGACGATGAAGGGGTGAATACCATCCGTATACACGATGCATCAGTGGCCAACATCTATAACTGGTTTACGCAGACTACCTGTAAGAGCAAAAATCTCTCGGTGTACATGCCGCGTCAATTCAGGATAAAACTCCAAGCTTTCGACCTCTACCTCCATGGTCGTCGTCAGGGCTAAAACTGACTGTCGTGAACTTTTTGTGTGTGTGTGTGTGTGTGTGTGTGTGTGTGTGTGTGTGTGTGTGTGTGTGTGTGTGTGTGTGTGGTGATGAAGTCTGATCAACTTCGTTGATTTTTACTTCTGTAGGGAATGGAAGGGGTAAAAATTTTCTCTTTATTTATTTATTCTTCTTTCAGCTTTAGTTTGGGCACACAGAAGGGTCCTTTAACTCGCTGCTTTTGGTGTGTGTTTGAAAACATGTGTGTAGAAGTGCTTAAGGACGATATGTCCTTAAATTATGGATAATTACGTAGGGATATCATTTACGGAGGCTCAAATACTATCGCCTTCGGTACTTTATATTTGTGGTTGCGTAAGGGTTCTACCGCACCTACTGTGGTGAGTTGTGGTGTACTGTCACGTATCATGTCCAACTGCCGAAATAAGGTTCGTGCCTTCTCCTTGACCTTGTCTGAGAGGTAAGATTCGCTTAAGGCTCGATGAATGTCATGATTTCGGATCCACCATTGGGCTCCTGTGATCCATCGTAGGCATCTGCTTTGTACAACCTGTAACTTCTTGTAGTTAGTGGCACACGTAGTACCCCAAGAGGTCGATCCATACAAAATAGATGGTTCGACTGTGGCATGGTACAACTGGAGTTTCGTGCGTTGGCTGAGGTATGAGCTCTTCAGAAAGGGGAGGAGAGCTCCCAGCATTTTGAGGCCAGACGTCTTCTTCTCCATAATGTGATGACTATACAACAGTTTGGCGTCTAGATGCACTCCCAGGTATTTTACAGTTGTTGCCCAGGGGAGTGGCTGGTCTGATATCCGCAGGCGGTCATTGACGATGGGTCTCCGACGTGTGAAGACAATAACTTTGGTTTTTTCTGCATTGACCTTTATTTTGTTCACGTGGGTCCAGTGGTCCACTAAATCTAGTTGGCGCTGCATCCGTGTGACGAGGTGGTCCATTCTGGTGCCTGCTGTCAGGAGCGCTGTGTCGTCGGCATAGAAACTGGCAGTAACATGTGGCACCGTCGGGAGGTCGTTAATACACTCCTGGAAATGGATAAAAGAACACATTGACACCGGTGTGTCAGACCCACCATACTTGCTCCGGACACTGCGAGAGGGCTGTACAAGCAATGATCACACGCACGGCACAGCGGACACACCAGGAACCGCGGTGTTGGCCGTCGAATGGCGCTAGCTGCGCAGCATTTGTGCACCGCCGCCGTCAGTGTCAGCCAGTTTGCCGTGGCATACGGAGCTCCATCGCAGTCTTTAACACTGGTAGCATGCCGTGACAGCGTGGACGTGAACCGTATGTGCTGTTGACGGACTTTGAGCGAGGGCGTATAGTGGGCATGCGGGAGGCCGGGTGGACGTACCGCCGAATTGCTCAACACGTGGGGCGTGAGGTCTCCACAGTACATCGATGTTGTCGCCAGTGGTCGGCGGAAGGTGCACGTGCCCATCGACCTGGGACCGGACCGCAGCGACGCACGGATGCACGCCAAGACCGTAGGATCCTACGCAGTGCCATAGGGGACCGCACCGCCACTTCCCAGCAAATTAGGGACACTGTTGCTCCTGGGGTATCGGCGAGGACCATTCGCAACCGTCTCCATGAAGCTGGGCTACGGTCCCGCACACCGTCAGGCCGTCTTCCGCTCACGCCCCAACATCGTGCAGCCCGCCTCCAGTGGTGTCGCGACAGGCGTGAATGGAGGGACGAATGGAGACGTGTCGTCTTCAGCGATGAGAGTCGCTTCTGCCTTGGTGCCAATGATGGTCGTATGCGTGTTTGGCGCCGTGCAGGTGAGCGCCACAATCAGGACTGCATACGACCGAGGCACACAGGGCCAACACCCGGCATCATGGTGTGGGGAGCGATCTCCTACACTAGCCGTACACCACTGGTGATCGTCGAGGGGACACTGAATAGCGCACGGTACATCGAAACCGTCATCGAACCCATCGTTCTACCATTCCTAGACCGGCAAGGGAATTTGCTGTTCCAACAGGACAATGCACGTCCGCATGTATCCCGTGCCACCCAACGTGCTCTAGAAGGTGTAAGTCAACTACCCTGGCCAGCAAGATCTCCGGATCTGTCCCCCATTGAGCATGTTTGGGACTGGATGAAGCGTCGTCTCACGCGGTCTGCACGTCCAGCACGAACGCTGGTCCAACTGAGGCGCCAGGTGGAAATGGCATGGCAAGCCGTTCCACAGGACTACATCCAGCATCTCTACGATCGTCTCCATGGGAGAATAGCAGCCTGCATTGCTGCGAAAGGTGGATATACACTGTACTAGTGCCGACATTGTGCATGCTCTGTTGCCTGTGTCTATGTGCCTGTGGTTCTGTCAGTGTGATCATGTGATGTATCTGACCCCAGGAATGTGTCAATAAAGTTTCCCCTTCCTGGGACAATGAATTCACGGTGTTCTTATTTCAATTTCCAGGAGTGTATATAAATTAAACAGCAGTGGAGAGATGACCGATCCTTATGGAAGTCCTTCAAGGACAGGCCGTGTTGTGGAATGTCATCAATGCGAACATATAATCTGCGATCCTGAAGAAAATTGTCAAGAAGTTTTAAATAGCAGTCTGGTAGGGGAGTGGTACGTCGGAGCTTGACGATCAAGTTGCGTCGCCATACTTTATCGTAAGCCTTCTCTATATCGAGAAAGACTCCAATAGTATGTCGTTTCTTGTTGAAATTGTCTTGGATAGATTCCGTGATGCGCAGTAGTTGTAACTCAGCCGATAGCTTTGCCTGGAAGCCAAACTGCTCCGGTCGGATGATGTTGTGTGCCACAAGGATGTCCAGCATGCGTTTCAGTAGGACACGTTCCAGTACCTTTCCCAGCGTCGGCAGTAAACTTATGGGTCTGTAGCTGTCAGGGTGTGAGAGATCCTTGTCCGGTTTTGGTATTGGCACTATTCTGGCAATCTTCCATGCCTCTGGGAAGTATCCTGTCGTGAACTAGCGAGGTTCCCACTTTTATATGCAAAGGACGGCTTCTGATTGGCTGGAATACGTCAGCGATATGGCGCATAGTGAAGTGGTGCCCTCTACTTCCATAGATGTAGTTGCTATCCCGCGTTGCTTGCAGCGCCATCCCTTGAATCAGGAGGTAAAGTGCGAGTTTTTCTCTGCGATTTTTCTTTATCCAGTGCACTCTTCCAAGTGTTGCTAAGTGTATAGCCGTTGTCTCTATTAAAGTTTATACTATTCCTTGCGAATGCGGCAAGAATTACGTGGGCCAGTCTATAAGAACCGTTGCCGACCGCTGCATCGAGCGCCAACGCCACCTGAAATACAGGTATTTAGAAAAATCAGCGGTGGCTGAACATAGCCTGCTTAACAAGCATAAGATTTTATTTGAAGAAACCAGAGTAATAGCCCACGCATCGAATTACTGGGACTCTGTGATCCGGGAAGCAGTCGAAATTAGACTTAGCGATAATAACTTTAATAGAGACAACGGCTATGCACTTAGCAACACTTGGAAGAGTGCACTGGATAAAGAAAAATCGCAGGGAAATACTTCTCGCACTTTGCGTCCTGATTCAAGGGATGGCGCTGCAAGCAACGCGGGATAGCAACTACATCTATGGAAGTAGAGGGCACCACTTCACTACGCGCCATATCGCTGACGTATTCCAGCCAATCCGAAGCCGTCCATTGCATATAAAAGTGGGAACCTCGCTAGTTCACGACAGTCAGTTTTAGCCCTGACGACGACCATGGAAGTAGTGGTCGAAAGCTTGGAGTTTTATCCTGAATTGACGCGGCATGTACACCGAGAGATTTTTACTCAAGAAATACGTCGCGAAAGACTTCGTAGCCATACCTGTAAGAGCGATGTTGTCTCTCCAACCAGAGACAACATCGCGGTCATAGGAAGTCTGCGTAAACCAGTTATGTTACCCACTGATGCATCGTGTACACGGATCGTGTTCACCCCTTCAGCATCAGCTATGGCCTAAAGATGGTGCACTGAAGCACCGAAAAACCAAACAATAAGTGACATCATAAGGACGGCTGTAGGTTTTTCATTTTCTTACAACATATTAACAAAACCCTCTCGTACGTTGTGCGCTTTGGGATGCGGCGGCGTTTTTTTTAGGTTTTTCTTGAACTACCCAATAACCACGGCTTCTGGCGAAAATATTTCCCAGCACAAAATTAAACTAAATTAAATTTCATACACAAAATCCTATTCATTTTTTTCTCTAGAACTAATAGTTTCTGCGTTGCAGGGGGTGGAAAAACCGAAACTTATTAAATATAGTGCTTGAGTTGTATAAAAATAATGTTTATTGTTAAATGAAATGAGCTAAGACCAAATATTAAATGAGTATACCATATCTCAGTACAGCACAGCCGTACTGGGCGATAAATTATGTTGTAGGAATGTGGTGGTGGCAGTGGGAAGGAGTCGGGGTGAAAGGTGGAAGTGTGTGGGAGGGCAAGTCTCCAGAATGAGGTACTTTACTTCTCTGATTTGTGCGCCTGCGAAACGAAGAGCGAGGAAGTGAGTCCTCTCTCTCTCTCTCTCTAAACCATTTCGTCGCAGGAAACAACTAACAGCTGTTTCACAATTACACCGACCCTTCTGCAGCACGCCTTGTAAATCACTGGTGACGCAGAGCGCAGACAAACCTGGAGAGTGTTTATTTTTCACTGAAAACTTTGTGTGCAGACCCGTCTGGGAAGTGTTTATTTTCAACATAATGCGTTAACACTAAATGGAATACAGATATTAGTTATTAATAAAACTACACCTACTAAGAGAATCTACGTTAATCTTCGCACACCACCTTGCACTGCTTGACAGGAAATTGTTAGTCATCCTGTACGATTGTTGTGGCTTTCTTATGGAAACGTCAGTTTCTCCACTACGACAACTGCTCGCTCTTTAGTTTTTACACAGAATAATCGACTATACCCTCCCCAGCATTTTATGTCCAGTTCTCTTATATGAGTAGACAAAAGAACTTCACTGTGCTTATGTATAAATAGTGGAGTGACTTTTAGTTAATTAAGTGGGTACTTATTTGCCGTAATTAAGAGAGTTTTTATACAAAATATATTACGGCAAACAATGGTTGAAAAGTGTTTAATCTTTGAGAGAAAATTTGTCAGTGACATATGCAACATTGTTGAGAAAGGAATACGTGGATTGGTAAATGCCAGTTATTTCAGAAACTATGGGAAAGCTGATAGTTACAGGAACAAAAAACACGGCGTTGTTCATGGATCTAGCAGAAAGGAGTACACCAGAGCTAAGTTAATTAAAAGATTTCTAAGAGAGGCTGTTTCAGAGGAACAGCATTTAACGTCAGCTGGAGTCAAACGTTAGAGTTCAGCTGAAGAGAGACCTGATTTTAAAACTAGCTGTATTTTGCGTGGAAACTATTGACGATGAATTTTTTGATAAACAGAAGGAAAAAATCCAAAACCGGTGGCGGAAGGTTTACGGTGTTCGATCCTTCTATTACTATAATACAGTTACAGTTCGTCAGAGGAAAGAAAGGATGAATGGGGAGGCACCATCGAAAGACGTATCTGCTCTGTTGTGGATCTACATGCTGTAGATGCAAGTATCACGAGGACTGCTATAAAAAGTCCTTTAAAGGCTGCGCTCATAAATCTAGAAAAAGTGGACGCCTTGAGGATGAAGAAATAATGGTGACAAAAAATAAAAACACCTACAGCCGTCCTTATGATTTTAATTTATTTTGTCGCTACCGGTTTCAGCGCTTCATTGCGTCATCTTCAGGCTGTCTTTGATGCGGAACAAGTTGCGACAAAATAAATTAAAATCATAAGGACGGCTATTGGTGTTTTTATGTTTTGTCACGATAGTAAACGGCCGTCGTCCCAGAGACTTCCTGCTAAAATGATGGACATACAGAAGGAATAATGCGTCAATGGAGGAAATATTCAATTACATAGAGGGGAATGACGACAGTCAGTTCGATTAGACGAGTTGCTGAAGCACGCTCCGGCAACATTATCTCATTTAAAGACGGTGGAGGACAGACTGAGAGAAGTGTGCTTTCGTAGCTCAGGTGAAAAAAATTTGAATAATGTATGGTATTCTTCGAAGTGCAAAGATGAACAAGCAGAACGGGAAAGAATTGTGAAAGCAGCTGCCACTATAATGTTCGAAGATATTGAGTCAATAACATATGCTAGTTCTGTTTTTCCGCCTTGTGACAATGCGTGTGGGGGAGGGGGGACGGGGGAGGGGGCTGAGGAAATGGTACCTCGTACACTCCATGTCTTCACAGACAGGATTTTGTAGAAGAAAAGGACAAAACAGAAAATTGAAAAGAAGCTGACATCTACATTCCACGCTCCCTTCGCTGCCTTTGGCCCTCGATAATTCACATGACCTAAGCCATATGCCACCACTCTCTTTATTCACAGGAAGCATGGATTGGTCTACCAAATGACAACCGAAGACGCAACAGTACATAGAGCTATAATGAGCAGCTTCTTTTGCCGATGTTCTGCGGGGTGTGGGGGACGATATGGATTCCCAAAAGCTGGGATTATATGTTTCATGTTTTGCAGCATGTGCCATGGTACGTGTATGAATGGTGCACTGTTACTCAATTTGCAAGACGATGACAATTATGATACAATTGTTATTTATGAAATGTACCCATTGTTTTATAATAAATAATGTAGATTTTCTGTTATTTCTAAGTTCAGTGGTCATTAAACATTAATTTTATGTCATTAAAACACTATTTTTAATAATTTATAGTTTTTTTTCATCCCCTGCAAGGCGTAAACTCTTAGTTCTAGAGAAAAAGTGAATAGGACTTGTTACGGCGTAAAGTCAAGCGCAGGCACGCCAGCCGGGAACGACAAAGAAGAGAAGGCTGCGACAAGAGGTCAGCCAATCGCTCGCTGACGGGACTTCACTCCAGGATGACAGCGCAACAGCAGCGGCCCCTATGTGAAGAGGACACAAGCGCCGCGACCGACTGCTGGCGGCCCAGTTCAATAGCAGCTTCAGAATTAGCAACTTGGATAGCAGCGTCAACACTAGTTACTTCTCTTGTACTCTATACGTAGCACAGACTTAGGATTGTCTATACTGAAGATGATTGGTTATTATGTATGTCACCCTATGCTTGCAACATATCTGTATAATTGCCAAAGTTAAGTATTGTTTTTTTTTATTGTTCAAATGGTTCAAATGGCTCTAAGCACTATAGGACATCTAAGGTCATCAGTCCCCTAGACTTAGAACTACTTAAACCTAATTAACCTAAGGACATCACACACATCCATGCCCGAGGCAGGATTCGAACCTGCGACCGTAGAAGCAGCGCGGTTCCGGACTGAAGAGCCTAGAACCGCTCTTCCACAGCGGCCGGCTTTCTTACTGTAATAAAACTCATGAATGCGACTTGCTTGATTGTTTGTCTAGCGAATCGAGTATGTAGGCTTCCTAGATACTACAGACTTTTTGGTAGCAATTTTAATGTGGTTTAATTTTATACGGGGAAATATTTTCGGCAGAAGCAGCGGTCTTCGAATTATTCGAGAAAAGCATAAAAAACGCTCCTCCATACCCCAGCGCTCACACCCCACAGACTGGAGGATTTTCATTGTGTTGCTCTTAACACTCTCCCCTCCCACTGTAAAAAGCTTCACCACTACTCGAATTTTTTACCCTAATTTTCCTTCATTGACTGGACTATATCTGTTTTATCACGGGATCGTGAAGCCGCTGATAGAAGATTCTCAACAACCTCCACCGACAGACGTTACAAGAGAGGCGTTGTGCATCACTGAAAGACTTACTACTGAAATTTCGAGAGAGCATTTTCCGGGACGAGTCGGACAACAGAACGCAGATAACAGAACGCAGCATGTCATTCTCAATGGAGAGAAGTCTTCCGAAGTAAGAGTGATTTCAGGTGTTCCGCAGGGGAGTGTCGTAGAATCGTTGCTATTCACAATATATATAAATGACCTTACGGATAACATCGGAAGTTCACTGAGGCTTTTTGCGGATGATGCTGTAGTATATCGAGAGGTTGTGACAATGGAAAATTGTACTGAAATGCAGGAGGATGTGCAACGAATTGACGGATCGTGCAGGGAATGGCAACTGAATCTCAATGTAGACAAGTGTAATGTGCTGCGATACATAGAAAGAAGGATCCTTTATCATTTAGCTACAATATAGCAAGTCAGAAACTGGAAGCAGTTAATTCCATAAATTATCTGGGAGTAGGTATTAGGAGTGATTTAAAATGGAATGACCATATAAAATTAGACTGAGATTCATTGGAAGAATCCTAGGGAAATGCAGTCCGAAAACAAAGGAAGTAGGTTTACAGTACACTTGTTCGCCCACTACTTAAATACTGCTCACCGGTGTGGGATCCGTACCAGATAGGGTCGATAGAAGAGATAGAGAAGTTCCAACTGAGAGCAACGCGCTTCGTTACAGGATCATTTAGTAATCGCGAAAGCGTTACGGAGATGATAGATAAACTCCCGTGGAAAACTCTGCGAGAGAGACGCTCAGTAGCTCAGTACTGGCTTTTGTTGAAGTTTCGAGAACATACCTTTACCGAGGAGTCAAGCAGTATATTGCTCCCTCCTACGTATATCTTGCGAAAAGACCATGAGGATAAAATCAGAGAGATTAGAGCCCACACAGAGGCACACCGACAACCTTGCTGTCCGAAAACAATACGATACTAGAATAGAAGGGAGAACCGATAGAGGTACTCAAGGTACCCTCCGCCACACACCGTCAGGTGGCTTGCGCACTATGGATGTAGATGTAGATGTACTTCCATCCACATACGTCTCGCGTAATGACCACGAAGAGAAAATTCGAGAAATTAGAGCCAATACGGAGGCTCACCGACAATAATTCTTCCCAAGCGCTGTTCGCAAGTGGATGAGGATTGGAGGACTCAGTTTGTGCTACAAAATGAACCCTTCGCTCACACACTATTAGGTGGCTTTCAGAGTATGACGTAAATGATCTGTTGATCTGCAGGGTGGATCCCCAGTTTTTCGTGGACAATTCGTTCTTGACTTTCAGCATTTAGTATCCAGGTCCTACACCTGTTTCCCTCTGGCTCTGAAGTCTCTTATAAGGCAACCTGCACAGGATCGAGCGCCTGCTGGGTCTCATGCGTTACTGAGTCATTAAACGTTGGTACGGCTTGCGCCGCGGGGAACCACAGCTCGTACACTTGCAGTATCTCAGACGCGTGGTAGGAGGGCCCGTATACCTGCGCCGGCGGCGACCGCGCCTCGCGTGGCGGGCGCCCGGGGAGTTTTTTGGAGCGCCCGGCCTAACAGGACATCCATAATTGCGGCGGGCCGGCGTGGATCAACGACCGACCGGACGTCGGGCGGCGGCCGGTGGCCGGCACGGCCGCGCCGCCCCTCCTTATTACCCCGGGTAATTAACTGCCCGGCTCAAAGGCTGGGCCGGGCGTCACACACGCGCGCAGCGGCAGCCTCCAGCGCCAGGGCGGGGCCCGCAGACACTCCGGGGAACACTCCGATGCTGGAGGCCGCAGCTGCGCCTCATAGCAAGTGGACGTTGTCCGCCCCGGCAGTGTCGGTAACAAATCACGCCGAAATAGGATACCTGCACATGTTGTTGACAGCGTCATATCTAAATGGACAAGGATGGAGCAAGAGAACTGATCCTGAGAGAGTTGAAGGAATCGTGATGGAATTACACGTTCCTCTAGACATGACTCTCAACTTTATCTTCGATAAGGATGGATGCTGAACCAATAAATTAAAATTTGTGCCATGGCCGGGGTTGTATCCAGGTCTCCCGCTTACTGGGAAAAAGGGGCTGAAGGTGTCCTGTTAGGCTGAGCACTCCAAAAAACTCCCCGGGCGCCCGTGGCTGCTGCCGGCCTAATATATAGGCTCTCCTACCACGTGTCTGTGATACTGCAAGTGGCCGAGCTGCGGTACCCTTGGGGGTATGCTGTAGTGGAATATAATGACTCATTACTGGAGGGGACACAGCAGTGGGCAAGCACTCGATCCTGTTGTGGGGTTTCTGTTGTGGTCGGAGGATATCCCTAGGACGCACAAAACAAGATTCTTGTGCCCAACAGAACGAGGAACCACCTCAAATGATCACGCCAATTAACTAAAAGCCTGTGTTAGAGAGAATATTCGATTGGGGTAGTTCGTGCAGCAATGATAGCCAAAGGTTACTATGGTGTGGTGATCAGCACATCTGACTATCAAGCAGGAGAACTCGGTTCAAGTCCCAGCCGTGGCACTAATTGTAATTCATTGCTTCATCTCGTACCATTATAGAAGTATCATTATGAATTCAGGCGTATTGCCTTAGAAACACAGTATCTGATCAAGCCCGCCCGGTTGGGCGTGCGGTCTGACGCACGGGTTTCCGGGCGGGAAGGAGCGCCGGTCCCCGGCACGGATTTGTGTCGAGGTCCGGTGATCCGGCCAGTCTGTGGATGGTTTTTAGGCGGTTTTCCATCTGCCTCGGCAAATGTGGGTTGGTTCCCCTTATTCCGCCTCAGCTACACTATGTCGGCGATTGCTGCGCAAACAAGTTCTCCGCGTACGCGTACACCACCATTACTCTACCACGCAAACACAGGGGTTACACTCGTTTGGTGTGAGACGTTCCCTGGGGGTGGGGGGGGGGGTGGGGAGGGGTGGGGTGGGGGTGCACCGGAGGCCGAACAGCACAATAACCCTAGGTTCAGTGTGGGGCGCCGGAGGAGTGAAGTGGACTGCAGTAGTCGTCGTGGGGTTGTGAACGACTGCGGCTGCGGCGGCGACGGAGCCTTTCCGTCGTTTCTAGGTTAGGATAACATAACATAACATCTGATCAAACTATTCGGACACACCTCTGTAATTCGGCATTAACCACTATACGTTATGACATATGAGGCGGACCCACCAGTATAAGAGGAGGTAGGGAGTGTTGTGTTGTGTTGTCAGAGAAGCAGCAACAGCAGAATGTGTTGGTCGGAAGAGCTGAGTGAACTGTTATTGAGTAACAGATCCACCGGGGTCATATCAACCACTCTACTGTTCCTCACTCCGACTTTTGGTGATGTTACTGTGAAGGGGAAACGCAAAGTGACAAGCGCATCTACATGATTACTCTGCAATTCACAGTTAAGTGAAGATTCTTCGAACTACCTTCACACTATTTCTCTACCGTTCCACTCTCATGGGAAAAAGTGAACACTTAAATCTTCACGTAGGAGCTTATTTTATTAGGATGACCATTTCTCCCTATCCAAGATGGCGGCAATAAAATATTTTCACATTCACAGGAGAAAGTTGGTGATTGAAATTTCGTGAAAAGATGTCGCCTCAACGAATAACGTCTTTATTTTAGCGACTGCCACTCCAACTTGCGCTTGATATCCTTCACACTCTGACACTCTCTCCACTATTTCGCCATAATACGAAAGTAGCTTCCTTTATTAAATTAAATTTATCTACGATAACGTTGGAAGCTGAAGAAGCGAATTAAAGTTCCTGCTGCTGCTGCGACACGAACCCGGGTCTTTTTGTTTATTAGGCAGATATACTGACCATTACACCACCACATCATTATGGTCAACAGCGCTGCACTAGTTCAAACACCCTCCTCAACACAAACTCCCCTTATATTGTCACTACTAGCTGGGCTCTCCGACATTGGTGGTGTAATAGTCAGCATATCTGCCTACTAAGCAAGAAAATCCGAGTTCGAGTCCCGGCTGCAGCAAAATTTTAATTCACTTCTTCAGCTTCCAACGTGATCGTAGCTTCCCTTCGCTGAACTTTTCCGATGTCCTCCGCAAGTATCCAACACAGCACAGCAATGCTCTCTAGTAGAGGACGGACAGGCGTAGTGTAGGCAGTCTCTTTACTAGACCTCTTCCATCTTCTTAGTGTTCTGCAAATAAAATGTAGTCTTTGATTTTCCTTCCCCAGAACGTAACCTATTGATCGTTTCGTCTTAAGTTATTCGTAGTTATAATCCCTGGATATTTATTCGAATTGACAGCTTTTTAGTTTGTGTGAGTTATCGTGAAATTAAAATTTAACGGATTTCTTTTTGCACTCACGTGGATGACCTCACATTTTTCCTTATAGAGAGGCAACTGCCACTTTTCGTACCCTTCAGATGTCAAATATCGAATCAAAATACCTTCAGCCGTCTAAATGTCCAGTTGTTATTTCATTTGAGCAACCAGATTCAGCGCTACGTTACACCATCTGCAGGGCCGCTGACCGACATATAAGAAGAGTCCCACCTCTGAAGATGGCGTAATGTAGCTGCGAAATTGGTTTCTCGAATAAAATAAGAAACCGAAATTTAGACGGCTGAAGGTTTTTTGGTTCGACAGTTTATATTGAACAGCCGAGCCCCTGCAACCACCTATATAAAAATGGACTCGCAGAGATCATTCAGATATCACGTCTAAGTAATTTTGCAATTGGTATTGTCCTTCTGATAACTTTACTAGTATACTAAACCAAGTACAGGCAGATGTCATGTACTGATAGACAGGGAGCGTCGAACACTGCCGAGGGTGACTGAAAAATCGCATGAAGTCAGCGGAAGGAATCAATCGTCACTTGCAGAGTACCACCAGCAGTCCAGCTAGTGCTATGAGTGTGGAGTGGGTTAAATGAATTGGGTACGACAGTCGAAAAGCTCCTCATAATCAACACAATTCTGCGGTCAGTGCTAAGCGTCGCTTGAGGTGGCGTGAAGAGCGCAGCCATTGGAAATTGGGTGAATGGAAACGAGTGACCTGGAGTGGCGAGTCACGCTATAATCTGTGCTAATCCGATGGAAGTGTCTGGGCTTGGCGAATGCCTGGAGAGAGCTGCCAACAGTGACGTGCGGAAGAAGTGATTTTACCGCATGGCGTGTTATTTGTGGTTAGGCTGTGGTCCCGTTAATGCGCTTACGAAAATCTTGAATCCGGACTGATACAAACACAACTTACAGCACTGTGTCCTGCGTGAAGTAGAGGAACAGGAAGAGGAGGAGGAGATTAGTGTTTAACGTCCCGTCGACAACGAGGTCATTAGAGACGGAGCGCAAGCTCGTGTTACGGAAGGATGTGGAAGGAAATCGGCCGTGCCCTTTCAAAGGAACCATCCCGGCATTTGCCTGAAACGATTTAGGGAAATCACGGAAAACCTAAATCAGGATGGCCGGAGACGGGATTGAACCGTCGTCCTCCCGAATGCGAGACCAGTGTGCTAACCACTGCGCCACCTCGCGAAGTAGAGGAAGAGTTGGAGACGATGATTCCATCATCGCGACGATGTACTCTGTCATAAAGCAGCACCTATGAAGCGACGGGTTGTGGACAATAACATTCCTGGCCTGTACAGAGTCCCGACCTGAGCTAACTGAATACCTTCCGGATGATATGAAGAAACAAGCAATCTTGGATGCAGTGTTAAAAATTTTTTATTAGTTCCCAGTGACGCGTTTCACCTTTATATAGGCACCGTCGGATTAACATTTGATAGCGGTTGGTACAAGAGATACTGCGCGTAAAAATTTCCAGCAGGCAAATGTCCCTTGTCAAGGCCTTAAAAAAGATTTACCTGCTGGGATAGTTTTATCCGAGGTATCTCATGTACCCATCGCTATAAAATGTCAATCCGACGGTGCCTAACTAAAGGTAAAACGCGGCACGGGCAGGTATTAAAAATTTGTTAATATTGCAACCAAAACTGCTTGTTCCTTCTCATCAAACATACTGGTTGCTATACCAACAACGGAATGAAATGAAAATACCTACGAGGTGAGTTAGATTATCGACTTCACTCCAGATTCCAGCGTGCAACATCACTACATTCTCTCGTTGTCGGCTCTTGAGAAAGAAAGGGCGGCCAGGCCTCCAGAGACGTTCAGACATGGCGTCGAAAGTGTTCCCAGCAGAATTCAAGCTGTGGTAAGGACGAAAGGTCGACACTCCCACATTAATGTCCACTTATACAGGGTGTTAACAGGACAGAGAGCATGCTCCAGTGAACAATTTGACGTATAGAACCAGTGGTCGAAGAGGCCAGGTTAAAGAGATAACGGAAGTAAGATCACATTAGTGCGTGCTTTCTTATTTTCATTAATTACAGCTAACTGCAAATTTCAGCAGTGACATACTGAACGTACTATTTGTACTGTATCTTACAAAATGTACTGAAACTGACGGCCATCGACCGCAATGCAAGAATGACATCGGCGAACAAGATTCTGACGCACCTTGACAAATATCACCAGACAGAGACAATTCTGACAACTAATTCCATCTCAGTATCCACTGGGGTCTCATACATAAGTGATTTTAGATATACCCATAGAAAATAATCAAGGGGATTCATGTCAGGTGACCTCGCAGACCATAGAATAGGACTTCCCCTTCCAGTCGACTGACAAGGAAACACAGCATTGAGATGTTTGCGGACATCCACACAGAAGTAAGGCAGTGCATCGTCATATTGTACCATATCCTCTCACGAACAGCCAAGGGTACGTTCTCCAACAACTCAAGCAGAACTCTTTGGACGAACCTCAAGAACATGAAGCCGGTCAGAAGGCCAGGTAGAATATATGGGGCAATGAGATTGTCGCCTGCAAGCCGGCCCAGACATTAACAACAAAACATACTTGATGGCGTGACTCTACTACAGCGTGAGGGTTTTCCTCATCTCACACATGGCTATTCCTGCTTTTCGAAATACCATCACGGTCAAATGAAGCCTCGTCAGCAAACGGCACGATTTGGGGTAATCACTGAGACAATGCGAACCTTAGTGCAAAGTCAGTCACAAGCTTTGCATGGACTCGTTGTGGGTGACGTGGGTGTAATTGTTGTCCGTAGAGCACTCGCCACACGCTAGTTTGTGCAGCACGCATTCACGTGCAATATGACGAGTACTCGTAGTGGGTCCGCCTGCAACAATTTTGAGCACTTTCTCTCCAAAATCGCGTGTGTGAGTGGTCCTCATGTTCCCAGGCCGTCGTCTCTTCTTTCCAATCAGCCAGTCTCCTGCTTTCGTGAATCGATAGAAATAAACACTCGTCGCTACAGTTGATGCCTGTTAAGAAATCGTTACCTGTACAGCCTTTCAGCAGCGAGAGCATTGCAATGAAATTCCCCATGCACAAGGGGCATGTCAGTGAGTTCTGCAAAACTGTACCGGTACCGCTCCATCCTATTGTTCTGACCGCCTCTGAATAGCACTGAGTAATGGTTCAAATGGCTCTGAGCACTATGGGACTGAACATTTGAGGTGATCAGTCCCCTAGAACTTAGAACTACTTAAACCTAACTAACCTAAGGACATCACACACATCCATGCCCGAGGCAGGATTCGAACCTGCGGCCGTAGCAGTCGCGCGGTTCCGGACTGAAGCGCCTAGAACCGCTCGGCCACAACGGCCGGCACTGAGTAATGATTGGATCTGTCGCTCATTCATAGCACGTCCTGTCACGGGACAATATAAGTACGATACAACACAGCCGCCTTATGGACGGGTAAAATAAATAAAACCTGCATCAAGCCTTCCTAGCAGTCAGGCTCGTCTTCATTGTTTCCTCGCAGGAAAAAAAGAATATACATGTAAATAAACAGCACAGTACGTGTAAACTTGTACGCATGTTAGGTGTAAATAAGGTGGATAACAGTAATGCTAGACAAAGCGGTAGACAATTTTACTTCCATATGCCCTTAAGCTGGCTCCTCCGACCTCAGGTTCCCTACCTCAAATTGTCCCGTGGAGCATTCTCTATGTGCTGTTCCACATTTGCGCGCTCTTACAGAAACACTCCGTGCATGACCGGATACTTTTGGTCAGATGATGTGTATCTCACCTCCAGCCTCCATCTGTCCAGCGCCTCCCCGTGCAAATTCAGTGCCTCACTCGTCCCCCACCCACCTCCCTCCCTCCCTCCTTCCCTCCCTTCCTCTCCCTCACTCCATCTCCCTTTCTCTGCGTGTCCGTGTGTGTGACTTTGTGTGTTACTCAACCGTTCGGAAAGAAATTAAACAGAACACGTACACGAGGCGCCCCATCACTCCATTGCCACCACGAGGCACGCATTACAAAAGAGCGCTAAATTAGGGGGTACCCAGATTGCAAACAAGGCGTCGGCCGGGTGAAACGGTGTGCCGCCGACACACTCGCGCGGCCTACCGCAGTGCAACCCACGCACCGATCGCCGAGTGCGATGCGGCGGGTCGACCAGGTTAAGTCCGGCGCGATACACTTGTGAAAGTTGCTCGCGAGCCGAGGTCAGCCTAAAGCTTGATAACCTGTCGCTGGAACCGTGCCCTAGACGTTAGGGCAAAAGCTTCCGCAATCAGATGCTTCTGACTAAGCAGTACACGCGTAGAGCCGGGCAACGACAAGAGAGAGTCGTTCAGAGTTTCACGCACTCATCTGCACGTGTACACACACAAACACATCACACCCCTGCCCGCACAATTTGCGGTTTCAGACACACAGCTAACGTACGTCAGTGTTCCTCATGCTGTATCTGACCACAGTCAAGTACTCTAACAAGGACCAAACTGTCACAACTCTCGCCGCCTTGACTTCGTAATATGTATGTGTGAAATACACTCCTGGCGATTAAAATTGCTACACCACGAAGATGACGCGCTACAGACGCGAAATTTAACCGACACGAAGAAAATGCTGTGATATGCAAATGATTACCTTTTCAGAGTATTCACACAAGGTTGGCGCCGGTGGCGACACCTACAACGTGCTGACATGAGGAAAGGTTCCAACGGATTTCTCATACACAAACAGTAGTTGACCGGCGTTGCCTGGTGAAACGTTGTTGTAATGCCTCATGTAAGGAGGAGAAATGCGTACCCTCACGTTTACGACTTTGATAAAGGTTGAATTGCAGCCTATCGCGATTGCGGTTTATCGTATCGCGACATTGCTGCTCGCATTGGTCGAGTTCCAATTACTGTTAGCAAAATATGGAATCGGTAGGTTCAGGAGGGTAATATGGAACGCCGTGCTGGTTCCCAACGGCCTCGTATCACTAATTGTCGAAATGACAGGCATCTTACCCGCATGGCTGTAACGGATCGTGCAGCCACGTCTCGTCGACAGATGGGAACGTTTGCAAGACAACAACCATCTGCACGAACAGTTCGATGACGTTTGCAGCAGCGTGGACTACCAGCTAGGAGACCATGGCTGCGGTTACCCTTGACGCTGCATCACAGACAGGAGCGCCTGCGATGGTGTACTCAACGACGAACCTGGGTGCACGAATGGCAAAACGTAATTTTTTCAGATGAATCCAGGTTCTGTTTACAGCATCATGAAGGTAGCATCCGTGTTTGGCGACATCGCGGTGAACGCACATTGGAAGCGTGTATTCGTCATCGCCATACTGGCGTATCACCCGACGTGATGGTATGGGGTGCCATTGGTTACACGTCTCGTTCACCTCTTGTTCGCATTGACAGCACTTTGAGCAGTGGACGTTACATTTCAGATGTGTTACGACCCGTGGCTCTACCCTTCATTCGATCTCTGCGGAACCCTACGTTTCAGCAAGATAATGCACGACCGCATGTTGCAGGTCCTGTACGGGCCTTTCTGGATACAGAAAAGGTTCGATTGCTGCCCTGGCCAGCACATTCTCCAGATCTCTCACCAACTGAAAACGTCTGGTCAATGGTGGCCGAGCAACTAACTCGTCACAATACGCTAGTCACTACTCTTGATGAACTGTGGTATCGTGTTGAAGCTGCATGGGCAGCTGTACCTGTCCACGCCATCCAAGCTCTGTTTGACTCAATGCCCAGGAGTATTCGAGGCCGTTATTACGGCCAGAGGAGGATGTTCTGGGTACTGAGTTTTCAGGATCTATGTACCCAAACTAAGTGTAAATGTAATCACATGTCAGTTCTAGTATAATATATTTGTCCAATGAATACCCGTTTATCTTCTGCATTTCTTCTTGGTGTAGCAATTATAATGGCCAGTAGTGTACTAAGCAGGTGATCATAATGTTTGGCGGTCCCTGTCCACCGGTACATAAGATCTTCCTGGTCTTGGTGTGGTTATGACTGTTCCTTCGCGTTTCCACTTCTCAGTCACGTCGCCAGTGTTTAAATGCGTCTGCTGTTACTGTTCCTCTATTGACAATACAATACTGCCCGCCCTTTCGACTCTCCTGACATCTAGTGGTCAATTCCGCATTACATAGGTGAAATGAAATGTCGTGTGGCCAGGTCCTCCCCTTTCGGGTAGTCTTTTGAGTTGACGCCAGTTCGGTGACTTGCGCGTCGATTGGGATGAGATGACAACACAACACCCAGTCCCTGAGCGGAGAAAATCTCCAACCCAACCGGGAATCAAACCCGGTCCCCTTAGCACGGCATTCCGCCGCGCTGACCACTCAGCTATCGAGGCGGCCATTACATAGGTGAATTCGAATGCCGTTGATCATGCTTCATCCTCCTCCTCCTCTTCCCCCCCCCCCTTTCCTTTCTAGTTTACCTTTTTGACATTTCTGTTCTCTGTTTTACCTGCATATATGTATTTTCAATTTTTTTCCCCTCTATTAAATCGTGTTCTGTAGATAATATCAAGAAGGAAAATTTTCAGGGATGAGAAACTAGTAGAAGTACACAGCAATATTAACTTCAATGCAGAATGGAAGGTGTCTAGTCCGCTTTAAGAGAGGGACGTACAAATTTGACCTGGGCGAACAACTCAATTGTAACACAATAAAATATAGCTCCTTTGTGGACACTGTGGTTCTAAACGAGAAATTTTTTTAGGAACATTATAATTGTCCTCATAAGCTCCAGTCCGGAAGTTTCGGTTCGTTCCACACCGCTTATTGTTGGAAGTTCCATCTAGATATCGGAAAGCAAAATACGACACCGAGATCCGGTGACTGCAGATCATTACACTTCACCGCGTACTGTAACGACAGCAGCAGGTACAATGCCATTAGACTCACTCACGTGATCTTTGAACTTATTAGTGCTATCAGATATGGCCATCCAAGAGGATCTAAAGAACCGGTTTGTTTTAATGCAAGAGGGAATGTCTCGCCGATTGCATTTAAACGCGATCTTTCTGCAGAGGGAAAAAGAAGCATTGACTGTACACGTCTTCTGCACCCATTCAGATTGCATCACGTCAGCGGCTGTGAAATCGCCACAGGACGAGCTCTCAGGTTTTTAGAGAGCACTTATAGGCAGCAGAGTACGGCATAACGTCTTAATAAAATCAGTACAACCATTCTGCAGAAAGCCGCTAGCGGAAAACATGCTTTTGTGTGCTGTTTTTTTTTTTTTCAACTCGCAGTCGACCCTTATGGCAATAAGTTTTTATAAAACGTGCAAACAACTAAACACTCCATTTTTAGCTGTCGGACTACTGGTTGGATTAGTTATGCCTGTAATCATATAACAAAAACGTTACGGGAATTTGGAAGTCGAGAAAACGAAGATATACACGTACCATTTCGGAATATTTTTTGTTTGGTAGACTTTAATACAGTGCAACGAAGTTCTTCGCGCCAGCACCTGTAAATAGGCCACCCCTTCGGCGACAAACGTGGTTTTGCACACTGGCGAGACGTAGGCGGAACATCTCACATTGTTGTTTGTTAGACAGTAATCACGACTGAAAGACACGATCACCAGTGGAGAAGATAGAGCTAGCTGCTACTTAGAAAGGACTTGTCTCGGTGGGTGACGGACACGAGTATCGACCCGCAGTTTACTTTTCTGCTGTAACTAAAATCTCACTGTTTTTCGGTATACAGGATCAAATAAACTCCACATGGAAACCTGTATCTGAAACTCTCATCGTCCAAGGCAACAGAGCATCGCATTTACAAGAGACAAGGCCTCTCTACATGGCACCTTTCTCAACCTTTTTCTCTGGCGATCGTGGCAATCAGTCGCGATCACTGAATAACAAACAACATTGCGAGACGTTCCTCCTGTGGTATGTCAGAATACAATGTCACGTTTGCTGCTGAAGGGGTTGCCTAGTCGCAGGCGCCGACCCCTATACCTTCGACCCACTGTGACGTTGCTGGATGACATTTCTGGACACGGGTTCCTATCCTCGATTTGTTCCTCAAGACGACATCTACAACCACTCGATGTTTGTCTTAACATTTCTGGAACACCCTGTGTAAAAGCATCCTGGAATCAAGTGGGTGTTGATGTCAGAGCCTTTGGATTAGAAATCTGATGGCCGCACACTCACAAAGTCGCAAAAAGCTGCCGTTAAATCTTTTTTTTTTTTTTGGGGGGGGGGGCTAGGACGTCAAATGGGTCGACTTGGAGCAGGAGAGTCACCACCGGACACTTTAATTTCCACTGTCTATACTTTTAAAAATAAATTCATAAAATTTTGTCAGCATGACCAGGAAGAATTCAGGATTTACACTCATAGCAGTGGAAGTTCAAAAACATAACAAAATAATTTTTTTACATTTGAAATTTCATCATTTTTTCAATTACTATTGGTTGCTTTTGTTATTATAGGTATATTTTTCTTTATAAGTAAGAGAGATTCTTCGATGAATTTTGCACACTATACCAACCATACTTACAGATGTATGAAACTCTAGAATCCTCCAGATGTATTAAAAACTGTGGTAAAAATTGAGATAATTAACTACAAAATTTTAGTTTCTTCTAAAGGTGAAGTTTAAAATGTAAGAGCTCATTCGTTTTTTCGTAAATTAAATAAATTGTAGTGTTTCATACACCTGTAAGTATGGTTTGTATGCTGCGCAAAATTCATCGAAGAATCTCCCTTACTTATGAAATGTGGCCGAGCGGTTCTAGGCGCTTCAGTCTGGAACCGCGCGACCTCTACGGTCGCAGGTTCGAATCCTGCTTCGGGCATGGATGTGTGTGATGTCATTAGTTAGGTTTAAGTAGTTGTAAGTTCTAGGGGACTGATGACCTCAGATGTTAAGTCCCATAGTGCTCAGAGCCATTTGAACCATTACTTATGAAGAAAAGTGTGCCTATAGCAACAAATGAAGCCAATAGTAAGTGAAAAAATGATGAAATTATTCCTGTCAGAAAATTTATTTTGTTATGTTTTCGAACTTCGACTGCTATGAGTGTGGATCCTGAATCCTTCCCGGTCATGGTGACAAATTTTTATGAATTTATTTGCAAAAGTATAGACCGTGGAAATTAAAATGTCGTGTGGTGTCTCTCCTGCTCCAAGTTGGTGCCTCTCCTGCTCCAAGTCGGCCCGTTTGACGTCCCACCCCACGTTAAAAGAGTCAGCTAAACACTCTAGATAACAATAAAAGCTGCCGCTATATCAGGATCGCATGTGGACTCTATAATGGTTCTTTATTTGCGTGACCATTACGGCACTCCAACCCCAGTTCTCGATACCAGTAATATCGTACTACTTTTCTGCGAAGTAACAGACATATTTTTGTGACAATATTCACATTTGGTTTTATTACTGTATAGGTACTCCGATGTGTCGATATATTACAGTGCTATGGTTCTTGTGTGTATTCATTTCTGTGAGACTGTCATAATCTTAGACTTACTTGTAACCGTTTTGGCGCGAATGCGCACAGAGCAGTCTTTGTTTCACTTTGCACAAGTTAAATTGTTATTTCGATGTGTAAAAGAACAGTCAAGTCTTGTGTCTGGTTAAAGTGGAAATTAAATAAATGTAGATTGATACAAAACTGTTTTCTTGATGATGTGACAATTAAGAAGAAATATATGTAAATTTACAAGAAGTTTAATAAAAATGTGGATCGTGAACACCATGTCAAAAATTATTTCTACTGTACTATAGTTCTGATTTGGGATTGTTTGATCATTAGGAATTTCCTGAAAAATGCATTTGTTAGGTCTTCAAATATTGCTAAAATACAGATCTGGACCTTCTAGCAGTCAAAGTGGAATCACCCTAAAATCAACAAGATGAGCCATAACAACTTCGACGAAATCTACGTCGGAATTGTAGTGGGACTCGAAATTGAAGCGTCACCTATCCACCAGTGTCATCCCAGTTTGCAGGTGAATATAAGTTTAATTTAGTGTTTTGTTTATGCATTTTGTAATATTTGTAATGTTTGTGAATTATGTAAAGTTTTGTATTTATTTTTATGTTTCATGTACTGAGAGGGCGGCGCAACGAACGGAGACAGCATCTTCACTGCCGGGACCAGAGAGAAAATTGCTGGCCACTATACGTCACGGGTCGACAGCCAAAGAGCAACAGAAGATCCTGAAACCGAGTTGTTGTGTCGTGCTTCTAAAAACTGGAAAAATAAGAATTTGTAATGGTTCCACAACAATGACGTCATAGAAAGTTTAATCATGTTGTAAATGTTTAGTCCTATCTTGTCAAGGCTCATGTTCACGTCTATATGTAGTATATATGAAGATAATAAACTAGTGTATACTACAAAAGTTTAAATACGTGTTCCGAGAATTTATTTATGAAGAATTATATTAAGGAAGAAGTATTACTGATTTATTTGACAAGATTATTAATTTTTGACAACGTTCATCGCGAGTTTGAGTCTTAAAAGTTTATTCAATGTGGTTTTAATATTTATTAAAGCAGATAATTTGCATTAATATAATTTCTGAGAAGAAACAAACGACATCTAAATTGAAAAAAGTTTTCGCAAACCAATTGGACTGAGTGACGTAATTCTGAGCATTCAACTCAAATGATGATGTTTTAATTACAGTTTAGTTCAAGAACCATTCAGAGACAACTTTAAAAAGAATTTTTGAAGTGTTTTGTAAATGACGTAGGTGACGAAGTCTCCACATGGTCATATGTCAAAAGAAAATCATTTGTACAAACTTACGTCGTTACACTATAGAATCCATTCAAGATGAGTGCCAAAATTAATGACTTTTTTACAGTGACTTCATTATTTCCATTCTGACGATACCATCCACAGTCAATAACTTTGTTGTTGCCCGATAAAGCGAACATATGCAGCGTGAGCAACATTATTAATCTGATTTCTAACCGACTTTGCAGTGGTGGTATTGTTAGAACTCCCTGCTCCCTTTCCGCCAGGGACGACACAGTAGGTGAAGAGACGGCTGCAGAAGGGTAGGTACGGCTCGGCGGCAACACCGCGCCGCCTGCATAGCACTACGCCTCCATTCATCCCGAGTGTCGGTAATTGCCGCAAAACTGCACACGCGGACGCCGCTTGGCGAACCACGTCACGCGGCCTGTTAACAGCGCGCAGCAAGAAACAGGCGGCGTGCCGCGCGCCTTAGCGGGCACGGCAATCGCGGCAGCTCTCTGGCAATTCGTGTCGCACCCACGTGCTCCGACCAGCCCTCACTGACGAAGCATGCCGCCTTCACACGCCTGCTATCCATACGTATCTGCTCGCATCGGCTTCACTGCCGAGGGGTAATCTAAAAGTCTTACCAATCATCTCGGAAAAACTAGCTGCGGCTATACAAGTAGAACGTTACCATCATCATCATGATCTACACTATGTGATCAAAAGTATCCGGACACCTGCCTGCAATGACTTACAAGTTCGTAGCGCCCTGCATCGGTAATGCTTGAATTCAGTATGGCGTTGGCCCACCCTGAACCTGGATGACAGCTTCCACTCTCGCAGGCATACGTTCAGTCAGGTGCTCGAAGGTTTCTTGGGGAATGGCAGCCCAACCTTCACGGAGTGCTGCACTCAGCAGAGGTATCGATATTGCTCGGTGAGGCCTGGCACGAAGTCGACTTTCCAAAACATGTGTTCTATAGGATTCAAGTCAGGACTCTGTGTAGGCCAGTCCATTACAGGGATTTTACTGTCGTGTAACCACTCCGCCACACGCCATGCATTATGAACAGGTGCTCTATCGTGTTGAAAGGTGCAGTCACCTTCCCCAAATTGCTCTTCAACAGTGGGAAGCAACAAGGTGCTTAAAACATCAATGTAAGCCTGTGCAGTGATTGATTGATGTGGTCTTCAGTCCTGAGACTGGTTTGATGCAGCTGTCCATGCTACTCTATCCTGTGCAAGCTTCTTCATCTCCCAGTACTTACTGCAACCCACATCCTTCTGAATCTGCTTAGTGTATTCATATCTTGGTCTCCCTCTACGATTTTTACCCTCCACGCTGCCCTCCAATGCTAAATTGATGATCCCTTGATGCCTCAGAACATGTCAAGTTGTGCCACAAACTCCTCTTCTCCCCAATTCTATTCAATATCTCCTCATTAGTTATGTGATCTACCCATCTAATCTTCAGCGTTCTTCTGTAGCACCACATTTCGAAAGCTTCTATTCTCTTCTTGTCCTAACTATTTATCGTCCATGTTTCACTTCCATACATGGCTACACTCCATACAAATACTTTCAGAAACGACTTTCTGTCACTTAAATTGTTGTGTCTAGACAAGACAGCCTAGACACAATGAGAGGAAGCCGAAAGGCACGCGCTTAAACTCACGCAGGCTGGCGTGAGGTCTGAAACAGGATACGTAATGAATGCTATAAAGAAAAGTACGTAGCTTCTGGAATACTTAACTTTAATCCACATTTGATTAACATCGCTCTTGAGGATACATGCTTCAATATTAATTATCAATTGAATACGGCGCCTTGCTAGGTCGTAGCAAATGTAGCTGAAGGCTATGCTAACTATCGTCTCGGCAAATGAGAGCGTATTTGTCAGTGTGGCTTCGCTAGCAAAGTCTGCTGTACATCTCGGGCGAGTGCCAGGACGTCTCTCTAGACCTGCCGTGTGGTGGCGCTCGGTCTGCAATTACTGACAGTGGCGACACGCGGGTCCGACGTATACTACCGGACCGCGGCCGATTTAAATGCTACCACCTAGCAAGTGTGGTGTCTGGCGGTGACACCACATAAATCTATACTCGATGTTAGCAAATTTCTCTTCTTCAGAAACGCTTTCCTTGCCATTCCCAGTCTACATTTTATATCCTCTCTACTTCGACCATCATCAGTTATTTTGTTCCCTAAATAGCAAAACTCCTTTACTACTTTAAATGTCTCATTTCCTAATCTAATTCCCTCAGCATCACCCGACTTAATTCGACTACATTCCATTATCCTCGTTTTGCTTTTGTTGCAGTGATAGTGCCACGCAAAACAACTAGGACTGCAAGCCTCCTCCATGAAAAAACACGACCACACCACAACACCAACGCCTCCTAATTTTATTGTTGACACTACACACGCTGGCAGATGACGTTCACTGGGCACTCCCCATAGCCACACCCTGCCATCGGATCGCCACATTGCGTACCGTGATTCGTCACTCCACACAACGTTTTCCACTCTTCAGTTGTCCAATGTTTACGCTCCTTACACCAAGCGAGGAGTCGTTTGTCATTTACCGGCGTGATGTGTGGCTTATGAACAGCCGCTCGACGATGAAATCCAAGTTTTCTCACCCACGCCTAACTATCATAGTACTTGCAGTGGATCCTGATGCAGTTTGGAATTGCTGTGTGATGGTCTGGATAGATATCTGATTATTGCACATTACGAACCTCTTCAACTGTCGGCAATCTCTCTCAGTCAACAGACGATGTTGGGCTGTACGCTTTTGTGCTGTACGTGTCCCTTCACGTTTCCACTTCACTATCACATCGGAAACAGGCGATCTAGGGATGTTTAGCAGTTTGGAAATCTCGAGTACAGACGTATGACACAAGTGACACCCAATCACTTGACCACGTTTGAAGTTCGTGAATACCACGGAGCGCCCCATTCTGCTCTCTTACGACGTATAACGACTACTGAGTTCGCTGATATGGAATACCTGGGAGTAGGTGGCAAAACAATGCACCTAACATGAAAAAAGTATGTTTCTGGTCGTGTCCGGATACTTTTGATCACTTAGTGTACGTATGGGATTGGGCTTTTTGATCGTTTCTTCACCTTCAAGACTGCTAAAGTCATCTCTTCACTGGTCTTCCTAAAGATCTTTTGCATCTTTGTTTACATTGTTTTACTATTTTACTGATTCTTGCACCTGACGTACAGTTTGTGTGTTCTTTCCATCTTATCTGATATTCATTTATTGTGTAGGTGTGTTTTGCATATTCGGTTCATCTCGAATATCATCATTTCTATTTTGATCATTTAAGATACGGACCAATTACGACGCCGATTCGGAGAGTAAGGTCCGATCGGTCTCAAAATGGAAACCACAGTGAAAATCAAAAATGTCTTATTTGCAACAGGTAGCTACATCTTCCAGCTTCTTCTCTAGATAGTCGCCGCTCCGATTTAGTCATTTGTCGTAGCGTTGTACCAACTTTCCAAAACCTTTGTCATAATAGGCAGCGGCCTGGCTTCCTGCCAATTCTCTACGCTAGTCTACAGCTCGTTGTCTGTACCAGAAGATCGTCTTCATACCCAGCGGTTCATGTGAGCAGAGATGAAACTCAGGGAGTCAATTACGGCTCCATTGTGGGTGATCAAACACTTCCCATCGAAAACGCTGCGGCAGCATCTTTCACTGACCCTTCAGAGTGCGGCCTAGATTGTTGTCATCCAGAAGGAAACGCATGACATTTATGGTATGCGGTCTGCATGACATCAGGCAAAATCTGACACCAGGCCCTCATACTTGGCGGGAGACACTGTTGTTCCAAGCATGTTTATGTGCTCACTGTGTGCTCAGAACTGAAAAGAATGACGTGACGCGTTCGACGGGCATACCATAGACACGTGCAAAGCATCATCGGATTTTCACTGTGTCTTCCATTTCGCCTCCCATCGGACCTTACTTTCCGAACAGCCCTCATAAGTGACAAAGTCAGCATGGAGACAGTGATCTGTAAACTTGAACGTCATGGCCTATGTTTTATTCAAATTTTATTAAAATGTAGAAATCAGATTCTATTAGTTTCAGTCACTTACACAGCCATCTTCAGTTCTGGATGGAAACATGCAGTGTCCAGATCAAGAGACTAAGCAAGACACTTAGTCATTACAGTGTTACCATTTTTAAGGACATGTCAATTTAGACTCATAGTTACAATATACCTATGCAAAACCTATTGTACAAACACTGCTGTGGTAATCTGAAAATGACATAAGTCATAATGCACAGTCACAGTGTCAGTCGAAGTTGACCTGATTAAAATATCAAATAAAGTTTGATGGTAAGGAACTCCACACCGATTTAAAATATTCCATAATGATGGTCTAGACTGTCAAAAGCTATTTTTCTTTAATCAACGAAGTTTTTGTGCAGTGGGGAATTGCATTTTTTGGTTTGTTCTATTACATTTCACTAAGGCTGATCTTTGTTGATGGGCCCTGAAGATTGTGAGAACCAAGTATTTCGCCACAGCACTGTGTATGAAACATTCTCGGGTTTCTAGTCGTGTCAATTCAGAGTATAAACTCGAGCTTTCGATGGTTGCCTCCATCATCTTCGTCAGGAGCAACTGACTGTCAAAACTCCTGCTGTAGTGGTCTTATATAACTCAAAGACGGCTTCTGATTGGTCGGTAGTTACGTCATGCTGTCGCAGATGATATCAGCGTCTGCGATGTTGGCGCCATAGCTCCCACCGTAGCGTAACCATTACGACGAATATCTCTGACTCTTCTCTACATCGAGAGCTCGTCGCCATTGAGATTATACCTGCTGTCACAGTTGAAGATTTTCTCACACATTCTCATTTCTGCAGCCTCCGTAGTTACAGAATCTAAGTATGTAGGAGCCTGGGACAAGAATTTTGTTTCGTCAAACAGTATTTTGTTTGTTTTGGAGGTTGTGTTGAGCAACTGAAGATTTCTCCAGTTCTTGGTTTTTAATATGTAGTTGATGTTCTGCTCAGCAGTCGGAAACAGTACGGATGGACTGACCAATACAATTGCTGCCGCTCTCATAGGGGATGTAAGTCCCAGGGATCCTGAGTAGCAAGGCGTAATTACTGAGCAATCAGAAGCCGTCTTTGGGCTATGTAAGGCCATCACAGCAGCAGTCTTGACCCCTCTTCCCCGACGTCATCGAACGTACGGATACCTCTTTTCCTCCCCTTGCTCCTATCTTCCAGTACTTGGGCCACACACCACCATCTGAACTTAACACTCTCATCACTACACCTTCCTTCTCTGCCGATGACCAACTCCTACGCCTCACGCATCTCCTCTTCCCCCAGCTCAACTCCCGTCACTCCGCCATTTTCGTCTCCCTCGGCCTCGAAAAGGTCTACCTCCAGACCTACACTATTCCTGTCCGTCTGATTGCCTCCTTCCTTTCAGAACTGTGAAGTAACTTGACGAAAAGAAGGGATGGGCTGATAGGGCACATTCTGAGACATCATTGGATCACCAGTTTAGTATTGTAGGCATGTTCAGGGAGGGGAGGAGGGGGGGGGGGGCAAAGGGGCAAAACTTGTAAATGGGAACCAAGAGATGAACACAGTAGGCAAGTTCCAAAGGACGTAGGTTTCAGCAGTTATTCGGAGAGAAAGACGCTTGCAATGGACACAGTAACGCGGAGAGATGCATCAACCATTCCTCGGACTGAATGCCACAACGACAGTAATATAGCTGCAGAACATCAGTATGACAATACTGTCAAAATGATGTTGAATGTGTATGTACGTGGTGTTGACATATTAGCATCCTCATATCACTTACCCATTTTTCGCTTAGATTAACACGTATTCAAGAACAGGATTTCAAAACAAGTTAGGCAGATGTGTGCGCAGCCTCACTCCTCTTCTCTCGCTTTCAAGATCACGCGAATAGGAGGGCTCTGGTTGTCACTCCGTTTTTACAGTACTTGATACCCGGGAATTAGGCGGCTGCGGTGGGGCAAGCATGCGGTGCGGGCGAATGTTTTAAACCCGTACTCTGAGAAGGTCATAAATACTGGGGCTGATATCTTGCAAGTGTACTTCTTCCTCCTTAAAATATGATGTCAAGTGGTGACGTTTCCTTGTGAATAATGGAAAGAGCAACATCACCAAGTCGCAAAAGCACATAAAACTGTCAATCGAAAATCGATATCTGATAATTTTTTATCGTCGTGGCACTAATCAGTCTGGTCTACCTTTACTTGTGGTAAGCTTCTAAGGTCTTGAGATCACTCCGTGAATCAGCGATGTTGCTACAGGACTTTGCGTTGTTCTTATAACAGAACACTTAGAAGAAAATTTCACATCCAGCTTATTTGGGAAGATGTGTGCGGTATGTTGATACAAGAAATTTGAAATTCTGTTGTTTGATGAGTAATGAGATAAATTGAGGGCAGTAAAAATTAGTCTTAAAAAAAGTTTTACGTAAATTCCCTAGTGGCTTTTGCATGCGGCGGAATGTTATGTATATTGAAAAACATACTTTCTCAGCTCTCACAAAAGAAAGAGAAATGGGCGAAGCTTTTCACTCCCTTGCATAGCAATGTATAGTTGGCAGTCGCTCTAGGACCACGCCTTACAACACCGGTAGTAGTTTCCTATGCTGCTTGATGTTTCGACCACGTAACGGAAAAGCCTATAGGGAGCTAAATTTTACGGCACCGGTAAGGATAATTAAATGCTTGCGTTCACGGAAAGTCTAATTAGCGGTTTACATAAGACGTGACGAAAACTACCGGTTATCCCGGCTCCGCCGCTGGCCGGCGAAACCAGAAGGCGACGACTCGGTCACTTAGACAGGTTCATCCTAACGGCCTGTATACTTAGTCTTCTCTGCGGTGTGCCTCGTGACGTTGTTATTCCTCAGATAAAATAAGACCAAAGGTGCGAAGCGAATTACCTTTCTGATGTAACGTTATTGACTATAGGAATTATTTTACAGGTTAAGAGGGTAGCAAGTTTTAACAGCAAGTGCAGAACATTGCTATGGAATTCCAAGTGACTTGAACGTTGCATTTCATTTCAAAGTTATTTAGATACATGACACTATTTTCCAATATAGTTACCAGGTCCCTTACGAATGAAATAAATAGGAAGTGAAGAGAAGCAAGGCGAAAAGGGTACATGAAAAATGCGAAAAATTCGAAAAAGAAATGATTTCGGGAGGTCTGACTCAACATACACAAAAGTGAAAACAACTTTCGGTGAAATTGAAAGCAAGGGTAATAACATTAACAGTGCAATGGGAATTCCACTGTTGAATGAAGAGTAGAGAGCGGATAAGGAGAGAGCAGGTAAGTGGAAAGAGTACGTTGAGGGCCTCTATGAGGAGGAGGACTCGTCTGATGACGTGATAAAAGAAGAAACAGGTGTCGACAGAGAAGACAAAGAGGATCCAATATTAAAATCAGAAGTTAGAAGAGCTTTGGAAGACTTAAAATCAAATAAGGCAGAAGGAATAAATAACATTCCATAGGAATTTCTAAAATCATCGGGAGGAAATAGCAACGAAACAATTATTCACGTTGGCGTGTAGAATGTATGAGATTGGCGACATACCCACTGACTTTCGGAAAAATATCGTCCACAGATTTCCGAAGACTGCAAGAGCTGAAAAGTGCGAGAATTATCGCAGAATGAACATAACAGCTCATGCATCCAAGTTGCTGACAAGAATAATGTACAGAACGCTGATAAAGAAAACAGCGAACCTGTTAGATGACGGTCTGTTTGGCTTTAGGAAACGTAAAGGCATCAAAGAGGCAATTCTGACGTTGTGGATGGTAATGCAAGCAAGACTAAAGCAAAATCGACACGTTCATAGGATTTGTAGACCTGGAAAAAGCATTCGACAATGTAAAATGGTGCAAGATGTTCGAAATCCTGAGATTAATAGGGGTAAGATAGAGGAAAAGACGGGTAATATACAATGTGTATAAGAACCAAGAGGGAATAATAACAGTGGAAAAACAAGAACTAAATGCTCAGATTAAGAAGGGTGTAAGACAGGGAATATAGTCTTTCACCTCTACTGTTCAATCTATACGTATAAGAAACAATGACAGAAATAAAATAAAGGTTGATGATATTGCTGTCCTCAGTGAAAACGAAGAAGAATTACAGGACCTGTTGAACGGATTGAACAGTCTAAGGAGTACAAAATACGGACTGAGAGTAACCCAAAGAAAGACGAAAGTATTGAGAAGTAGCAGCAATGAGAACAGCGAGAAACTTAACATCAGTATTGACGATCTCGAGGTTGATGAAGTTAACGAATTCTACTACCTAGGCAGCAAAATATTGCTGCCTAGGTAGTAGAATTCGTTAACTTCATCTACCTCGAGATCGTCAATACATGACGTACGGAGCAAGGAGGACCTTCAAAACGGACTAGCACTAGCAAAAACGCCATTCCTGGTCAAGAGACGTCTACTAATATCAAAGATAGGTCTTAACTTGAGGAATAAATTTCTGAGAAGTACGTTTGGAGCACAGTATTGTAGTTTTAGTGAGACATGGAGTGTGTGGAAACCGGAACAAAATAGAAGCATCTGACAGATGCTACAGAAAAAAATTGGGTGGGACTGATAAGGTAAGGATTGGGGAGGTATTCCGCAGAATCAGCAAGGAAAGGAATATACGGAAAACGCTGTCAAAAAGAAGAGACAGGATGATAGGACAGCTGCAAAGACATCAGGGAATAGCTTCCATGTTACTAGAGGGAGCTATAGAGGGTAAAACTGAAGAGGAAGACAGAGATTGGAATACATCCAACAAATAATTGAGGACGTAGGTTGCAAGTGCTACTCTGAGATAGAAAGAATGGTATAGGAGGGGAATTCTTGGCAGGGTGCATCAAATCAGTCAGAAGTCTGACGTCCAAAAAAAAAATAAATAAAAAATAAATAAATAAATAAATAAATAAATAAAAAAGTGACCAAGTCTCTGTAAATAATGGTCGGAACTTCCTAGCAATCACTCAGTTCCTCGATGATACAAAGTTGCTCCTTGGTGATGGCACCAATCGAGAACCACTGTGTGAACGCTCTAATCTGTGATTGTTGCGAATTATTTCTTCAGTTGGCTGGGCATTATCGTCTGTGGTCGATGTCCATGGTCTTTCTTCCTGATTATTATCAGCTACGTCTGTGGGGACTCGGTCCGGTCGTAGGCACCAGTTCTCTACGGTTGGACGTAACAGTGGATTTGGTTCACATACTGCCAGGAATTTAGAGGGGAATATGTGCTCAATTTAGACGTTTTGCCAACAAGAACTGTACTGTGTCGCGTATTTTGAACTCGGAGTTCGTTTCCAGTTCTCGCGCCATTTCACTCTCACCCTGAACTGGAACTCAGTAACATATCTGCGATATAACTGGTCGGTAGGTGCAACATTAATAGCCCGCACGCCCAATGACTAGTTTACACGCCTGCACTGTCGACCGTTTTTTCGTCACACGACATAGACTTGACATTACAAAAAGTAGGTATCAAATGAGTGTGAATTGTTGGAGGGAATTATGTATCACAACATTTTGCTACAGGCTAGACGTTACATCACTAGTTAACACAACTTCACATCTCATACCTAATGCATATTTAATTATTGGGCTTGATAAACACCGGAAGTAGCTCTAATGCTCGTTATTGGCTAAGTCAGGTTGAGTTCGTATTTTTCGAAAAATGAGGTCGTAATCTGATGGTTACTCTGCGTCGCTTAGTACATATGTCTTCCTGCATGGTCCATATCACCTTATACAGTCAGAAATTGCAGTTGCGTTGCCCACCCCCCCCCCCCCTCTGCCCCTCACCACCCACCGCCCCCTTCAGGGACACCTTGCCTTTAATATTGCCCCAAGGAAAGGAGTCGCATGTGTTCAGATCCGGAGTATATGGCGGCCAGTCGAGGCCCATGCCAGTGGCCTCTGGGGAACCCAGAGTTAGAATAAGGCCCCCAATGTACTCCTCCAGGACATCAAACACTCTCCTGCTTCCATGGGGTCGAGCTCCGTTTTGCATGAACCACATCTTGTCGAAATCAGGGTCACTTTAGATAATGGGGAGGAAATCATCTTCCAAAACCTTCACGTGCCGTTCGGTAGTCACCGTGCCATCAAGGAATATCGCACCGAATATTCCGTGTCTGGACATTGCCCACCACACAGTCACCCGTTGTGAGTGAAGAGACTTATCGATCGTGAAATACGGATTCTCAGTCTCACAGATGCGCCAATTTTGCTTATTGACGAACTCATCCAAATGAAAATGGGCTTCATCGCTAAACAAAACCAACATGCGCGTACAAATTCCCATAATGCCCCGCGGCCCACTGTGGTGTTTGAAGGTCCTAACGCAAACCGTTGAGAATTTATGACGATTTTATTTCGTACAGTTCAATAATTGTCACCCTGTACATTAGAGATCAAATGGTTCAAATGGCTCTGAGCACTATGGGACTAAACATCTATGGTCATCAGTCCCCTAGAACTTAGAACTACTTAAACCTAACTAACCTAAGGACATCACACAACACCCAGCCATCACGAGGCAGAGAAAATCCCTGACCCCGCCGGGAATCGAACCCGGGAACCCGAGCGTGGGAAGCGAGAACACTACCGCACGACCACGAGATGCGGGCCATTAGAGATCGATTTTTTTAAAGAATCAGCCGTGGAGTGGTACGGCAAGAAAGCAAGAATGAATTGATTGTTAGTGTTGATAACGATCATCCTCCTTTACCTCCTCTGCATTACTGCAGATGACGTCTCACTGAGCACATTTGTTCTGTGCATTCAGTACACGTGAGGCGCCTAGTTGTTTCCACTGCACTGTGTGGAATACGAAGGTTCTGTTATAGTTCACTAACCTGCTGTCTTCAAGTTGATGTCCCCAGCGCAGAAAACAGCACGCAGGTCATAGGTTCTGTATCTTGAGGCTGAAACTGACTTTTAGCGAGGTTCTGTTCTGAAATAATGTATCACTTCTTTGGGATGCCATTCGCGTATTTTAATATAGCCACACGAGAAGACTACATGATCTTAATATAACACCTTCTGACACAGCAAAGTACATGATCAATGTTTACGAAAATGTATCTTTACACTATTTGTGGCACGTGTCTGTGCCTCATGACTGTCGGAGTGAATCTTTTAATACTGAATACTGGCAAACACATCCTGCTACAGGCAACATGACTGTTCGTCTCGACTGCCTAATCCAGAGAGACGAACAGCCCGAAACACGCCATACCAGGGAAGGTGTGACCCCAACGCTTCCGAAGTGCTTCGTCTGCAGTTTCGTCAGTCTCTTGTTTTTGATTTAAATTGTTTTAATAACTCTAAAATGACTGATTGATAGTCAGCTGTTGAGAGATATTTATATTAAAAAGTGAAGTCATTCCAGTGAGTAGTTTAACTAATAATAATAACTATACTTTAACGTTTTGGCGCCCTTGCTCCGAAAACAGCAGCCGATCACAGAGCAGTTGCATTATGCAGGCGGTCTTTCTCACGGGAATGGTACCGAATCTAACATCTGTCACAGGTACCCCACACCACATTTCGTCATCTATACACTTCTTGCATCTCCACTGCTCTGGGAACCGCTTCTTGGAGCCTAATATGATGGCTGACTAAGCCAGAAATATTAGTGGTTATTGGTAATACACTGAATTTACTAAATACCATCCTTTGTGCCCAACAGTCTGCTATGACACGTATTGCCGTAGATGTTTACCGTGGTAGGCTGCAGTGCGAAATAGTAATATGCCTTAGATCACTGCAGACACGAGCTACGTGGAAGCTGGCGTATTAAAGTGAAGAGAGAGAGAGAGAGAGAGAGAGAGAGACTGGAGGGGGGAGGGCTTTAGCCATGCGGCAATCGCCGGATGTTACGCGTCCAAAACGAAGAAGCCGACCGCAGCGCTATCATCAAGCCGTCGGCTATTATGAGTGCAGCTCCCGTTAAAACATTCAGCTAGAGCCGACAAGCGGTAAAAAAAAGGAAGAAAGAAGAGCCCTTAACATGTCTTGCGACGCCTCGCTCCTGCAACCCTCCCACCCAACACGGGTGCGATAGTTCCTGCACTACTCGCCGATCAGCGAGACCAGGAGGGTAAAAAAAAAAAAAAGCGAAAAGCTGCCAACGGTGTTACATGTTTTGGAAATCACTAGCCTGCTGCTACCCTACCTGAAACTCATTACCTGCTGGTTTACGATCCGGGTCGTACGTTCCGACTAGACAGCCGAGCAAGCCTCCCGATATGGGGCCGCGTGGCGGGGCCTTTGCGTTCTATGATCTATTTGAACGAGTGATCGGGACAACGGAAGAGCCGCTTGATTTAACGGTCGGCGGAGAAAATTGTACCAGATTAGATGTGTCAATACGAGTATTAAAAAGCTGAGTTACAGCTACGCCGAGAACGGCACGGAGGAAATCATTTTCTTTTTTAATTAATGCGCAGTCTTTGCTCGACACCCGGCCTGCCCCGACCTTAATACAAGTGTGTAAGAGTGACGATATCTCCGGCAATTAACGGTGGCCTTCTTAGCATCTGCAGGACTGGTCACGAGAAGACGCGAGCCCGCAGGACCGCTTGATAAGTTTGGCATCCGCAATCCTACACCATACAATCACTACCATTTTCCACTGCAGAAAAGTGAACCATCCTCGGTTAGCGGTCGCAGTATCTGACTATCGCGTGGTATTAATCTCCGACAGCCACAATGAGTTCTTTTGAACAGAGGGCTGGAACGAAGCCCTTTCGTCATTTTATTTCTTTATTTTCTTTCTTATTTTGTTCCTTAAGATCCTGCGTGAGGAAAGTATGATACTGAGTCAAGATTTGACAGAGCACTAAGTCGAAACAAGGTCCCGGGAGTAGACAATATTCCGTTAGAGCCACTGGTAGCCAGTCATGACAAAACTCTTACATCTGGTGAGCAAGACGTATGAGACAGGCGAAATACTCTCAGACTTTAAGAAGAATACAAAAACGCCAATTCCAAAGAAAGCAGGTGTTGACAGGTGTGAAAATTACCGTACTATAAGTTTAATTAATCACGGTTGCAAAAAACTAACACGAATTCTTTACAGGCGCATGGAAAGACTGGTAGAAGCCGACTTCGGGGAAGATCAGTTTCGATACCGTAGAAATGTAGGAACACGCGAGGCAATACTGATCCTACGACATATCTTGGAAGACAGGTTAAGGAAAGGCAAACCTAGCTTTATAGCTTTTGCAGACCTAGAGAAAGCTTTTGGCAAAGTTGACTGGAATAGTCTCTCTCAAATTCTGAAGGTGGCACAAGTAAAATATAGGGAGTGAAAGGCTATTTACAATTTGCACAGAAACCAGATGGCAGTTATAATAGTCGGGGGCCACGAAAGGGAAGTAGTGGTTGAGAAGTGAGTGAGACAGGGTTGTAGCCAATGCCCGATGTTATTCAATCTGTATATTGAGCAAGCAGTAAAGGAAAGAAACGAAAAATTTTGAGTAGGAATTAAAATCCATGGAGAAGGAATAAAAACCGTGAGGTTTGCCGATGACATTGTAATTCTGTCAGAGACAGCAAAGGAGTTGGAAGAGCAATTGAACGGAATGGACAATGCCTTGAAAGGATGATATAAGATGAACATCAACAAAAGCAGAACGAAGATAATCGAATTAAATGAGGTGATGCTGAGGGAATTAGATGAGGATATGAGACACTCAAAGTGGTAGATGAGTTTTGCTCTTTAGGAAGCAAAACACCCGATGATGGTCGAAGTAGGGAGGACATAAAATGCAGCCTGGCGATGGCAAGGAAAGCGTTTCTGAAGAGGAGAAATTTGTTAACATTGAGTATAGAATTAAGTGTCACGAAGTCTTTTCTGAAAGTATTTGTACGGAGTGTAGCAATGCATGGAAGTGAAACATGGACGATAAACAGTTTAGACAAGAAGATAATAGAAGCTTTTGAAATGTGATGCTACGGAAAAATGCTGAAGATTTGATGGGTAGATCACGTAACTAATGACGAGGTACTGAATAGAATTGGGGAGGAATTTGTTGCCCAACTTGACTAACACAAGGGATCGGGGTTGATAGGACACGTTCTGAGACATCAAGGAATCACCAATTTGGTATTGGAGGGTGAAAATCGTAGAGGGAGACCAAGAGTTGAATACACTAAGCAGATTAAGAGGGATGTAGGTTGCAGTAGGTACTCAGAGATGAAGAGGCTTAATCACAATAGAGTAGCATGGAGAGCTGCATCAAACTAGTCTTTGAGCTGAAGACCACAACAACAACAACAACAACAACAACATAATACGGAATCAGGTAATTATTTCTAAACAGTTACATACTTACTTAAATATTTGCATGCCCCGTGGCAAAAGGAGGAGTAATACCTCGGATGATAGTCCCCTGCAAGGGTGATCAATTAAGAAGACGAACGATTCTTATCGTGGAAGAAAATGACAATCTTTGAGCCAGAGAAGACGGAAGAGACTTTCTTCCTGACAGCGGAAGCGGCGTCGTCAGTATCATCACAATACAGAAGATACGGGCAGTCAAAATGGCTTGCGAAGATATTTCCTGGCATGGCCAGGACGACTTGAATGGCAAGGAAACTACGATGTGGAGGGCAACGGGATACCACCACATTATTTCCTACTTATAGCAGCCACGGAGAGTGCAGAGAACGGTTGCAGCCGCAAGTCGCAGTTTTTAGAAGAAGAACAACAACAACAACAACAACAAGTAGATGGTGATGAGGATTTAGGCAGATTCTCTCACAGAAGAGATACAATACTGAAACACACTTACGTACGTTCATGTAACTCTATGAAGATAAATCTACGTTACAGGTACATGGGTACTTCACATTATGTTTCAGGAATATTGAGTGGCTTAGAATGGCAGAACACAACTTTCTCTCTCTCTCTCTCTCTTTCTTTTCACTTTTTTTTGTCTAACAAGAGTTTAATATTCACTAGACATGTGGTGAAGGGACGGCAGTAATAAAGGTTTATGAAGGGCTATTTACAATCTGTACACAAACCAGATGGCATTTATAAGAGTCGAGAGGCATGAAAGAAAAGCAGTAGTTGAGAAGGGAGTGAGACAGGATTGTTGCCTATCCCCGATATTATTCAATCTGTACACTGAGGAAGCAGTGCAGGAAATCAAAGAAGAAAAAAGTGGTTCAAATGGCTCTGAGCACTATGGGGCTTAACATCTGTGGTCATCAGTCCCCTAGAACTTAGAACTACTTAAACCTAACTAACCTAACGACATCACACACATCCATGCCCGAGGCAGGATTCGAACCTGCGACCGAATCAAAGAAAAGACTGGAGCGGGAGTTAAAGTTCAGAGGGGAGAAATAAAAACTTTAAGGTTTTGCCGATGACAGTGTAATTCTGTCAGAGGCAGCAAAAGGGCTTAGTAAAGCAGCTGAACTGAATGGACAGTGTGGCCGAGCGGTTCTAGGTGCTTTAGTCGGGAACCGTGCGGCCGCTACGGTCGCAGGTTCGAATCCTGCCTCGGGCATGGATGTGTGTGATGTCCTTAGGTTAGTTAGGTTTAAGTAGTTCTAAGTTCTAGGGGACTGATGACCTCAGATGTTAAGTCCCATAGTGCTCAGAGCCATTCGAATGGACAGTCTCTTGAAAGGAGACTATAAGACGAACATCAACAAAAGAAAAACAAGGTTAACTGAATGTAGTCGAATTAAATCAGGTGATGCCGAGGGAATTACATTAGGAAACGAAATTCTTAAAATAGTAGATCAGTTTTGCTACTTTGGCAACAAAATAGCTGATGATGGCCGAAGTAGAGAGGATATAAAATGTAGACTCGCAATGGCAAGAAAAGCATTTCTGAAGAAGAGAAATTTGTTGACATTGATTTGTTAGGAAGTATTTTCTGAAAGTACTTGTGTGGAGTGTAGCCATGAATGAAAGCGAAATATGGACGATAACCAGTTTAGACAAGAAGACAATAGAAGATTTCGAAATGTGGTGCGACAGAAAAATGCTGAGGACTATACCCGGAAGATAACCTAACTAAGGAGGATGTAATGAATAGAATAGGAGAGAAAAAGTAATTTGTGATATAACCTAATGATAAGAAGAAGAGATGTGTTGATAGGACACGTTCTGAGACAGCACGGGATTATCAGTTTAGTACTGGAGGGAAGTGTAGGGGGTAAAAATCGTAGAGGGAGACCAAGCTATTCAGAAGGATGTAGGTTGCAGTAATTATTCCGCGATGAAAAGGCTTCCACAGGATAGAGTACAATGAGAGCTGCATGAAACGAGTCTTCCGACTTAAGGTCACAACAACGAGAAGCTCAAAATGGATGTCTTACGTTTGTATAGTGCCATCAGTGTGTTAGGTTGAAAGAGGAACTATTCATCACTACATATTATGAGTTAAAGTACGTGGTCATGTTTTCTGTCGGTACGTAAAGGTTAATCTCAGGAACTACTGTAGGAAAATGGTTCAAATGGCTCTGAGCACTATGGGACTCAACTGCTGTGGTCATTAGTCCCCTAGATCTTAGAACTACTTAAACCTAACTAACCTAAGGACATCGCACACATCCATGCCCGAGGCAGGATTCGAACCTGCGACCGTAGCAGTCACACGGTTCCGGACTGCGCGCCTAGAACCGCGAGACCACCGCGGCCGGCACTACTGTAGGAGTATTGATACTGTTTTCATTAATAGACAGACTGAATGACGAGGACTATTTGTGTATATAATTTTTGAATATTTTCAGATTTCCTGGCTAATGGCTCTGAGCACTATGGGACTTAACATCTTAGGTCATCAGTCCCCTAGAACTTAGAACTACTTAAACCTAACTAACCTAAGGACATCACACACATCCATGCCCGAGGCAGGATTCGAACCTGCGACCGTAGCAGTCCCGCGGTTCCGAACTGCAGCGCCTAGAACCGCTAGACCACCGCGGCCGGCTCAGATTTCCTGCACAATGATGAATTAAAGTCCCCCGCCGCTTATTGCTGCCTGTATGTGAAGACTAAACTATTGTAGGGATTCTGACACGGATTTCAATAACAGACTGAGTTACGTAGTAGACAGACTGATTCACGAGGAAGATTTGTGTATATAATGTGTAAATATTTCTTGCAAATTGGCTGAACTATGGCGATGTTTGTCGCGCCTCCTAAGAAGTTTCCTGGCGTATGCTGCTGAAATCCTTTTAGTTATGGTAGAATTTTGGGTTCGTATTCAGTTGCGTGACGTTGTTCTCTGAATTTTTAACATAAGTAAGCGCAGTGACCCGTAAAATTGCCGCTGCAACGGACAAGACGTGTGGCCGTAGATGTTTAGTTCTACCCGTGCGAAGCTGGGACGGTAGAGATATGTGAGTATTTTGCTGCCAAGCAGTTTAGATTTTTGAAATTACAGGAGGAACAAGTGATCATTGTATGTTAGGCTTCACAGAAACTGCTGCTTTGGGGAGATGAGAGAAACGACCCTGCACTGTTTTAATATGCATAAATCACTTAGGTCCACCCCCATAGCAGAGTAGTCAGAATATCTGACAGCTTGCGGGAACCCTGGGCTAATTTTCCGGTACTACCAAGTATTTTTAAACATTAATAAATTTTCAAAGTGGCGCGCTCTGTTTGGTAATGTCAGTTGTTGTAGTATAAGCTCCGATATGGAAAAGCCGATATAAAAAGACTAGGGGAGCAGTATGCATAAATCACAAGCCCATCCGAAGTGACTTTTAGAGATGTCTTTAGCTAAGGTAATACAGTCTGTGATTAGCATCATATGGTCTGCCATACTTGATTGAGGAGCAGGCTTCTTACAACGTAAGAAAAAAACTAGGCTCTTACAATCTGTAACGCTGGTATATTAGCAAAGCAGCAGAAATTTTCTTTCGTCTTTACTGGTCACCGTTTAGTGACTTTGAGTTTACACAAAAACAGATTTCATTTGCAGTACTTGTGCGACTGAATAACGTTGTTGGCATGAGAGACCCTATACAAAGGCACCGTATTTTTCAATATTTTGTTTTTCAGTGTAGAATACAACGAACATTCGACAAAGGCGGTTTAATAGGTGTAGTACAGAACTGGTTGAAGAAGCAGCTGTAATTCGTGTACATGGCGTAGGAGGGTTGCGCAAAACTCAGTTCGCCGGCCGCTGTGGCCGAGCGGTTCTAGGCGCTTCAGTCAGGAACAGCACTACTGCTACGGTCGTAGGTTCGAATCCTGCCTCGGGCATGGATGTGTGTGGTGTCCTTAGGTTAGTTAGGTTTAAGTAGTTATGAGTCTAGGGGACTGATGACCTCAAATGTTAAGCCCATAGTGCTTAGAGCCATTTGAATTTGAAAACACAGTTCAAGGCAATCGCACCATTTTAAAGTGATACTTGTAAGGTCTCCACCTTTCCCTTCTCTTCGTTTTGTCCTCGGCCTCAGTAGACAAACAATTTTAATTTAGGCGATATATTCCCGGTCAGAAACGAACCTTGTCGTCAGATTAGAGTGTAGGTACCAATCACAGTCGGGCGTGGTTTTCACTGATAGTGATGAACGCGTTAGGTCACAAATATGCTAATTTATTAACATGTAGTAATCCGTAAGACACACTTTCCAGATTCTAAGATTTGATAAAATAATCATTAATACTATGGCCTCTACCATTTGATACACGAACGAGCGCGCATAGCCAACGTCCATTTTCAAGAAGGGACGTCGAACATGTGTGCAGAACTATTATATCTATATCTCTAACGTCGATCAGTTGTAGAATTTTGGAACACGTATTATGTTCGAGTATAATGACTTTTCTGGAGAATAGAAATCTACTCTGTAGGAATCAGCATGGGTTTCGAAAAAGGCGGTCGTGTGAAACCCAGCTCGCGCTATTCGTCGACGAGACTCAGAGGGCCATAGACACGGGTTCCCAGGTAGATGCCGTGTTTCTTGACTTCCGCAAGGCGTTTGATACAGTTCCGCACAGTCGTTTAATGAACAAAGTAAGAGCATTTGGACTATCAGACCAATTGTGTGATTGGATTGAAGAGTTCCTAGATAACAGAACGCAGCATGTCATTCTCAATGGAGAGAAGTGTTCCGAAGTAAGAGTGATTTCAGGTGTGCCGCAGGGAAGTGTCATAGGACCGTTGCTATTCACAATATACATAAATGACTTGGTGGATGACATCGGAAGTTCACTGAGGCTTTTTGCAGATGAAGCTGTGGTGTATCGAGAGGTTGTAACAATGGAAAATTGTACTGAAATGCAGGAGGATCTGCAGCGAATTGACGCATGGTGCAGGGAATGGCAATTGAATCTCAATGTGGACAAGTGTAATGTGCTGCGAATACATAGAAAGATAGATCCCTTATCATTTAGCTACAAAATAGCAGGGCAGCAACTGGAAGCAGTTAATTCCATAAATTATCTGGGAGTACGCATTAGGAGTGATTTAAAATGGAACGACCATATAAAGTTGATCGTCGGTAAAGCAGACGCCAGACTGAGATTCATTGGAAGAATCCTAAGGAAATGCAATCCGAAAACAAAGGAAGTAGGTTACAGTACGCTTGTTCGCCCACTGCTTGAATACTGCTCAGCAGTGTGGGATCCGTACCAGATATGGTTGATAGAAGAGATAGAGAAGATCCAACGGAGAGCAGCGCGCTTCGTTACAGGATCATTTAGTAATCGCGAAAGCGTTACGGAGATTATAGATAAACTCCAGTGGAAGACTCTGCAGGAGAGACGCTCAGTTGAAGTTCGAGAACATACCTTCACCGAAGAGTCAAGCAGTATATTGCTCCCTCCTACGTATATCTCGCGAAGAGACCATGAGGATAAAATCAGAGAGATTAGAGCCCACACAAATGCATACCGACAATCCTTCTTTCCACGAACAATACGAGACTGGAATAGAAGGGAGAACCGATAGAGGTACTCAGGGTACCCTCCGCCACACACCGTCAGGTGGCTTGCGGAGTATGGATGTAGATGTAGATGTAAAGCGAGGTCGCAGCCACTGCAAGGTGTGGCTTAAACAATACAAGTTGCAACAGCTACAGCGCTGGATATCACTACGTCAGCCGGTAACAAACCTTCCATATGCCTATGAAAAACCTTTCATGCTTCATATTAGGATTGCTGCGTTTAAAACACTGTTTGTGTTCACTTTTGAAGTACTTTTTTCCAGACTGTTTTTCTCCACGAGAAATGTTCTCAAAAATTACTGTTTCGCAAGACCAGTTTTCGGAAAAAATGCTGCGTTTGGCTGAATGGCTCATTTAAAGCTATAGCAACTGGTTTCCGAATTTCCTCAACCCTCTCCCCCCCCCCCCCTCCCGTTAGGTCAACTTGGTAGGAACTCGAAATAGTCTAATACTCAAAAGTAGGTCACTTGACCTTGTCATAATCAGTATATGCCATAATTATACAGAAATCTTAAAAAAACTAAAAGGAATAAAACGAAGTGTACAGGTCTACTGTATGTACAGTCGACTAGTGTGTGTTTCTCTTATTACTTACTCTTGTCACTTCGCAACGCTACGCCCAGAAATTTAATGAGAGTGATTCAAGTGAGTAATATCCAATACAAATACTCTATAAATGAGTGTTATTATTGCTACTTACGCGGGC